>NW_015555728.1:296613-306465 GCF_001515605.1 Sinocyclocheilus anshuiensis
GTCTCTCTCCGTGTTTTTCCTTTTATTGAAAGTCATGAAAACACTATCGTGGAGTTTTCTTTTGGTATTTGAGCAAATGGGAATGCAAAAAATATATTTGTGGTACTCTCCCATTCACTGCTCTTCGAGTTAACCCAACTATGACGACTTCCGCTGCTGAGAAACCCGGAAATGTGAAAAGGGTCCATGTGCGCGATGTCATCTCACAGTCTGAAGCGTCTGTTATAGTAAATCAACACATGCTGTTGTGAATAATTAAGCGAAGCATCTTCTCATAGGATTAAGAACACGCAGTCTCATGAATAATTAAATAGACACCTACGCGTCATTGATGTACTATAGTCCATTGCTACATCACAAATTGTGACGTCAACACAATGTAGATTTTAAACCTGGAAGATGAAAATAGTGCAGAAAAGCTTAAAATTAACCAGTTTTCTCTAACAGTTAAAATTATCGGATGCTAACATTGTCTTCTATGATGTGCAACACAAAAATCTCAGAAAAAGTAGTCTGGGGTTTCATGACCCTTTAAGCGGACTCGGGTACGGTTCGCGGGTGCGGACCCAAGTTCGGAAGACAGCGTTCACATCATCCAAACGAACCGAACTCTGACATCAATTGAACCCGGGTGCGCACCAAAAATGCTAGTGTGAAAGCACCCTTATTTTCACATAGCTATGAAAAGTGTTAAACATGGACGCGCGTGCAGTTGCCGTACTGTATTAAAGCTTTAATCAGGATAAAACCGTACAGTTGGGGACGGAAAGACAAGAGTCGCGATACGGCTGGATTTAACTTCAAAAGGCAGTGATGTCATTGAATAAATATGAGCGCTGCACGTTTCATCAAAACGCGGCGCGGATGTCTTTATTTGAATGTATCTGAAGGCAACTGACTGTCTTCAGAAACGTGTCGTTGGCATTTTAATTTAATTTGACCTATAAATCCTGATAAAGCAGCGTTTATGAGCGCAGAGCTGCTTTGTGTACAGCCGTTACCGGGGAAACTGCATTATTTCAGCGCTCCTAAAGCGTTTGTGAAAGCCTGTATCTGAACTGTAAATCATGTAATTTTATGGCTCAGCACTGTGTTACCACAGACATCGTCTAACCCCACTCATACTGTGTTCATTTTACATGTGCAGCTCTTAAAATGGGTCATAAATTGCCTTGCATTTATTTTTCAAAATTCTGCAGATACCCTGTAAATAATTAAATAAAATTCCTTCCTTCATATTTGTTGATATTTGTGTATTGAAAATATTTTTATTGACATTTAAACTCCTATCTGATTTTCTAGAATTTTTTTTTTTTTTTTTTTTTTAATGGTCTTTTTTTTAATTTAAGCTAGTTAAATAAATTTTTGGGCTACCAAAATCTGAAGAGTACCTGCCCGAAGGGCTACCAGGGATTTTGAAATATTGCGAGCCCTGTAGTCTGAAAGCACCCTAACTGATTCTTTTGGAACTGTTCATTTTTAGAGTCACTAAATTCGATCAGTCTTTTAAACATGTTTGATTATTGCTCATTTGGATGCAATGCTGCATGTGATGTTAAAATGGTGATTAAGTGTTTTGTCATGCTACATCAGTATTTGTCAGGAAAAAATGGCTTGTTATTTGGAAAAACTACACTATTTAGAATATGCCTGACCTACTGACAATGTGGTTAAGGCTGGAATACTGGATGAATCAACACTAGTTACTGAAAGTCGCAGTCAGTCTGCACATTTTGGGCAGTAAGAGTTGACCGATTTCACAGAAAATTGCAGATGAGAGGGAGACATGCAGAATTTGCACTGCTGAGGGGCCTCCAGGACAGGTTAAAAAACCCAGCCTTTAGTTACTCTCCATCACTGACAACAGTAGGTAAAATACTCAAATCAAGCCTATTTTTTTTATTACAGGCTTTCTTCATCTGTCTTGCATAGAGAATGCATACATTGCTCTAAGAAAGTTATGCAGGTCCAGTAGAAAGCCCTTTAATTTTCCGGCTGTAGTGTTAATAAATAATCTGTGTGTAGTCTGTACTCTAATGTGGGATTTTACTCTGCCCTCACACCACGAGGGGAATTTACAGAGCCCTACCACATCTTGGTATGCTAATGAGTCTGGGCCTTTGCCAGTTTGTGCTCTATTTTCCTCCCTCTCTTCCTTTTCTCTTCCCCTCTCCAAAGAGAGGAGTGCAGCTGACAGCTCTGGCTACTCATCTGTTTAATCATTGGCACTGCATACATGCTGCTGAATAACGATGCTCGCTTCACGTGCAATTGTAACAGTGATTGAGGATTCGCTCTGTATTTTGAAAGTATAATGCACAACAAATAAACACTACATGACTAGGGTTGGGTATCGTTTTAATTTTATCGATTCCGATTCTGCTAAGATTTCAGTTCTTATTGATTCCTAGTTTCGATTCCAATAAGATAAAAAATCCAGTATAAAAAAAATTAAGTCAAACATTTAGATGTAAAACATTTATTCTGTCTTTTTACAAAGCATTCTGTTGCAGCTGAATAACACGAGCAAAAATCAGCAGCCTACAGAACACTGCAAGAGGAATTTTGCCTATGCTTAAAAAAAAAATACCACAGCAAAAACAACTAGATTAATATAAATTTTAAATATTAAAGTGTTAAAGACAAGTAAACAGTCAGTAATAAGATAGGAACAAACAAATCAATTAGCAATATCATAAATAAATACAACTGAACAAAATTTCAGGTACAGAAACTGTAATTAAAAGTTTAAAAACACTGCATAGTTTTCTTTTAATAAATAAAATATAGATTAATCAATTAAAGTTATTAAATATAGCTATTCAGTCAAGATCAGTGAATGATTTCTTTTGTTCTTTTGATTAACATTAATGACAGGCAGCGCGTTTATTAGGCTGCTGTCTCTTTAACACCGAACGCACGCAGATCTAAAAATACTGTACATGTGTGTTTTCTTTCTCATCTGTTTAACATTAATGACAGGCAGCGCGTTTATTAGGCTGCTGTCTCTTTAACACCGAACGCACGCAGATCTAAAAATACTGTACATGTGTTTTCTTTCTCATCTGTTTACGTTCACGTAAGAAAAAAACAGCTGTGTTTATGATGATATACTGACGTAGTTTTCTGCATATTGGTCGACAAATATGAAAAGTCCGTTTCGGCCCGGAACAACCTTTTCTACAGTGGAAATACACAGAACGGTTCGAGAACAGACACAAACCGGGAACCCGTACCGTGACCTCTGTTCTCTGTGCTCGCGCTTGCGCTTCATGTGCGCTGCACGCAAACAGGGCGCAAGTTCTTTCCGTTCCTGCACTGAAATCGTTTTTAATCACATTAAAATGCGAACGCAGGAATCGTTAAGCAGAATTGATGGAAATTTGGAACCGGTTCTAAAATAGAACCGGTTTTCGATACCCAACCCTATACATGACAGCGTCTCACTGCTGCATCATGTTATCACACCTGTCCTTTGTTTATTGACATGCTTTGACAGGACTGACACTTTTAATGAGCTTGTTGATAGTTTTAAGCAGTTTGGTTGATATACTGCTAATTGTTAAGGACTGAAAGATGACGTGTGATTTCTGGTGTTTCTTGACCACCAAATCATAATATTTGAATTATTTCTGAAGAGTCATGTGACACTGGAGTAGACTGGAGTAATGGCTGCTGAAAATGGCTCTTTTGCAATCACAGGAATAAGTTACATTTTAAAATCTATTTAAATAGAAAAGAAACAGTTGTTTTAAATTGTGATAATATTTCACAATATTACTGTTTTTACTGTATTTTGATCAAATAAATGTGGCCTTGGTGAGCATATGAGACTTCTTTCAGAAACTTTAAAGAATCTTACCAACTCCAAATGTTTGCGTGGTAGTGCATGTAGGAGGAGTTCAATCCAGGCATGCTACATTTGTCATATTGTCATATTGGCATTACCATGTCACGTATTATGTCAGTTGTGTCACTGCTCCCTGTCATTTACAAACATATCAACTCTTTCATGGCCTCATGGGATAGTAAAGTGTCCATCGAATGCACACTTAGTAGGCCATCTGTGGATTTTTTCGCATGCTGTTTAATGGATATTGCATTTTTGGACAATTATTTTTTTGACATACTGCTTTTCATGCAATATACTAGGGAATTAGGTATATTCGGATGTGGAGAATGACTTTTTTCAAACGGTTTCCTTATTTCCCATGTTTGGCCAAACAGATCGACCCTCAGATAACTATAGCTAGGGATTATGGGCTCCCTGGGCCTCTTACTTAAAAATAAATAAAAATAAAATGTAGAATGCTGGAGTTATAGTTTACTTTGCATATTAACATTTTTGCCTTCCTGAAGGTGTTGTGTTTTTCTGAGTGACATACAAAAAAATTGTGATAGCATAAAGTATCCAAAAGTTACATCATTTTGGAACAAAAGAGACCTTTTTGTTTAGCCCTTCACCCTGAAGGCATTTTAAAAACTGTTGTTTTCTGGATGATATGCACAAAAGTAATGACTCATAACTCCAAAACCATAGCAAAGAGAGTCAAAAGGTAGGTATCGTTTGATAGAAATCTTTTTTTTTTCTTTAAATTTGGACATTCTCATGCTGAGAAATAGGTGATAAAAGTATAAGAGAAATTTGTGTGCTTAAGGGAAATTTTTCTTATATGACAATGAATATCTCAGGAAAGAAATAAGGTAGGAGAAAAAAATCTTTTTTGGTGATGTTCCCCAACATGTGGGCTTTATGTGAGTAAAATTTTGTGGTGATACCATGAAGTAGTCAAAAGTTACAGCATTTGGAACCAAGGTAGCCTTTTTCTTAGCCCTTGACAGATTTTTTGTTCTGAGTGACATGCACAGAAGTAATGCCTCGCTCAAGTTTAGTCAAAGCCCTATGCTTGCTTGTTTTATTCTGCTCTAATGACATATGACACATGACTATTTGAGCTGTATGATGTTTTTGACATATTAGAGTACATGGCACAAAAAACATATTTCATAAATTATGAAAACATTTTTTTCTGTTTATCAGCAAATAACTCAGCACTACTTAGGAGTTAATCAAAGTGGCCACATGCATTGTAAAGTCGATCAGAGCATGTTTCATGAAATGACAAGCGTAAAAACCATGTGAAAGTTACAACATATGTGCCATTAGGGTTTTATGTGTTATAACTCTGAGAAATATCTTTAGATATAGGCTAAATGATGGATTATGGTGAGTAGTGGTCGACCGATATATCACTGCGACCGATATTTCAGCCAATATTTGGAATTTTTTAAATATCGGCATTGGCTGATAAGTCTTTCCGTGTGGCCGGTGTTTTTCAAAATGGGTTATGACACCATATCGTGCATTTATGCTTCCTCTTTAAGACAAGCCACTCAGATGTGAAGCCAAATAAGCAGCAAAGTCTTATTCAAACGTACCGTGAGACATCAGATCCGCAGCCCAGCGGCGGCTCCGGACGTTGTCCGGTATCGTTGATGTGAACGAATTCAAACAAAAATAAAACCGTGTTTACCTCACAAACGATCAAAAATCCCGCGACTGGATCTTCCTCAGATATGCGCGTTGTTCTCGGGTACTTCTAAACAAGACGCTGTTTTCTGGTGGACTCAAACCCGGTGCACTCAAGAATGAAAGCTGGGTCGACACGAGAACTCTATGCTGTAATAATAATACGTTTTAATTCCTTTATATGTTTATTCAGGAATATCCGCTGTATTTGACTGCCCATGATTGGCATGATACAGCGTAATGCTGCTATATGCTGATAACCAAGAATGTAATTATTATACGCCTTCAGGCTTGTATTATTTTTACAATGAAACTGAAAAGCAAAACGAAACAGATCAGAGACAAAAATCTTTATTATTAACCAACTGTCCCATACTATAATTAAAACAACCTGTTGCTCAGTAAACTATTATGTATTGTACATAAAATACATGGAATTACACATACTATTTTTGACATTAATTTATGAATATAAATTTTTTCATTAATTATGAATGTTATGTGAACTAAACCTTGTTCATTTAAGTGTTACCTCTGTTGTTTACATTTTAATTGTTTAGGTTTAATATTTTTTTTGTAGATGTTTCAGCAAAAGAAAAGGAAGGGCACTAAATGTTACCTCAATTGTTTACATTTTTAAAATTTATGTTTTAATAAATATTTATACATAATAAATGTTCATTTATTTTCATCAGTTTTCTGCACGTCTCTAATTTACTGTAATTAGGCTACATGTATTTAATGGGCCTCATATCGGCCAATCGGCCAGATTGATTTCTCAATGCCACATGCATTGTAAAGTCGATCAGAGCATGTTTCATGAAATGACAAGCGTAAAAACCATGTGAAAGTTACAACATATGTGCCATTAGGGTTTTATGTGTTATAACTCTGAGAAATATCTTTAGATATAGGCTAAATGATGGATTATGGTGAGTAGTGGTCGACCGATATATCACTGCGACCGATATTTCAGCCAATATTTGGAATTTTTTAAATATCGGCATTGGCTGATAAGTCTTTCCGTGTGGCCGGTGTTTTTCAAAATGGGTTATGACACCATATCGTGCATTTATGCTTCCTCTTTAAGACAAGCCACTCAGATGTGAAGCCAAATAAGCAGCAAAGTCTTATTCAAACGTACCGTGAGACATCAGATCCGCAGCCCAGCGGCGGCTCCGGACGTTGTCCGGTATCGTTGATGTGAACGAATTCAAACAAAAATAAAACCGTGTTTACCTCACAAACGATCAAAAATCCCGCGACTGGATCTTCCTCAGATATGCGCGTTGTTCTCGGGTACTTCTAAACAAGACGCTGTTTTCTGGTGGACTCAAACCCGGTGCACTCAAGAATGAAAGCTGGGTCGACACGAGAACTCTATGCTGTAATAATAATACGTTTTAATTCCTTTATATGTTTATTCAGGAATATCCGCTGTATTTGACTGCCCATGATTGGCATGATACAGCGTAATGCTGCTATATGCTGATAACCAAGAATGTAATTATTATACGCCTTCAGGCTTGTATTATTTTTACAATGAAACTGAAAAGCAAAACGAAACAGATCAGAGACAAAAATCTTTATTATTAACCAACTGTCCCATACTATAATTAAAACAACCTGTTGCTCAGTAAACTATTATGTATTGTACATAAAATACATGGAATTACACATACTATTTTTGACATTAATTTATGAATATAAATTTTTTCATTAATTATGAATGTTATGTGAACTAAACCTTGTTCATTTAAGTGTTACCTCTGTTGTTTACATTTTAATTGTTTAGGTTTAATATTTTTTTTGTAGATGTTTCAGCAAAAGAAAAGGAAGGGCACTAAATGTTACCTCAATTGTTTACATTTTTAAAATTTATGTTTTAATAAATATTTATACATAATAAATGTTCATTTATTTTCATCAGTTTTCTGCACGTCTCTAATTTACTGTAATTAGGCTACATGTATTTAATGGGCCTCATATCGGCCAATCGGCCAGATTGATTTCTCAATATCGGCATCGGCCATTTAAAATCCCATATCGGTCGACCACTAGTGAGTTTGGACTCTTTTTAATCGAGAGAATTTTCTGACAATAATGTTGTCAGTTTTCCTCAATTTAGGCATGTTTCATGAAGTTATGAGTGAAAACCCCCACATAAAGCTACCCTTGATTTTTTTGCTAAGCTACATGTCGCCGCTGCAGTTTTATGTGTGTTATAAATTCATGAGGAATATCTTTATATGTAGCTAAATGATGGATTATGGTGAGTTTGGACTCTTTTTAATCAGGAGAATCTGCTCTAAATAATGATTTGTATTTTTCCACGATCTGAGCATTTTGAAGTTGCAAGCAATAAAGTGACATAAATGCCGCATCCATATATTATTTTCATTTGGGTCTGGGGGTGACTTAGTTAGAGATATGAGCCTGTCGCCGATATATCGGCGCCGACATGAATTTTTTTTTTACAGAGCATATAACGCAGATAAAATGCTTGAAATGGTGTAATTACTTAGTTTGTCCAGCAGAGCGCGCTCCATTGTTTGCTACTGGCGACCTGGATGAAACGCTTTAAAGCTTAAGTCTATGGAAAACCATTGAAACTTTGAACGGCCATATCTCCGTAACGGCGTGGCTGATCCGCACCAAATTTGGGGGATCCCTTCAGCTCGAGGAACCCTCTCGAATGCGAATCGAGTGTATGTCTCGAGGCCCTCTTTCGAATGAGACCACCCCCGCGTCGATAGCCCCCGGGGTTCGGGAGTTATGGCCGGTTAAATTCGCGGTCCGGCGCCGACCGATCTAGCGATCCCGGGGGGCTACCAACGTGCGGAGGGTGGCGTTCGAGAGGGCTCCTCGAGCTGAAGGGATTCCCCGAATTTGGTGGAGATTCGCTGGCACGTTCGCAAGATAGTGACACCAGCCAACACTTTCACTTCAGTAAGGAGGTCTCTTGTTCAGGCAGCAGCATTCAAGCGTTGTCTTATTCGACCGTAAGTGCCCCGCAAAGTGGACTTCTCATGATATTCCGCCATGATTCCAGTTCCAAGGGAACATACACGTTGCATTCAAAGGGCATTAAAGTGCGCGAGACGTGAATTTATATTTATTTGCAGAGGTAAATTATGTCACACTTCACACTTCTCTAGTAAGTTCCGTCTGTGTGTGAAGACAGTAGCGCAAATCACACAAAGAATATCGGCCGATATATCGATATCTGCCTTTTTTTTTACTCCCAAATATCGGTATCGGCCCCAAAAAACCCATATCAGTCTGGCTCTAGTGTAAATCGGATGGTTCGTCACGATACAATACGATATCGATCCTCATACCCAGCGATACGATATTTGCCGATACTTAAAAAAAATTATACGATAAGATTTCGATACAGGAGAATATCGATCGATATATCGATATTATTATATTATATACCTATTTTAAACAACCATCTACATTTTTATTAACTCACAAATGCAACCAAAACATATAACATAAACATTTATCTTAAATTTCCACATACTGCTCCTCAATTGGGACATTCACAACAAAAAATAGGCCTACACTTTTTTTATATATATATATATATATATAATAAAGAAAAATAAATAATTGAAAAAATGAAGTCACACAAGATCAGTAATCTATCTACATTTTTTTAAACTCACAAATGCAACCAAAACATATAACATGAACATTTATCTTACATTTTCACATGCTGTTCCTCAATTGGGACATTCACAGCAAAAAATAGGCCTACACTTTTTCTTTTTAATAATAAAAAAAATAAAAATTAAGCCACACACAAGATCAGTAATCTTAAAGGGTTAGTTCACCCAAAAATGAAAATTAGCCCATAAATTACTCCTAGGTGTATATGACTTTCTTCTTTCAGACGAATCCAGTCGGAGTTGCTGGTTTTCAGGTAGATCTAAAATAAATTTTCAGGTACAGAAATGTAAATCAAATGTAAAATAACACTGCACAGTCTTCACTATATAGATTAAATATAGATTAATCCTTATAAAAGTTGTTAAGTCAAAATCAGTGAGAGATTTTTTTCTTTGACAGAAGTCTGCTTTCACTTTAAAACCGAAAGCACGGATCAAATATACTGATACACATGTGTTTTCTTTCTCAACTGCTTACGTTAAGACATAAGTAGTGATCGACCGATATAGATTTTTTTTATAACCAATACCGATACCAATTATTTGCATGTTTATGTTCCCGATAACTGATATGCAGAACCAATATTTATTTACTGTTATAAAGTAAATAAATGACTGAGTGAAGTAAGAACATACTTCACTTTG
>NW_015555728.1:306475-307157 GCF_001515605.1 Sinocyclocheilus anshuiensis
ATTAGGGATGTCAATTTTCGATCATTTCCATGATCGATCGTCGTTTAAATTAACGATCAATTAATCGATTAATCGTTAACCTTAATGCTGCAAAATGCGTCTATGCAGCCTGGCATGACAGGATGTGCAAAAGTTACTAAAAAAAAAACCGCTTTCTCACCCGAATTAAAGGGGTTTTAGTATGAATAAAATGCTAATAGCAGGATTGTAAAATGAATAGATGAGATTATGATCATTTGATAAAATGAAGAGAGTGTGACGTACGTTTGAGATCATTTTACTTTGTTGACTGTTTCCTATCCCGACACGGAGACCGCTGAACGCGCCTCTTTAAATGGTTTCGTGGTGCTCGTTGTTGTATTTTAAAACACAATTGCAATGTTTTCAACTGACATTATGGCATTTAAAATAAAATGATCCCAAACGTAACTGTGGTGCGTGTGGCTGTGCTGCGCAGTCAGTGAACCGCTTCCATCGGCGCTGCTGCAGCAAAACACACTGTTGCTCACATGAAACATTATCATGTGAGTATTATGACCAGTACTTCATTTGATCCTGCTGGATCCTGTTCCGGAAAATGTCACATTTTAAATTTTTAAATTTTTCCGGTCTATTTGTTTTTAAAAATCCGGCATTTACAGTGCATTAGATCGTGACAGTGCATGCTTGCGTGCATACGAGA
>NW_015555728.1:307432-307993 GCF_001515605.1 Sinocyclocheilus anshuiensis
GTGCAATTGCATAGACCTGAACAACCATCAATCACTTAATTAACCCTCGCATTGAGTTCCTCAATGAGGTTAAAATTTAGATTAAATGCACCAGTTCAGCCAGAATCTGGAGGTACTTGCGTTGCCTGTGTATGGGGGTTCCCTTTGTTGTTGTCCTTGCAGAAAAGGGGAGTTTCCCACGGTTGCTGATTGGCTGGAAGTTCAGTCTTGGGAAGCCAGTGGTTGGGCATTGGCTGACGTCGCAGAGTTGTGAGCTGGTTGAAGTTTTAGACGGCACTCGAGGTCAGACTCTGAGACACGGCGTTAGGCAACTTAACTCAAAACACGAAACTCTCAACGGAAAAGAAAATAAACTAAAGTAAAGAAATAAAAGCCAAAACTAAAAGCTAGACGCAAAAAGCCCTGATCTGATGGTGTCCTGAGTATTTAAACTGGGCTTTTGGACACATCTCACATGGTGTTTTGACCAATTAGACACTGTCTTAACTCGGGGTGTTGCTATATTTCTCCTCCCAATTCATAAATCAAATGTTATCTCATCAGTCACATGGTCCGAGTTTT
>NW_015555728.1:308034-321740 GCF_001515605.1 Sinocyclocheilus anshuiensis
ATAATCTCCTTGGAATTGCCAATAAGTGTTCTTTTGTTTAAATGCTGTGAGCTACTCAAAACTGCTAGTTGGTGGACTTGCTTCAGGCTTGTGGCGCCAGGACTTGATTTACGAACATCCTGTGTCTTGGGCCTTTCTGTGGAATTCGGCTCCTCGTGTTTCAACCATGTTCTTGATCGAATCTTAAATTGTCTGAATCGGTCTGATACCCTACACTGCATAAACTACATATCAGGCATTTATGTAACGCATCTAATTTGTGCATAAATGGCTATGTTAAATAAAGTTTACTAACTACAGCAAATCAAGTACCTGCACGCCATTGTTGTTGTCTCGTCTCCCCTCAGATGCGCTGCAATGGCGATCCTGTGCGCAATTCTCAAAGCACCCACAAGATGGCGGCATTTAAAAATATCGGTAAATCAATATATCGGTCGATCTCTAGACATAGGCCTAACCGACTGTGTTTACTAGGATATTCGCCATGGCGCACATGTTGATGTAATTTGGTCTGTATTTGTTCATCCATGCACAAAAAAGCGGAAGAGAGCTCAATAGGTATTAGCGCGCTGTCGATGCGGCTGTCTGTATGCGTGCGCTTTGGATGTGTGCGAGTGTCACTGCGCGCCGAAAAAACTTCTCAAGCGCTCGCCAATTCCCTCAACTATCCCGAGCGTTTTTTACGCTCGCCCTTCAGGCAGTCTTATCGTCCTGACATGCGAGTTTGAACGAGAATGCACGTGTTGGCAATAATGCATAGACGGACATTGGTGAAAATGTGGACAGTGTCAAAATAAGGTGCCTATTTATACTACAGATATCGATATTTTATGTGTGGCATCGATGCATCAAATCATTAGACATTTAATCGATGTATCGATCCATATCGATGGATCGTTACACCCCTACTACTCAGCACTTGTTAAGAGTTGATCAAAATACAAAAAAAAAAATTAATTCCACTCATTAAAAAGCTGAGTTTCTAAGCTTTAAAATGGTACCTATTTTGCCTAGTAATGTTTTAGTGGGGGCGGTTTAAACCACGGGTTTAAAGGGTTAAACTGAGAGACAGTAACATATTTTAACATAAAAAAATGTCATCCTTCAGCTTTAGCCCTGTTGATCAGTGGCTGGATTTTCAGTGAAAGCCGATCAGAGCTTGTCCTACATCATCCCAACTGAACCACAGCTACCCAAAAAAGCCTTCTTATTTACTTGTGAATGCTGCTAAATTGCAGTTCCATACTCATTTTTGAAAGTGCGCAGTGTACCAAGGACTGTCTGTTAAGCTGTCAATCAATAGCAGATGCCATTTCTATTTATTCCTCACCCTGTCTGTCTCTTTCTTCATCTTTTTCACTGCTGAATGTCAAAGGAACTCAAATCAAAATAAGTTAAGCAATTTTCAACTTAAATTTTCAGTTTTCAAGTTATACAAGATTCAACTCATGTTTTTAAGTCAGTTTTAATTTAAGTTGAAATGACTTATACAGCAAAGTTGATTGCATTTAAAAAATGTAAGGCAGCTACTTCTTTTTTTGTTTTCTTTTTTTTTTACAGTGAATGTGGGTCTCACAAAGAGCTGAAAGAGCAAAGGAAATAGTGCTGCTGCTGGTAGATTTGGGGTGCACACACACGCAAGGTTGTGTATCCTATTATTGTAAGCACATTGATCATGATACTTTACATTAAGAATGGCTTCATTCATTTGTAGAGAGTATTAAAATGAAAGTGTGGTGAAGCGTGTACGGGTAACGGTAACTCAGCAAGAGCTGTTAAAGTCTTGATGACAGCAATAAAGTGTAATCAGTTTTTTTGTTCTTTTTCTTTATGCATGTATATTTGATTTTCAGAGGCAAGATAAGAAGATACTATACAATGACTGACAGTTTGTTTCTTCCCTGCATTAACTTTCATTTTTTTCACCCATAGGGGGCAGTTTGACTCTCTGTAACTGAGTTTCTCGTTCTCTATCAAGAATGCTGAATGGGCTGACAGTATTCTGGTCAATGGTCTGTTTCTTTCAGCAGTGCCACTGTGCTGATCCCCAAATAAATCAATGCGTTTCCCTCTTGCTCCTGCTGTATTGTGGGAAGATAGATGGCAGGACCCTAATGATGTTTAACATCAGCTGGAGCTAATGGAGAATATACTGCAGCCATTTATACTGAGGTGGTTCCCTCTCCCTTTCTTTTGCTCTCTTGATGATTTCATTTTTCCATTTAAACCAGAGAGAATAGTTATGATCAGAAGTGTCATAAATGTTTGTATATATACACTACCGGTCAAAAGTTTAGAATTAAGTTTTTTTTAAATGTTTTTTTTTGAAAGAAGTGTCTTATGCTCACCAAGGCTGCATTTATTTGTTTAAAATTAGGTAAAAACAGTAATTGTGAAATTCTAAAATTATGCTTTCTATTTAAATATATTTTCAAATTTAATTTATTCCTGTGATGGCAAAGCTGAACCATTACTCCAGTCTTGATCCTTCAGAAATCATTGATATGCTGTTTTAGTGCTCAGTTGTTGTTGTTGTTATTATTATTACTGATGCTCAATTATTGATGATTCTTATTGTTATCAGTGTTGAAAAGAGTTGCTTAATACTTTTGGGAAAACTAAGAGAAAAAAATAAAGTAAAAAATGAATAGATTTTGAATAGAAATCTTCTGTAACATTATAAATGTCTTTACTATTACATATAATCAATTTAATGCATCCTTGCTGAATAAATGTATTAAAAGTATTAATAAGAATAAGAAATGTTTCTTGAGCACCACATCAGCATATTAATGATTTCTGAAGGATCATGTGACACTGAAGACTGAAGTAATAGCTGCTGAAACCTTTTCCACAACAGGTATAAATTACACTTTAAAATAAACTATAATAGAAAATAGTTCTTTTAAATTGTAATTTCACAATATTACTGATTTGGTCAAATAAATGCAGCCTTGGTGAACGTAAGAGACTTCTTTAAAAATATGAAAAAAATCTTAGCTATCACTAACCGCGTATGTGTGTTTGTAAGCGAGTAATTGAATGCATGTCATACTTGTCTGTCAGAGAGTGTGTATGTGAGTGTGATTGTGCTGTAATTACCACACGCTGGGCATGTACTGGACACGTACTTGAGCTCATAATACAACAACAATGTCACATTATTACCCAGCGTCCTTCAGTAATGATTCCAACTGCTGTTCTGGCCTGTTATTCTGCATGTACTCCCATTCACTGGCCTCTTTTGAAGTCTCCATAAGATAATTATTGAGTTATCTGCTGTTCCAGCAAATCTGACTTGTCAACTCCTATTAATTGCTACAGTATTTCAAATTAATGCACATTTGTCAGTGGTATGAAAGCCGGCAGGAGGAGATTTCTGCAGGCCGATCCAGATATTCAGTGGCCTCTAACATAGAGAGTTCTACTGGACAGCAGATTAATTATGCACAGCGAACTGGATAAATGCAAAGTGGGCCAATCGACAGCACCATTAAGGCGTACTCATCACTAGCGGTGTTTCCACTGTCGGGCCAAAAGCGGGCGTGCTAGTGCGTGCCAGGGCCAGTCGCGTTTCCACTGTCATTTCCGTGGCTTGATCGTGCCTCATCGGTGCTTCCTCGGGGCCAATGACCCGGGTTTTTTGGCTCGACGAAAACCTTGGGCCAAAGCGGGCCAGCTGGGACTAGAGGAGTGGTTATGAACAAAGGTGGAGTTTCTCCGCGGCTGGAGAGTGTCAGCGCCGCAGATCATTTCATAAAGTTAACTATAACAAAGCTATAACATCAGCATTAAAGACTTAAAATAAGTTGAGCTCAAAACTCACTTTCAGACTGCAGCGAGTGTTTGAAATAACTTGATCCGATGTGGATTAAGATCACCATACAAGGCAGAAATATTTATAAGCGATGCAAAAGACTATGCACGCTAGCCATTAACGTTACCATAGTAAACATGGTAAATACGACTGCTTGAAGAAATCAGATGTCAGCTTCTTATTCTCTAACACAATCGTGTATTTATTTAGAAACATATTTTATCTGTCATAAGTCTCGTCTCGAGAGTTTAGCTCCGCGTATGTCATAAAAATATAATAATGGTTTTTGTTCGGGAGCTTTTATAAAAATATAGAAATGATCATTCTTTCTAAATGTGATGTATACACTGTGACTACAAATAAACAGAAACAGACTCGACGGAATAAGTAGGTAGGCTATGGTCATACCGCTTTATTTCTGTGTGACTAATTTTCAATCCTGATAAATGAATTCATTATGATCAATGTATCACTTATTGTAAAATATTGATGCTTTTTGATTTAAATCTTTAACAAAGCATGCAAACAAACGGCCGCTTTTATCATGTTCGTTTTGTGATCGCGCTAGTTCCAGTGACTTATTTCTTATTAGTTTTCTGATAACTTCTCTTTGTTGGTGAAATGATGGGGTTGCGTGACGTTGTTCCTGAGAGGCGTGTAAAGGGCAGGGTTTTAGTGAAGCGCAGCGGAGCTTCTGGCCTGACGGTGGAAACGCAGCGTGATTTTGGCCTCGGTGCTACAGGTCCGAGGCTATTAGCCTTGCCCGGCCCATTTAAAGCACTGGCTCGCACTGGACCGACAGTGGAAAAGCGGCTACTGAGACACTGAGCAAAGAGAGATCTATGAGGCTGCTCTCTCCAATGGCAGAAGAGGAAAGAAACTCTTCAACTTCCTTGGTTGTTGCTGCTTCCTCTCATTCTCATTCATGTTGCTGGAAGCAGAGGAGGGACGTTAAGGAATGATGTTCTCACAGACACTCTTCCGCTAATCAGAGTTCCAGTGTGCTGTGGCTGTAACAAGTGTTTTGAGTTGAAGTTAAAGGTAGAGAATCCGAAACCAAACAGAAACAATGAGGAGGCAGGGTTCCTAGATTCGTTTTTTCCCCTTTTTTTCTACTGTGAACCGCTTTTACTGGAGCACGTTGCATTTTCACTATTTTCCTGTCTTTCTCTCTCTTTGTCTTTAGATACCAGTTTTTTCAGACTGTATCTGTCACTGCTGAATAAAAGCAGCACTCATTAGCATTTCCTTCCTTGCTCGACTCTTATTACTCAGTGAGACGCTATTTTAAACCACCACAAATGCAGATTTGAGTTAGCAGACATCATTGCCACTGTCCAAATTAAGCTGTTTGGATGCATAGCATCAATGGATCAGTTAGAGTTTGGATCACTTTGTGTGAGCTCTCTGAGAGTGTGTGTGTTCGGCTGCTGAGGATTGTGGGGAATGAGGCAGTTTAAAGGCAGACCGTTTATTGTGGTTTTAAACTACTCTTTATTGTCAGAATATGACAAATGCTTCACTTTTAAAAAAAAAATTCTTGACACTTTTCCAGTAATTTTTCCTTAACAAAATAAATATCTTAACAGAAAAACTAATTTCTAAGTTTCTGCATTGATATTGTTTCAAATCATGAAACAGGTTTGTGTTGCCTGACTTTGATGTGTATCTTCAGCACAGTTTGCAGTGCAGGCTGCAATATTAGTAATATTAAATATTTCTGTCTCTTAGAAATGCACATTTGACAGTAGCTTGAGTTGACAGTAGTAGCTTGAGTTAGGATGCAGATGTAAATTCATGTTCATTATCACAAATAGTAACATCTGTAAAAAATTGTAACAAACTAATTTTTATATGGTGAAAGTTAATTATACTGACTGTTTGAGTTTTATTGGAATTAACCATTGGTCTTCATGGTAGCATACATTTAGATCATGATCACAGTTAAAACCACACATTTAGCACCTCAGTACCATGGTAAAAATGTAACTATATGGTTTCTAGGTATTTGTATGAAAAGCAGTAGTCTATAAATACATTTAGTATAAATGCACAAAGACTAGCCTATAGCTTAATCACAAAAAATACTGTAATTATATTCCATTACTCATTTAATACATTTAGTACATGTCTACATTAATACCGGTAATATAATTTTTTATGACTTTTTAAAATATAAATCATATCTTTTACGTTGCAATATTTTTTCACAATATTATCAAATGAACACAGCCTTGGTTAGCATAAGAGAATTCTTTCAAAATCATTTAAAAAAATAAATCTTACAGGCCACAAATTTTTAAGTGGTAGTGTATAATTTCCCCTTTTTTCCATACAGAAACTGATTTTGAATAATAATGCATAAACAACAGTTCTACCATAATACCATTGTAATAACCTTATAATAAATCAAGATCTACCAATGAGAGAAGTCACTGATTCCATGGAATGGTAATCACAGCAAAACATTTTAAATGATGTAATCTGATCAACCTCTTTGTATTTGCATTATGGTGGTTATGGTGGTTGACTTTTAGGTAGAGAATTTAAGTCATTTCTTTTAAGTTGTTGTTTGGTGACAACTGTGATGGGGCAGCAAAACACAAATTGGGATATGCAAGATGAACCCCAACATATTACCAATAGAATTCCTTTACCAAAAAAAAAAAAAAAAGTTTACCAACTTCTGAAATGTGTATGATTTGTGCACTGGTCTGTTTGTGAGAAGGCTTGTGTTTATGAACCTCTCTTGGCTCATCGCAAAGTGAACAAACTGCAGTTTTCGTTCTCAGTCTGCATGACATCCTACACTATTGTATTTGTAATTTATCATTTGTTACATTTAGTATTTTTGTTCTGTTTGATTTGTGTGAATGAAGAATCGCACTGATGTAGAGGGCTGGGCGCAAGTTCATGTGAGGTAAAGGTCTGTGGCTGAGCCTCATTCCGGAGCTCATTAGGCATATCTGACAGTGTTGAATTCAGCGGTTGTGTCTTTGGTCATGCATCAGCTGCTGTCTGCAGATGTGAGAAACTAAGGTCTGCCAACACACACACACACACACACACACAAAAGTCTGGCATTTTCTAAAATTATATTTCTTATATATATCTTATATACTTATTTCCTCC
The DNA here is from genome assembly GCF_001515605.1 of Sinocyclocheilus anshuiensis. NCBI lineage: Eukaryota > Metazoa > Chordata > Actinopteri > Cypriniformes > Cyprinidae > Sinocyclocheilus > Sinocyclocheilus anshuiensis. The sequence goes on from NW_015555728.1 coordinate 314,984, forward strand.
TTCAACCAGAACGTTGGACTTCTGAGGAGCAACATGCCAAATTTGATTACCAGCTGAATTTGAGTGTTACCGTCTAAAAATCTGCTCTCCCAGGTCTCGTCAGTGGATAACGAATGCAAGCTGTTGAAGTCTGATGTTGAAGAAAGTGGAAGATAGAGAGGAAAGCAGAAGGATAGAGTGTGTTCGATGTGGATCACTGCCAATTTAAACAATTAACATTATAATTTGTTTTTGTAATGTTGGTAATATAATTAACCAGTGAAACTAATCTCAGTTCCCTGCCAGACTGAAATGCTTCTGTAAATGATAATAGCAGTTGGTCCAGTGGGCTCATGGGACAGGATAAATCTGCTTCCCCCTTTTCACAGAACTGGCATCTATTCAGTCAGTCCTGTATGTAGAGGGACTCATTGAAATGCTTTCTGTAAGCCCATCTGTGTGTGTTTGAAGAGTTCAACACTGTTCTGTGACAAAGCACAAAGCTGCAGTTCTTGGCCTATCACAGTGACCAGTACGGTTTCACTCTGTATCACCACAGCAGTCAGTCAAGATTAACCCACCTCACCCTTGCCACCAGCTCTGAGCTTTATTTAAACCTTTTAACTCTGCCCTCAACGGTCCCACACTTTCCCTTTCTGCACGGTCCATGTACTTCTGCATCCATTCATTTTTCCTTTTTTAACCCAGAAATGAAATACGGAAAATGCGTTTAATCTTTTTTAATGGTTCTAACACTGATGTGTACTGTAGAATAAGCAGGCACAAACTCATTTTCATAATTCAAAATTCCTATTTCATTAAAAATCTTTTTAAAAATTCTATACAGCTTATTTTATAGTTTATATAAATGCTGAATGTAATTTGTAGTTTTTTTTGTAGCGTCTCTATTATGGCTGCACAATTAATCGAAATTAAATCGCAAAAGCGATAAACCACAATTAGGCAGAAGTTGCGATTGTCATGCGTATCTTTCAGTGAGCACTGTTCTGTGATCAGCAGTAAATCTCCATCTGAAGGCCAGAGGGCGCTCTCGCGCTGAAACTCCAAATACACCTTGCAGATGAACTCCAGGAAATCCCTATAGCAGTTGCTGAATAAACAGAAGATTGAACTGCTTTCATTGATTCAACATGACTAATAAACACGTGACTATGACAATATATGGTTTATCTGAGTTCGTCTTCTTATAATGTTTATTATAATAAAGTAGCTATATAATAATGCAATGCTAATCGACATAGCCTTTATCACTGCTTAGAATACTATGATATATGTTGCGTGCCTTATTCTGTGTAAGAAGCCACATCATCTCACAGAAGGATTTACTTCAAAAATTCGACTGACGTTATGAAGCGAGTTTGGAGTAAAAACATGCTTGTCTGTGAACTATGGCTCTATGTAGTAAATGCTGCTCCATCCACAGCTCTGTGTTTCATCTTTATGATGGTCTTGTGGTTGTGTGAATGTCACAAAACATGCCCAGGTCACATTTTGCCCCAAAATAAAAAGTAATAAAAAATAAAAAAAATTTGTTAATTATATACAAGTGTTCTTTTGTGTTCTTCTTTGTAATGTCAGTTTTTCGGTGGTGAGTCTCACTTCTGTAAATGATACAGTAAAATAGTAATACAATTTAAAAATTTAAGTCAGCTTAAATTAAAGGCATCTATAACAGACATCATTATCAGTGGTGTCTATTATTGTATTTCGAATCCACTTTTATAGATTTTAGGTTTTCATTTTAGTTTGTATTTAATTTTATGTACTGTTTGTCATTTTTATTAGTTTATTAGTTTCCACCCAGCGACCCATATTTCTCAACCTCCTTTTCACCCTCCACAACTTTTCTGTCCACAGACCCATGTAAGGAAGTGTGGAGGAAGTTTCAGTTCTCCTCAGGCTTAACCTTTGAGCTGAGAAAGACGTGTGTGTTAATGTGTATGTGCATCAAAGAGTCCCAGTGGAGAAGAATTCTTCAAGTCTGAATTTTCATGAAGGCTTGTAGTCTTGTTGCCCAAAAAAAACATGAGAGACCACAGACTAGTAGAAGAATGCTGCTCTGTGTGTACGGTGCTTGAAACTTAAGCTTCCTTCATGGACCAAGCCTCATATTTCTCTTTCTTGGCTTATGAAAACCTCTCATTTGATCTCTGAATAAAGCAAATAACTATATATATCACTAAAACCAAAAGATTTGAAATAGAAAATAATGGCTTTTTTTTTTTTGGCTTTTTCTCAGCATTTTGGCTAAAATGGTCTGTCCTGGCTTGGGCTTTTTCTCATTTCAGAGCTCTGAAAGAAGCATTGATTGCACTGAATAAAATTCAATAGCTCCGCTATCAAAATACCACTCTAAATGTTTCAAATAGCAGCAATTTGAGATGGTATTGAAATTATATATATTGTGCGGCATCTGTGAACAAGGGCTTTGCTGTTGACTCATATCCTTTATAATTCTCGCTGGCATTGTAAATGTCATCACATTTAAACTAAGGTGGCATTTTTATCTTTAACCCCGAATGAGATATTTTTCTGTCTGTGTTGCTCCCAGAATGCAAGACACTCATTAATCTTCCATTTGGCACGGGGGGACGATGGAAAAGCAGGATTTAAATGATTTTGTGCAACTCTATAATGCTGCTTCTCTTTTATTCTGTAGTTGAACCGCTGCAGATAGTGCTTGAGCTTGACATGTGTACAGACCGCCCTCAACTTTGCATGTGTGTCTAACTGATCCGTTGACCTGATAAGCTTGTTTGAGGTTAGCACTAGGGGTGGCACGATACCATTTTTTCAGAACCGATCCCGATCCGATACCAAAAGTTCTGAGTATCGGACAATACCGATCCGATACCAGCAGAATTTTTTTATTTTTGTTTCTATACCTCAGTGTGTGTTGACCTGATCATCACTCTTTTGTGTATTACACACAATCTACTAAATATAGACAACTTCATTATAAAGAAAAATAAATTAAAAAATATATAATCATAATCTATGAGAAGAATACTATTATAAACTACGTCAGCGGATGATTCAGCAGCATAAGTTACTCTACAAAAATCATGAGTTCACAATAATTTTATAAAATCTAAACATTTAGAGAAAAAAACATTTATTGGGGGAAAAAATAAAAGTATATACAGGTGCATCTCAATAAATTAGAATGTCATGGAAAAGTTCATTTATTTCAGTAATTCAACTCAAATTGTGAAACTCGTGTATTAAACAAATTCAATGCACAAAGATTGAAGTAGTTTAAGTCTTCGGTTCTTTTAATTGTGATGATTTTTGCTCACATTTAACAAAAACCCACCAATTCACTATCTCAACAAATTAGAATATGGTGACATGCCAATCAGCTAATCAACTCAAAACACCTGCAAAAGTTTCCTGAGCCTTCAAAATGGTCTCTCAGTTTGGTTCACTAGGCTACACAATCATGGGGAAGACTGCTGATCTGACAGTTGTCCAGAAGACAATCATTGACACCCTTCACAAGGAGGGTAAGCCACAAATATTCATTGCCAAAGAAGCTGGCTGTTCACAGAGTGCTGTATCCAAGCATGTTAACAGAAAGTTGAGTGGAAGGAAAAAGTGTGGAAGAAAAAGATGCACAACCAACCGAGAGAACCGCAGCCTTATGAGGATTGTCAAGCAAAATCGATTCAAGAATTTGAGTGAACTTCACAAGGAACGGACTGAGGCTGGGGTCAAGGCATCAAGAGCCACCACACACAGACGTGTCAAGGAATTTGGCTACAGTTGTCGTATTCCTCTTGTTAAGCCACTCCTGAACCACAGACAACGTCAGAAGCGTCTTACCTGGGCTAAGGAGAAGAAGAACTGGACTGTTGCCCAGTGGTCCAAAGTCCTCTTTTCAGATGAGAGCAAGTTTTGTATTTCATTTGGAAACCAAGGTCCTAGAGTCTGGAGGAAGGGTGGAGAAGCTCATAGCCCAAGTTGCTTGAAGTCCAGTGTTAAGTTTCCACTTTCCAGAAGGTTTTTTTATTGGTCTTATGAAGTATTCTAATTTGTTGAGATAGTGAATTGGTGGGTTTTTGTTAAATGTGAGCCAAAATCTTCACAATTAAAAGAACCAAAGACTTAAACTACTTCAGTCTGTGTGCATTGAATTTATTTAATACACGAGTTTCACAATTTGAGTTGAATTACTGAAATAACTTTTCCACGACATTCTAATTTATTGAGATGCACCTGTAGGTGTAATCTGGTAAAATGTTACACATTGCTCTTTGTATTGTAATGTACATTCATGAAAAACAAGTAAATATAATTATATATAAATATATGCAATAAATTAAATACATTTCTTTTACATTTATAGCACAGTAATGAGGCAGCAACATATGATAGATAAGACAGAACAAGAAAGGCTATTAACAATCTTTCATTGCGCAAAAGTATTATAACATGAAAGGCTCCAATTCACAAAGCGCAAAATACAGAGCGTCACAAAGCGCTTATGCACATCCCTTGAGCAGAATGATGCGCTTGAAGCAACACTGAGTCGCAGCGCCCCGCATAGAAAAGTTCAAAGCACAAAGGGAATATGCATAGTGTATTATATCTGTGCGATAGTTTGAGTCTTTTCTTTTAACAGTTTTAAATTTCAGTTCCTGTGCACGTGAAGAACAATTCATAGTGCTCCCTACTCCAGTGTAGTGATCTCTAACAGACACCCGGTAGAGAGCAACATGTTTTAGAATTAGCACTAAACTCCAGCAAGATAAAGTCCTTTTATGCAAAACCACCGACGTTTATCTACAGATCAAGTATAATAATAGGAACATTGTATCATCTTAGAGTGAGTTTTGTCCTTTTGACTGTCGTAACCGAACGTGACGCATAGTTTGAACGCTAAATGGAGGATGACAGACAGCTGCAGCGGAGAGAAGGGTTTATGTGAACTTGAATTTAACGACTTAAATATTCATCTGTACTTCACATTAAACTATAAAACGGCTTCAGAACACTTGGAATATAGTGCACAGAAAATTTATGGTGCTTTATAATGTTTTTGTGCCTTTCGTGGGGCTTAATAATAACAGAATATAGTATACACACAATATCAGATTTGGATCGGTCTCGTCTGACCGATACCCCGATCCAGCAGAAAATGGCAGTATCGGAGCGATACCAATACTGAATATCGGATCGGCGCACCCCTAGTTAGCACACCAGAATGTCTGTCCCATTGACATACTGTAGCTGGAGCAGTTGACATGTTATTTAATGCACTGTCTGACCTTCCAATATGTAATGTAACCTTAATTCTCACAGACTACATGCAACAGGAAGGTATTGAATGCATTGTGTGTTTTTATGAATCAATGGTGTGTCCCTGGATTATTTTTTTGTAATCAAGCATTTGTCAGAATAGATTGTATTGAGTGGACTTGTCTGTTAATTACTGTCTGTCTCATTCTGATTCACAGTCTACGATCTTTAGCTTGTATCTTTAGCTCTCCATGTGCAATTGAGTCCCAAAAATCAGATTTTTAATTTTATTTTTAATTATGATTTATACAGATAATTTTAGCGATATACACATTTTTGAGATGTTGCCTTTTTATTTTGAATTGTTTATTATTAATAACTAAAGTATTTAGTGTATTTATTTTATTTTTATTAATTAATTTTTAAAAAATCCCAAAAAATTCTGTCTTCAGGAACATAACTCCATCATTTGGCCTTTCTGGCTCTCCCCACTTCACATTTCTAAATGGATGTTTCTTGGGAACAAACACAAGAATTTTATATTAATAATAAATTAGATTTGGGATATACTTGTCTGGGTATCCAAAGTACTCTAATGGGGACTCGCATGAACCATTACTACGTAATGAATATGTGAATGACTCTAAAATGTCCTGCTTATTACATGGCTTCTTATCAAATAAATAAGTGGAGATGAATTGTTGATTTGAAATTATTTTATTATGTAAGGGAAAAGAGATTGCAGAGTGAGAGACATGAAACTAGGATATTGGTTGCTAAGGACTGTGCTCATTTATATAATTTAGCACTCATTACGTACATCGCTTTTGATTGCAGCATGCTACAATCTAATCAAAATTAAGTATTCCAGAAAATATGAATATGTTTTACTTGGATTGTGTGGCTGCAGCTGTGTGCTGGTCTTCCAGCATTCCTTATAATGAGACAGTAAATTATCCACTGGAGCAACATCAAGACATTATTGTGTTCTGTATCTCACATACACCATTAGTCCAAAACAAATAGATGGTCTGCTCAAGTAATGCAGGGCAAACTAAATCCAGAGACATGGGGATATTAAAGGGGACATCGGATGCCCATTTTCCACATGTTGGTATGATTCTTTAGGGTCTTCATGAAATGTCTGCAATAGTGTTGTCACGGTACCAAAATTTCAGTATTCGGTACCAATACCAGTGAAAATCCATGGTTCTCAGTACCAATTTCGGTACCAAAGCAAAACACAAAAACATGCTAATTGAACAACATTTTTATTAATAACGTTAAACAAAAATTAAATGTACAAAACCAATGCCATTCTCAAATTAAAATATGGAATAATATTCATAACAGAAGCTCAAAAACATATGCAACTTAAGCTTCGAAATGACAAAAAAGGTAATTTGCAAGAGCTGCGTCACAACGCATATCAAGAGCTCCCTTATCGGTTCTGTTTTCAGTACTGGAGAATAAAAGATACATTCTTAGATGTTTTTGTTAGTACGTGAACGTTATT
>NW_015555728.1:322359-327000 GCF_001515605.1 Sinocyclocheilus anshuiensis
GAGCGCACACACAGCCTGTGTCTGTGAATGCTTCTCATACTCGCTCCTCTCTGCCCCACGCGGCGCGAATCCCGCATCACGGTCGAGCCGTTAATGCTTGCCGCACTCACGCAGCCTGTCTCGTAATGCTCGTTTATACTCGCACCCGCATTCCCTTCAAAAACAAAAGTAATCCACTGCGTCTTCAGTGGCTCAGATGTCAGGAGTAAGATAACTGCCATGTTCATTATTACATCCAAAAACAAAACACCTCAATCGCTTAGGAGACATTCTTGTCTACACCTGCTGTGGCGTCGAAACAATGGCGGACTGTTTACAGCTCACAGCTCACTATGCTAAAACAGCAGTGTCCATCAACAGTCGTGGGAGGGTCCTGTGCAGAGTGACGTCTCTTTGCCAAGAATCTGTGAACGGCTTGCTCTGAGAAAGTGCTTATGATTTGTGGGGATTTAAAAACAAGTACTGGGTGGATTTTTATGATATATGGTGGTTGTGTACACACAATGCCAACACACATTTAAGTTCAAACAGTGAATTTTTAAAATTTAAAAGTGAATTTTGCATCTGATGTCCCTTTTAATACTTTTGAGGAAAAATAAAATAACAGTATAACTTCATGGTAATTTACATTCTATAATAAGTCAAACTGACATAAAATAAGGCATGTTTGCATGAAAAGAATCCCAGTCAACACGTGAGATCATGCGATGATCACAGTGACATCACACGATCCTCATACTGTGATCCTCACGGTGTGAGTAATTCTACACCTGCTGTGGCGTCGAAACAATGGCGGACTGTTTACAGCTCACAGCTCACTATGCTAAAACAGCAGTGTCCATCAACAGTCGTGGGAGGGTCCTGTGCAGAGTGACGTCTCTTTGCCAAGAATCTGTGAACGGCTTGCTCTGAGAAAGTGCTTATGATTTGTGGGGATTTAAAAACAAGTACTGGGTGGATTTTTATCATTATAGGATGGTTGTGTACACACTGCCAACACGCATTTAAATTCAAACACCATGTAAAAGTGAATTTTGCATCCGATGTCCCCTTTAATTATGTTGGAATGGTTTTGTGAATACCCAGAGAGAGTCTTCTCTTTTGTAGGTTTCAGGTTTAACAGTGTTTGGAAGTAAATAAAGTAGTGCAACGTTTTTGCATTCGAATGTGGATTTTTATTTTAAATTCGACGAATATTTTAAATTAAAAAAATTTTTGACAGCCCTAGAATCCAGCATGTTCTGCGTGTCTCTGTGTATGTAAATGGCACAGACGCGTGGTTTTGTTTTCTACACATACAAAGTGTGCGAGCATTTCAGCTTCTGTCTTATCACTTCATGAGGACATAAATACATGAACAACATCTCCAGAACTTCTCTGACTCCCTCTAAGAGTCACTTCATGAGCATTTGACAGTTTCATTGGAGTAAAACTATCTTCATATCATTTACATAGACCTACAGAAACAAGTTCCTCGTGGCAACCCGTCAAAATATAAGTTCGGGTTAGCTTAAAGAAATTATCAGAAATATATTACTGTGGTGCAGTATGATGTACATTATACTACTCAGGGATGAAAGTTTTCCGTTGCTACGATGGATTTCCGTCAATTGGAAAAAATGAGGGGAAAAGAAACATGAAGCACATTGTTGTTGTTCTGCCGGTGTTCTGACGATTTGTGCTACCCTGTCGGATTTTGCTACCTCCCATTAAAACAGAGGGTAGCATAATTCGATAGCGAAAAGTGCTACCTATCAGATTTTGCTTCCAGCATGATATTAATAAGGTGTGAGGCTTTATTAACATGTACACCTACCCCAACCCTAAACCTACCCTTACAGTAGGATAAATACAGTGTTGGTAGCATAATCTGATAGGTAGCATTATTTGTCAGAACACCGGCACACCAAAAATCATCCCCGCCACGGCTGCAGCTTCTCACTGACAACATAACGCCGCTTGCATCATTCACAGTCGGGTTATTAGCAGAGAACACAGAGCAGGTCTTGAATTTCAGGCGCAGGATTGCGGCTATTAATAATAATTCTACTCATTCCCACAGGTTCCGCGCTTATAACGCGATGACAGATGACGGAAAAGAGATCGTGCATTCAAAAGCAGTTTCAATGCCAGGCATAATAGCGGCTCCCTGATGCCCGCAATTTATATACAGTATAATTGCCCAATGATATACAGGTAACTGCGAGAGAAAATATTGAAATATATATTTTCCTCCCATCTCGTATATATTCCCTTTTGGGGGGGGCTCAACATCATGATGTCTATCAGCCATCGGCGATGGACGATGGCATCGTCTATTGGCCCAACCCTATCGGTAAGGCATATAGGCATAATTTTTCAAATCGGGCAGATTCCGATGTTTACGTTTTAAGCCTTTATTGGCCGATTCGATATTATTGTGTATCCCTATTTAAAGGGTATGTCCTGTGATTTAAAAATGCTACGTGTCAAAAGTTCAAATTTGTTTCTTATTATCTTAGTACCCTCATAATCTATGAAGGCTCCTTAAATATTATTTAAAAAGCATCAGAGGTGCAAGAATGCTAAGAGTGAGAATAGCTGTTAAGTAGTCAAAGGATGGCTAAATTTTAAGATGGTTTTGATTTGTTTAATTTTTTTCTTTGGTGTAAAAATAAAATGAATAGGGATGTTTTTGACTGGTAATGTATATTATTTAACAACAAGTTTGGTAGTTTGGACCTTGTTCTTTAGGAAACTTAACACAGAATTGCAAGTTTTTAACTAGAAAAGACTTTGGAAAATGCTGTGACGTTTATAGATGGATGGATGGATAGATAGATAGATAGTAGGGGTGTAAATTCACGTAGGCCTGTCGCGAAAATTAAATAACCGTCTAATCGCGATTATTTGATCTAACCGTGGTTGTTTCAGACAACCGTGATTATTGTGCTTTTTATACAGCACAAGAGGGAGTCATCCACCAAAAGAAACAGAAGAGCACCAGTTTGGTTTTCATGCACTGTATAGCTATATCATCTGAAGCCATTCCATATCTTAATGTGACGGATAGAAATATATTTACATTGTTAAATTTAAGTTTACAGAAACTTCTGCTGCAGCTGTAAGTTATTCTCTGCTCAGCATTCAAACAGCACGTCAAGTTCAGTTATGACAATCAGCACGGTAAAACTCTCTCTCCAAGATGATATATTCCCATTATAATACTTGATGTGTAGATAAAGGTCTGGAGATTCGCATAAAATTACATCTTGCTGGAGTTCATTGCGCTCTCATTTCTGTTTTCTTTGTACCGTGTGGAGTGCAGCGCGCTGTAACTTATGTTGCTTCAAGCACATCATTCTGCACCCAAGATGTGCATAAGCGCTGTGACTCCATGTTGCTTCAAGTGCACCATTCTGCACCCTGTATGTGCATAAGAGCTTTGTGCCGCTCTGTTTGAAGCGTTTCACATTATCAAAGTTTTGCACACAGAAAGATTATTAGAAGCTTTTATTTTTCTCATGATTTCTCTTATTTTCATGAATGTATTTTGTAAGAAGACAAATAGTTAACAGAATAAACATGTTTAAATTGTATAATGTGCACCAAAGATTTTTTTTCCAAGATATTGTTTTTACTGCTAAATTATACAGTCAGCTAGTTTAATTTCATAGCTTATATATTTTTATTCAAATGTAGTTTTTCTCTGTAATGAGAAAAAATGTCAGTTCGTGGCATAGAATCTTTAAAATACGTCCTAGAGTTTTACACACCGGTCTGTTATTGTGCCCCGAAACGTGACGATGAACTAAACGAACTGTGATTGGTTGTTTGACATGTCGGTCAAACGGCCTTATGGGCGGGCCTTGGCCAATGAAAGCTGCCATAGATTCCACACCTTCAGCCGTCAGCCTGAAGGTCTGGCTACACAAGACTAAGCGCGCTGCGACTCCATGTTGCTTCAAGCACATCATTCTGCACCCTAGATATGCATAATGTGCATAACCCATAATGTGCATAACCCTACAGCATATTCTCGCTGTAGTATTGTTGTTGCCGCCGCCATGTCGTGAAGGCGCTGTGTGTTTCGTTGTGAAAGCGAAACTACTTTGTTTGGCCTTCCAAAAGAGGACGATATCCGCTTCGTCATGCCTAGAGCTGATCCGTGCTGGTCGATGAGGAAATATATCAACTTCGCGCTGTGGATCGCCAGATCGGCTTTCACCGTAGACGAAGCGGAGTCCAGCCCGGGGTCGTCACATGTGGTTGCCGCAAGTCCGCCCGCCGCCTCTCACTCAAGCCGGCCTCCGCTCACTCTAGCCACCGGCCTCTGCTCACTCTAGGCCTCCGCTCACTCTAGCCCACTGTGTTTCGTTGTGAAAGTGAAACTACTATGTTTGGCCTTCCAAAAGAGGACACGACTAGAAATCAGTGGTTAAGTTGTATTTACAACACTGTTCCAGAAAAGTTCAAACCAAATATTCAGATGTGTGGAACTCATTTTACGGAGGACGAGGACTGTTTCTCCTGTTTCCCCTTCGGCGCGCATGCTGACCACAGTCTATGATGCTGACAAATAATGCTGACTCACAGCCTGTAAGTACATTTTCATATTTAAAGAATTTGCCACTGACAATTCAAACGCGAGTTTTGAGCAGT
>NW_015555728.1:327090-332018 GCF_001515605.1 Sinocyclocheilus anshuiensis
ATTTCATTACACCAAATACACAAAATAATGTTCTTTTTAACAACATCATATGACCCCTTTAAATACTTTTTCTCACTGGGATACACTGGGAGAGAAATAACTTTACCAAAGTGTTTAAAAAGTAAAAGGCAAGAGAGAAAGGTTTGCAAGAGAGGCAGGGTGTGCAAGAGAATTATTAGTCATTTTGGAACAGTTATAAAAAATTCTAGAAGACTTAAGTAACTTTTGTTTAGGAGTATGTTAGACTAAATCAAGAGCTCCATTGATGACTGATGCATATTTTAGAATTACTGTGCATTACTGTGACGGTTTATTATAGTATACATCAGTGGTTCTCAACCTTTTTTCCACTGGGCCGCACTATGGTCCAAGTGCAAGTCTCACGGGCCGCACGCATAACACGGAAGCGTGACATTGCAGAAAATGTGCGTTCACAAATGTAGCCTATGTTGATCCAAATATGGAAAGCACTTTCGAATTTAATAACCTGAGGTTCTCTCCAGAGATGTTTTGCATTTCTGCAATTAATGATGATTGCTGCATAGTATGGGTGTTTCCTTTTGCCTGAACTAGAGCCCTGCATTTCAGCCCCATACTGACTTTTTTACGCCCTTCGGGACCATTTTCACTTCAGACGCTTAAGACGCGGGCCGGGCATCGGGCTTGTTTTAGGCATCTCCTTATTTTTTATATTTTAGACATCCATCAATTAGTGATGAAAAACTTTTTTTTTTGCTGCGCTGGTAGAAACAACACGAGACTGTGCTACCGCGACTGTCCAGAGCAGCTCGACGGTGTTTAGTGTCCAGCAGCAACATGTAGGGTGCGTGCCGTCAGCGCAGCTGAAGAGATCTGCGTTCAAATGCACGCAATAGCCTTAAGCTTGCCGCAAAGCACCGGCAAAAGTAATTACCATGAATGTGTCAGGGGGAAATAAACATTATAGCTTATATTTGTTTAGTACATTTTTAAATTAATGTAAAAACTAAAATGAATTGTAAAACTGAAAGTTATTGTTTTAATTGTGTTCAGCATGGTGGGCCGCGGGTTGAGAACCACTGGTATACATGTTTATCTATGTAAACAGGTATGCAACAATGCATGTAACAAATGCAAAATATTGTAAAAAGAACTTGGTCTTTTTTTGTATTTTTATGGTCTGTTTTCTTTGAATTAGATTTAAAGGTTTATTTTAAAATGTTTTATCTGATCTGCTCTAACACTGTGAAAAAGAAATGGGCTCTATTTGTTTCAAGATATGCACTTTTGTTTTTCTGCTATAATGTGTTTACCATTGTTCACTTTTATAAGGGTAATATGATACCGTATAATTTTAGACACATTTGACTGAGGTCCTTGACTCTGCCCCTGGTTCTTAGTTTATCAGATGTAAAAGTTAGAGTGGAATAGTTTGCTTTCTGTGAACAAATCTTAAATATGTACTTGGAAGTGCCATCATGGAAAACCATAATAATATGGATGAACTTAATGAAGCCACTTATTCTTTATTTGAAATATAAATATATATATTATATTAGAAATATATTACTTTAGCTTTTCATTTTGAAAAACAATGATACATTTCTGTTTCTCAGAATGCTTGTCTAATTACTTTGCCTTTGGATTTTGGAAATAATATCCACTGTTAACACTTAGCCCAGTAAAAATTGTTGTTGTCACTGCAATTCTAATTTAAGGCTTTACATCTCGTTGATGTGTTAGATTGTTTTTTTTTTTTTTTATGTAATTTATTAATACTGGAGTCGTGATTCTGATATTTCTGTCCGATCCCAACTGTTGATTTACAGATGTCATTATAGATTTGATGGAGTAGTTATGGAATTAAATTAGAAATGCAGTCCAAAGTTATTAATTAGTTAGTAATTAAGAACAACTATGTAAATTGTGGTATGCTGTTTCATGCAGAGGCTTGCCAAGAATTGTATGGTGCGCTGTAAGTGCCAAATTATTTCTATGTGTAAGTTTCTTTATGATGTCCATATAATGTACAGTGGGTACGGAAAGTATTCAGACCCCCTTAAATTTTTCACTCTTTGTTATATTTGAGGAAAAAAAATTAACTTAAATGATTTTAGCAAATGGCTGCAATATAACAAAGAGTGAAAAATTTAGGTCTCAATACTTTCCGTACCCACTGTATGAAACTTTCAAAAAGCATTTGGTCTAGTATTGGATATTCATATTCGTTAAGATAAAAAAAAAAAAAAAATCCAACTCAACACTCCTACTAGAATGTTTATAAACTTAATGACTAGAATAGTTCATTCTTGTAAAATGTACTGCAACTTTCTCAGTACTATACTAGCATGGGCAGTGTGTTCATTGCTCGTATTTGTGACCTTTTCATTAATTATTATTATTATTATTATTATTATTATTATTATTATTATTACCAGTAGTAGTAGTAGTCGTCGTCATCATAGTATTAGTATTTTTTTTTGTCTGTACACGTTACAGTAAGGTTCAATTTGTTAACATCAGTTAATGTAATTAGCTAATGTGAGCTAACAATAAACAATACTTTTACAGAATTTAATAATTTCTACATATTCATTTTTAACATTTAAAGTTGTACAAAAAAACAAGTATGTATCATGAAAGAACATTAATTAACAGTAATAAAGTTATTGAACAAAAGTATATTTATAAATGAACATGAACTTTAATAAGTAAAATTTGTTATAATTCGTTCATGATACTTATTGCATTAACCAGTGGTAAAAAATGGAACCTTATTGTTCAGTGTTACCATTTATTTAAAAATATTTGTGCACACATATATATAACCATATTGCCATGTCTCTGTTTATGTCAGTGGTAAATGCTGCTGTATTTCCAAGTATGCATTTAGAAGGTATGACCACTATAGCTTTGACTTTGTTGTTGTTATGAGAGAATAGCTCTTTTTTTCCAGAGTTCTTGTTTACTGGAAACTCCTTCGCCTGTTAGTCTGCGGTAAAGGGCTACGGCTCTCAACTCTCAGCGGTATGTGGATTTATTTACTTTGGCGCACTCATTTATTTTCTAAAAAGCACTGTTCTTAGCTGTCTCAGAGGCACATAGCTGAGACTTATGTACCGTATACGGCACTTATGAAACTATTAAGCCGCGTGGTTTCAGTGGTGCTCATGCTGTTGTGAATATGAATGTGCTAGAATGCATGACGAGCTGAGGGTTAGAGCAGCGTGACTAATTCTGGGATCTCCTATGAAGTGTGTGGCTGACTGGCTCGGGCTGTCCTTCACGCCTGACTGATGAGACTACATGCCTAGCGTCCTCCCAGCTTGCTGGGCTGTTCTGGAGAAATATGTCAATGAAAAAGCACATAGTTGGCAGTAAAATTCGACCAGTTCCAAAGTAAACATTGCTAGGCTGTATCATATAGGTGATTAGTCTGTTTGAACTCTTATTTCAAAAAGAAAATCCTGCTGGAGATTAATGAATGTGAGCAAGATGTTTGTAAAGGGCACTTGAAAATGTGTATTTTACAGTAAATTCAATTTCTTTCATGTCTACACTGATTTAGCATTGCTTATCAATTTCAATTCCTCATTTTACTGCTCCACTCGTTCTCCTCCATGTCCCTGTCTAGGAAATTATCTGCCTATATTGTCCTTTACTAACCATGTGCAACATGAACAACTTTCAATATTTGAAACTGACAGCATGGAAATTTTAATTTTTCCAACCTGATGAGCAAAGGTATTTGTTTTCAGGTTTATCTAGTATAATTATGAAATATTTGTCGAAAAACGACTTGAAGGTGTATTTAATGAATATTCTGTACTGGTTTCCCTAGCTGTTTTATCAGCCAGAACACGGCCAATGCACACAGCTGAAATATTCAGAAATCCAGAGAGGCATCAGTTCTTATGCCAAGCCAAACAACAGCAGAATTATGCATTAAAATGTGCATAGTCAGTAGTGCTGTCAAACGAGTAATCACGATTAATCGCATCCAAAATAAAAGTTTTGTTCACATAGTATATGTGTGTGTACTGTGTATATTTATTATGTATATATAAATACACAACCATGCATGTATATATTTAAGAAAAATATTATGTTTATATATTAAATATATTTATATGTAATATAAATTATATGAATATAAATATATACTAGAGCATACATGTAAATACATGTAAATATTTTCAAAATATATACTGTATGTGTGTGTATTTATATATACATAATAAATATACACAGTACTAGGGCTGTCAAAATGACTGAAAAACTAAATTCGAATTTTCTACTTAAATATTATAAAAATTCGAATTGTATTGGAATTTAAAAGGCGTCATTTCAGTTAGGGGGAAAAAAGCTTTTGGCTTCTCTCCTGAGGCCACAAGAGGGCGCATCGAGCAAAATGTTATGCACGTTTCTTCAAAGCGTAATAAAATAACACGACTATCTTTGAAAAAAATGTGCATAATGTTTAAAATAATGTTTATAAACCATATGTAATTAATAAAGTTGCTTAAACAATTAGAAAAAAAACAGCACGCATGTATGCATAGTTTAATACAAAGGACCGAAAACCAATCACAAAGAGTAGGCTACTTTCTTCATTTAAAAACATGAGATACAGTGGGATGGGGAAAAACCGCAATAACGTCTTTAGACATGTTTTTTAAAAGTTTAACTTGCATTAATTTTACATGGCTTTCTTAACATGCCGCTCTCTGTGAGATGCGAGTGCAACGCTGATAGATGTCCCTCTAGAAAATGTGATAATTATGCATTCTGTGTGAACGGCTTGGTTTCAGTTTTGACGTAAACAACATCTTCTCCACACTGATGCTCTCGTTTTCCGCAATATATGAATGAACAACGTAGTAGCGCCGCATCTAGTGGGTTCAACTGGATAGGCTAACAAAAGCATTAAAATGCAATGACACTTACAT
>NW_015555728.1:332241-332707 GCF_001515605.1 Sinocyclocheilus anshuiensis
AAAAAAAACAGCACCATGCATGTATGTATAGTTTAATACAAAGGACCGAAAACCAATCACAAAGAGTAGGCTACTTTCATCATTTAAAAACATGAGATACAGTGGGATGGGGAAAAACCGCAATAACGTCTTTAGACATGTTTTTTAAAAGTTTAACTTGCATTAATTTTACATGGCTTTCTTAACATGCCGCTCTCTGTGAGATGCGAGTGCAACGCTGATAGATGTCCCTCTAGAAAATGTGATAATTATGCATTCTGTGTGAACGGCTTGGTTTCAGTTTTGACGTAAACAACATCTTCTCCACACTGATGCTCTCGTTTTCCGCAATATATTGAATGAACAAAGAAGCAGCGCCGCATCTAGTGGGTTCAACTCATAGACTGTATAAAAAGGTTCAACTGGATAGGCTAACAAAAGCATTAAAATGCAATGACACTTACATCGTCGTCGCATTTCGTGCGCC
>NW_015555728.1:332726-344415 GCF_001515605.1 Sinocyclocheilus anshuiensis
CACATTGATTGTTCTCTTTTTCTGCAATATTTTGAATGAACAACGTAGCAGCGCCGCATCCAGTGGGTTCAACTGGATAGGCTAACAAAAGCATTCAAATGCAATCAATGACACATACATCATCATTGCATCTCGTACGCCACTGATAAGGCTGCCTGATGGCTGACGCAGACCTTAAATGTGGATTTTTTCTTTTTTTTAATTTGACGAATATTCGAAACAGCCCTACACAGTACACACAGATATATTATGTAAATAAAAACTTTTATTTTGGAAGCGATTAATCGCAATTAATCGTTTGACAGCACTAATAGTCAGTATGCCTGTACATCTTAATGGCTGTTGTAACAGTTTTATGACTTTCAAATTGTCTTTTGTATGTACTTTCAATCTGTTATAGTTTTATGATTAGCCATTGTAGCTTATGAGCTCCAGACAGTGACTGATTTATCAGCTAATGTTCTGAAGGAGGAGGCAGAAATGACCTTTCTAATAGTCATTTTCTTCAATCATTAAAACTCTTTAATGTTAATAATGTCCTTTTGTGAAAGTGCTGCACAATGGCACGGCTTCATTAGTGTAAAAGCAGGGAAATGTGGATTTATTAGCTCATCAGGGTAAAGCAGCTTTGCTTTGTTTTCGATTAACAGGTTTGGAGTAATTCCTGTTGCCTTCTCAGAGAGAGTCCCAAATGGGTTTTGTTCCAGTATGTTTCATTTTGGAATTGATATGCTAATGTTTTAATTGGCAGGGTGAGATGAAAATAGGATTGCCCTGTAAATACATTAAAATTTGAAAATATTTCTGCAGGAATATTGCTGATTACTCCATACTATGTTCTGTTAGTTGGAGGAGCTGTCCTTGGCATTACTTTTTTACAGTTTTACAGTATTGTAAAGCATTGTTTTTCATCTAAGGGGCCTCAGCAAATTTCTGCAGGGACTTATTTCCCCAATAAATCTTAAACTTGTCTTTCCGTGGTTGAGACAAGATACCTTCTGATGTTCATTCATATTTATTTCATGCTATAACTGGTAAAGAGGAAGAGATGATCGGTTCATGCGCCACTTGAACTGAGGAGCTACAGTGATCTGACATTAAAGAGCCACAAACTTTGTTTCATACCAAAAGTAACCTGCTCTGTCTTGTCTGTCAGCGCGTTGTCAGTGTCCTCTTTGCTCTGCAGTGTATTTTTCACTGTGTGAGATCGTGATGTGTGGCGTGAGAGTGACATGACTTGTCGGACGTAGCAACAGTAACTAAGGAGTGCGGCACTTTGTAAAGGGTCAACTAAGCTAACTATGTGACATTCAGATTAATATTAATTTGTTTAAACTTTGGGTTAGAATTAAGTTTAAACAAGTTCCTAACTTTTTTTTTAATAGTTAAACCCAAAATCACATCTCTTGTTGAGCAGAGGCGAGCTGATATTTTACAGAATTATTAGACTTGTGATTTTACCAGTGGATGATGAAATGGGGAAAAAATCCTATAGGTTTTTATTAAATATCTAGGAAACAGAATATCCATTGGGGGTCAATTGATTGATTGTTTGGGCTGGTAAGCAACCTCCCAGAACACCTAGCCACCACAAAGCAACTTCTTATAAAATGCTTACAACACCATGCCATCGTGGCAACACATTTTTCACAGAGAAATGCTATTGATATTTTCGTCAGTTATTATTCATTTTTTGTTTACCTGGCAGCTTCACCATCAGGATATCTGTTTTTCTGAATATTTATTCCCCCATTGGAGGTGAAGCAAGCCAACAATGAGATCACTAGAGAAATATTTTAGGTCTGAATACATTTCAGGAATGTGCACAACTCTTGATATTTATTCTTCTTGCGTGGCAATAATTTAAGTCTTATAAAAACTATTTTAGCTTATTGCAGTTGGCCTAAGACTGTGTGTGTGTGTGTGTGTGTGTGTGTGTGTGTGTGTGTGTGTGTGTGTGTGTGTGTGTGTGTGTGTGTATTTGTAGAGGAGAGTCTCCTGTTCTTATTTTGGAACTATGAAAGTGTTTGAGAATGTTAATTGCTATGACAAGGCTGCTTTGTAGATAAAGCAGCCAAAAAACCACAGGTGGCTTTTTATGCATTATGAGTCTCAATGACACCACCTCCATAAAAAGGTGAATTTGTGAATGGTGTTACAGAGAGTAATTTCCCTGTTCACTGGGTTGTTTCTGGGGCTGTAATGCCATCTAGACCCCGTGGAGGACCACCCACCCTGCAGGAAGAAAGGTGTCTGGGACCCATAACTCACCATGCACTCATCCTTGACAATTCATTCTCGGCTGTGCCTCTTGTATTCTGACCTTGACTCTGTAGGATTCATTTTCTGGCAGCTCTCCCCTCTTTCTTTCTTTCGATCCCTCCTTCTCTCTGTCTTCCCCTTTCAGGAGCTCCACCTGATTGATCTGCTACCTTCAGCACCTTCTCTGTGAACAGTGTGGTGTGTGAAATGGTGAACATTGCGAATAGTTGGGTGATTATTCTAAAGTTCTTGAGCTGTAGGGCACAGAGAGGAAAATGACACTCTTGGTTATATGAAAAGAGCAGGTTACAAGATTAAAAACACATCCAGGGAGTCAGCCATTTTTATTGTTGTATTGAGTATGACGGTTCTTGCTGGTGCCCAAATTTGTTTTCATGAAATACAGTACTTGTGATATACAGTACTTTTCATTGTGTCAACCTAGGGAATGGAATGAGTTTCTCGCTTCTGTCTTCTCTCTAAATCTCTGCCTTATGCAGAGATTTTCAAATTTTTGTTTTGGTCAGCTGAACACCTTTGAACTAAAATATTAACTTGAACCCCTTGAGTTAATATTGCAATAATTTTACAACAAATTTGCAAAGATGACCAGCTAACTTTACATTTATCACTTACTTCAATCAATATGGTCTTATTCATACTTGCTCAGGATGTGTAAACAGATGGAGGACTGCATGAGTATTCTCTCTTTTAGTGTTACCCATGATGTGTTTACTCAGTTGTGATTCATATTATGTGTCTTTGCTCAGTTCTTGTATTATAGTTGTCAAGAACTCCTGGAAACAATGAGAGTATATAACAATCAGCATTTTGTTGTTTGCAGAGATGGCCCTCCGGTTTAATATCTCAGGTAACGGTTGTTCATCACATGTAATTTCATAAGAGATAATTAACACCTTTTTTGTAATGTTTGATTTAGCCAGCAGGTTCGTTCCAAACTCAAATAGAAATATCATCACGGTGGGATTTAATTACGGAAGTATCTCCACAGGGGATTTGCAGTTGTTATTGTATATACACACTTACAAACATAAACATTCAGGCTGTAAAATAGAGCAAGACATTTCCATAATTAACAAATGCAAATTTCTCTCATTCCCACATATTGTGCAGGTAAATGTGCGCACTTCCAGCTGGCTTTGCCTATGTGTTTGCATTAGACCAAAGAGGCTTTTGATTTTTAGGACCTGCATAGAGTACGTGTAATTGCATTTTGTTTGTGATTCAATATGATCTTTATTGTGGAAACATTCACTGATGCTCAAGAAAGCAGTATACTGTATTAAGAACCAAAAGGATGTCAACTTTTGAAGAGGGTGATCGATGTAAATTGTTATTTTGTCCTGTGGAAAACACGTAAAATATCTTGTGAAAAGGCAGTGCTGCATTTTTATGAAAATAGAACTTTTGCAATTAACTGTGTGTTATGGAGACTAAGCCACAAAAAAAGGGTCATTTACAAAAAGTCATGGTTTTGACATCACAACCATGGATACGTACAGTAAACATTTCCGCACTTATTTAGTCTGACAAAAAGCTATTGAACAGTTGTTCCTTTCACATGCAGAGGTTAGCCAATCATAACAGAAGTCTTAAAGCCATAGTGTCAGAAAAAGCCTGTTTAATTCCAATGGTCAGAGAAACGGTGGAAAATAGCCATGAAAAACTGCTTCTGAGGAAAAAAAAAAAAAAAGCTTGACTAGTATTATAAGTATAGACTTGAGGGGGAAAATTTGCTGACATTGTGCTGTAAGAAATCTTTAGAGTTGATGTTTCGGGTTCATTTTTTCCTTTATTGCCACCAATTTTTGTCAGGGATTTCTTATCTTAATTATGTAGATGCAAATCAAACAAAACTAAAAAGACCAAAAGTAGTGTATTTCTATCTGCTACTTAAACCAATTAGTCCCATTCAAGTCAAGTTAAGTCAAGTTGAGCTTTATTGTCATTCTGCTGCATGTGGGGACATACAGTGGAACGAAATGTCGTGCCTCACAGGACCACGGTGTTACATAAATACAGGCATACAACAATGAAGTAAAACAGTAAAAACCTATACAGTAAAGCAGTAAAAACCTATACACAACTAACCTACTGACTGATTTTGATTATAAATATACTATATATATATATATATAAATGTTTACCTATATATAAGTTAAAAAAATACAGACTATACGGATGCTTCACATAAACACTGTACCTATACACAGCTAACCTACTGACAGATTTTGACTATGAATATACTATATATAAATGTTTACCTATGCATAAATTAAAAAAAATAAATAAATAAATTGAAAATTGAAACATTATAATGACGAGTAATGCTCAGTTTTATCTGATTTCTCAATTAATCTTAGAATCATTAAACAGTATAATGACATATAATTTGTTGTCTCTGTTTTACTTTGTGTAATGAATTATTCATTGTGTTTTTCCTATTCAGATGGGTGGCAAAATGTCCTCAACTTAATATGTAAAAAAACACCACGATGATCATGATCCAGAAATATTTACAAAGGTTGTTTTTGCAAATAATTCTATCCACCTCACTTCCATCTTTGACAGCTTCATTTAGGGCACAAATTGAGTGATCATCTCAATCATGATTTTTATGATTTAAAAAAATTACACTTGCCAAATAAAAGTAACAGGAGTCCATTGTAAATGTGATTTATTTTATTCATACAAAGAATCTTACTGTGATTATGATATACTGTATATTCAACAACAAGTTAACATTTTCTAGGAGTTGTCACTCCGTTGTTAATTGTACTTAAATGTATTAAATACATAAAGAAAGTTTACCCTGCAGAATCTGCAAAATGTTAGTAATTTTAACAAAATAATAGGGATCATAAAAATGCATTTATTTATTTATTTTATTAATTTTTTTTAGTTCTGCACTGGAAAAGATTTCACTGATGTTTACAAACATTATTTAGTCCACAAGACAAAATAATAGCTGAATTTATCAAAATGACCCTGTCAAAATGTTACTCTTAATTTGTAATACAGTACTAACTTATAAATCCACAGTTGTTTTTGTGTTTTGTCATAGTTGTTCATGAGTTCTGAGTAGTTAAACTGCTCTTCAGAAAAATCCTCCAAATCCTGCACATACTTTTTCAAATGTTTTTGATGATATTTTTTTTTAAAGATAGCTCATATATTTTTATAATTATAAACATTTTGCAGATTCTGTAAGGTGTATGTAAACTTTTAATCACAAATGTATTCCTTTAGTTTGATATTGACATTGTACCAGGCCTCAACTAGTACATATAACATGGAGTAAAGTGTGTTTATTCCATTTCCTTATGCTATATCCGCCCATCCCCCAAGCCTTTTATCTGAGTATAACCCCCAAACAGCAAGACAAGTGTGCTTTGAGACCTCCGTGAAGTTGGCACCCCATAAAAAGAAATAATCATCAAAACTATGCCATTCGTTTGTGCTGATTTGTGCCGCGAAAACGAACATTTGTGCTGGTTTGGTGTTTGAGATATTAAACATTATTTTTTTGACCGTGTGACGTCACTCTCCACCCCATGTTGCCAAAATCGCTCCAAACCAGCGCAGTTCGTTTGTGCTCGATTTGTGCCCGTTTGTGCCGTTAAAACAAACACTGCATCTATTTTCCTTCCTTAGATATAATCAAAATATTTTCGGGAGCTGTGACGTCACTCTCCACCCCAGTTCGTCTAAATCGTACAAAACTGGTGTCATTCGTTTGTGCTCGATTTGTGCCGGTTTGTGCTGTTAAAATGAACATCAAATATATTTCCCCTTCATAGAAATAACAAAAACCGTTTAGCGCGGCTGTAGAGTTTAAAAAAATAGTGTTTGTGCTGCCTTCAAATTTTTAGTTTAGTCAGCTCCAAGTTTTCACTAACTTATAATTTAAAGTTGGCTAAGCTTAAATTTCAAGGCAGCATTAAGTTGAAAAGGTGAGATCGTCTTTTTTTTTTTGAGTCTAAATTGTTCCAATTCATTTGTGCTCGATTTGTGCCATTAGAATATTAAACACCTAGGCCTATTCCCCACGAATATTTGTTAATATTAATATTATTGTTAATTAGGTCATATAAATAGCCTAATTCCAGGCGGTCTCCACAGCAAATGCCGCGTTTATTTGTGCTCTATTTGTGCCGTGAAAAGAAATCCTGGTTTAATTCTTCTTAAATAGGCCTATTTAAAAGGGGGAAAACAGAAGCACTTAATAAGCCATTATCTATAGGCTATATGTAACTGTAATTGCATGGTATTACTGCATTTAACAGCTAATATTATTATATTATAATATTATGTTAAAGTTTTTCTGTCCCCCTTACAAACGATTATTTATCGCACTGCATAAGAAAACAAAAAGAACATAATGGACTGTAGAAAAAGTGCTCAAAGATAAAATAGCCTTAAGCTATACTGAATGTGTGAAAAAAATTAAAAAAGACCACAAAAAAACAATAATTTAGTCTATGTTGCATTTTTGTAACAAATGAATACAAATAGCAACAAACAAGAACACGAATATGTCATATTAAATTGCAATAGCCTGTTCCGACAAAATGAAAATTTTGGATTTGGTGCTTGAAGTCACTGGCAATAAAATTGAGAAAAACCTTGTAAACCAGCAGATTTGCAAACTATAGAAGACAGGAATTTGGACGAGCGGCTTGCGTGCCATCACTTTTCCTCCAGATATTTGTAATGTTTTACAGAGGAGAAATAAAAATAGAATGTTAATTTTAACGGCATCTATAGCACAAACGAACGGAGCCGGTGGCATGGACGGAGAGCTCCCTGAATTAGCATATTTAATGCTGCCTTGAAATTTAAGCTTAGTCAACTTGAAATATGAAGTTAGTGAAAACTTGGAGCTGACTAAACTTAAAATTTTAAGGCAACACAAACACTGTTTTTTTAAACTCTGCGACCGCGCTAAACGGGGTGGAGAGTAAAGTTCCCGTTATATTTAAGAAGAGGTCATGGTTACATTGTTTCTTTTAACGGCACAAATTGTTTTAACGGCACAAACGGGCACAAATCGAGCACAAACGAACTGCGCTGGTTTGGAGCGATTTTGGCAACATGGGGTGGAGAGTGACGTCACACGGTCAAAAAAATAATGTTTAATATCTCAAACACCAAACCAGCACAAATGTTCGTTTTTGCGGCACAAATCAGCACAAACGTAGCACAAACGAATGGCATAGTTTTGATGATTATTTCTTTTTATGTGGTGCCAACTTCACGGAGGTTGCTTTGAGTGGTATGCACTGACCCAAATAACCGCATCCTCCACTGGAGTGCGAGTGATACTCTCTATGCCCCTGGAGCGGCTGGGTCAGTGTACCAGCCTGTAGACACCAAATACATCGCTGAGGCCAGTGGAGATAAAAGTTCAGATGGGATCTTCTAGTACTGTCTAATAGAGTCTTTAATAATGCACATAACTTCATGGGGAGCACTGAAGGAAAATTAGCAATTGAAATGACTGTGAAATCCGAATCGCTGATGCCAATAGTGAGAAATGAGCCCTAGGTATGATCATATGTAATGGAAATGTATATTGCTTGAACACTAATGGTATTCATGATTGATTGAGGCACTTAATTTCTATATCGATATGAGATGCATAGCTGGATGAATAGATTAAAATGAGAGAGATAGTGAGCTACTAGTGCATCAAGGCTAAAATATTAATGGCTGTTGGTTCAGTTCCCCCGCTATATTATCACAAAGGAATTAATTTAACTTTGTACACACACACACACAAGTTAAAAAAATCCAATGAACAATAATATTTTTACTAACATTAACAAAAATGTATTTATGTTTTGAAATATATTTCTAAATGTTAGTTCATGTTAGCTGATGCCGGTCAAAAGTTTGGAATAATTAAGATTTTAAATGTTTTTTAAGAGAAGTATTGTATTCTCATTATGGCTGGATTTATTTGATATTAAATACAGTAAAAAGAGTAATATTATGAAATATTATTACAATTTAAAAAAAAAAAAAGATTTTGTTTTAATATTTTAAAATGTAATTTATTCTTATGATGGCGAAGTTGTATTTTCAGCAGCCATTACTCCAGTCTTCAGTATCACTTGAGCCTTTAGAAATCATTCTGATAAAATCAAAGTTTAGGATTATTAAAAAAATAATGAATACTTTTATTCAACAAGGGCACATGAAATTGATCAAAAGTGACAGGGAAGTCATTGTTACACAGTAATATTATGAAATATTATGTTTTCTATTTTATATCAAATATCTATATGTACTGCCCGCTCAGTCATTGGCTGATGAACTCTGACTTGTCCTTGAGTATCTGATGAGTCAGACGCATGATGAAGTGTATTATTCCTGTGTCTTTCTCCCCATAAAGATCCCAACAACTTTCCACTATCTGAAACAAAATCCCTTATAGCCATTGCATAAAATAATCTTGATGCAATGTTAATGTTTCTTACCTTCATTATCTTTCAACTTTCCTTTTTCTGAGCTTTTGGCTTCAAAGGCTGTTGTCCCTCATCACAGTCACAAAGAGATGTGCGGAAATGCAGTTTGAAACTCCTGGTAGAAATTCAGGGCCAGGCACCAAACATTAATACTTTATCTGCCTATTTCAAGGCTTTGAAGATGGAGGGGACCCGCTCTAACATATTTCGATATAATGGTCTCTGATAAAGCATATGTAATGCTCTGTAGTTTTGTTATAACAGCTTAGTTCAGATCAGTATAGAGTGCTCCTGTGTTCTGTAAATATTTCAGTGAAGTGACAATGTTTGCCAGATGCTTCCTACATTTCTAGACCCAATGATTCTAGACTCAAAAGATAGACTCTTATGATATGGTCCAGCATGAAGTAATTGTGTCGCAGCTATCTGCAGATAAGGTAAAATAGGTTTTATTAAAAACAACTTTTCTTTTGAACATTTTTTTTTTTTTGAAAGAGGAATTTCGTTATTGCACTCCACTCTTGAACGTCTCTGAGAATAGGAAGGCAGAGCCCAAATAATTTAATGTGAAAGTATCCCTTGAATTGCATCTGAGCCTCCAATAAAGGGAATTTTTAATAAAGGAAATAAGTTACTTGAAGAGAGAAAAAGTGGCCTCAGCGTGTTTATTCCTATGTCATCTAGAAGCCAATGAACTACTCGGCTCAAATCTGCCAGACTGTCTGTAAATAACCTTTTTTTTTTTAAAACACTAGAACTACCGGAATTCTACAACTACTAGAATGGCCATAGCGGTCATTCTGACCGTCATACTAGACTGAACTGAATGCCATTTTTGTCATATCATATTTACATTCGAAGCTTCTTTTGAGGTTTTACAATGAAGCTTTGAATGTCTGTTGTCATATTTTATGACGCCATCACCCTAAAAACCGATATTTTTTGTAATATTTAATTGTGTAAGAGCTACGTAGACCGCTCCCGAATGTGCGTCTCGCTTTGTGTCCGGCAAGCAGGAGAGCAAGAGTTTTTCACTGCAGTGAAAATGTTGTATTTGAAAGTCTAAATGCCAACAAATATAAACTGACGCAGAATATTTCTGTAGATAAAACGTTGTGAATTTTGGAAATGATTGCATACATCTTTTTTCAATACATTTTTACTTTTGTACTTTAACGCTCTGGAGTTATTGGAAATGTTTGGATCAGATGAATTGGAAACAATTCTATGCAGCCACCACTGGAATCGTGATCCATGGATAAATGGGTCTGTTATGGTAGTATAGGTAATAATAAACATAGTCACTGTCGCTAAAAAAAAAGCCTAATTAGTTTGTTTTATTTCACAATATCAGTCTTGTCGGGGCTAAAATTAGCCAATATACATTAGCTATAGCATTACACAAGCATAAAAATAATAATAGCCATTATTATTATTATTATTATGGCTATTTTGTCATAACATTGAAGTAGGCTATTATTGATAACAGCCAGGCTATAGTCTTTCAGCCTAACATAGCCTAGCTGGAACCGTGGCAGATTGAATGACGGCAGTTGTTGTATTGGAGGTGTCCACCCGACTTTTTTACGAACAGGAATTTTAGCTTAGCAATAGAATATAAAAACAACTAGAACAAAAGTTGCTAGGCAACAGTGACGTGCATCTTCAACTGCGGGAAAAAGTCGCAAAAGCAGAAATTATATGCCGTCTGTAATGCGAACGGTCAATTTGACCGCTTTGGCCATTCAAGGTAGAAATACTCAGAACGCTTTTGCGTTTTGTAATTTTAATAAAATAACAATGTTATAATATAATATACACACATTTAGGAAAAGTCAGGGTATTATAGTTATATGGGTTTTATTTCAACAACGTTATTACATTTTAACATTTAAAAACTGTCAAAATGACTGCCTTGGTAGTTCTAGTGTTAATCTAGAACAGAGTTGAATTTATATCTGAAGGCCTGGCAAAGACATGGAGGAAATTGTCAAAAGTTTCTATAATGACGGAAATTTACAAGTGTTTCAGCAAACTTATTTCTTTGAATTATGCGCTTCTTAAGTATCTCACCATCAGGGTTGGGGAGTAACGAAATACATGTAACGTCGTTACTTAATCAGGATACAAAAATCTAGTAACTGTAATCCGTTATAGTTACATCAAAAAACAAAGTATTCAGATTACAGTTACATTTTGTCAAAAGTGGGAATACTACCAGGATTACATTTTTCTTTCATTCAAAATTAAATAAATGAGCATTTTGACATAACGCTATATATTTAGCGCTGCATAGTTCCTGGTTCTGTTGACACATGTTGACTCACGTGAGCCGCCTGCTGGTGCATGCGCAAATAACACCTGTCTACATTATTCTCCTCAAACGCGGGACAGTAAATTAATTACGATGCTTCCTGCTGTGAAAAAAGTTTACATGTCTGGAAATTTCACAGTTATTTTGTTTTCAAAGAGGATAAAGGAAATAACATAGTTGTACAGCGTAAGCTATGCATGAAGACTCTTGCTTTAACAAAGGCTACTCAACCAACTTGAACATTTGCAGGTATGAGTCTGACTAGCATGGAAATCATCATGTTAGCTAAAATTTAGTGTTTGTTAGTGATTAAAAATTCCATGGTGTGCATGACTGCAGTTGTAAGTGTTCTAGTGGAAAATGAGCCTGAAAATGTAGAAATTAACATGAGAGTCCCCACACCCCGGATCAGTCAATGAAATAAAGATCATAGCATTTCAACATGTAGGCTTATTTTAAAATAGACTAATATGAATGGTGTAAATTTTTTAATGTTGTGTATAAATTATATTTATTTTTGCTTATACATGTTAAAGAAATTAAAAATAATAATAATAATAAAAATAAAACTGTAATACTAAACTGTATAGCCACTAGATGTCTGCATAGCCTTTTATATAAA
>NW_015555728.1:344991-349545 GCF_001515605.1 Sinocyclocheilus anshuiensis
GGTTTGGAGGGATTTGGACAGCATGGGGTGGAGAGTGACGTCACTGGCCCGTTTTGTATTTGTTATTTCTGAGGACGGGAAATAGATACAATGTAAATTTGAACGGCACAAACCAGCACAAATCGAGCACAAACGAGTGGCACCGTTTTGGAACGATTTAGATTGCATGGGGTGGAGAGTGATGTCACTGTTCGTAAAAAGTTTATTTTTATTATATAAAAGAAGCGGTCATAGTTACAGGGTTTCTTTTAACGGCACAAACCAGCACAAATCGAGCACAAACGAACGCCACCGGTTTGGAGAGATTTGAAAGGCATGGGGTGGAGAGTGACGTCACTGCCCAGAATTGTTTTTGTTATTTCTATGAAGGGGAAATATATTTGATGTTCATTTTAACAGCACAAACCGGCACAAATCGAGCACAAACGAATGACACCAGTTTTGTGCGATTTAGACGAACTGGGGTGGAGAGTGACGTCACAGCTCCCGAAAATATTTTGGTTATATCTAAGGAAGGAAAATAGATGCAGTGTTTGTTTTAACGGCACAAACGGGCACAAATCGAGCACAAACGAACTGCGCTGGTTTGGAGCGATTTTGGCAACATGGGGTGGAGAGTGACGTCACACGGTCAAAAAAATAATGTTTAATATCTCAAACACCAAACCAGCACAAATGTTCGTTTTCGCGGCACAAATCAGCACAAACGTAGCACAAACGAATGGCATAGTTTTGATGATTATTTCTTTTTATGTGGTGCCAACTTCACGGAGGTTGCTTTGAGTGGTATGCACTGACCCAAATAACCGCATCCTCCACTGGAGTGCGAGTGATACTCTCTATGCCCCTGGAGCGGCTGGGTCAGTGTACCAGCCTGTAGACACCAAATACATCGCTGAGGCCAGTGGAGATAAAAGTTCAGATGGGATCTTCTAGTACTGTCTAATAGAGTCTTTAATAATGCACATAACTTCATGGGGAGCACTGAAGGAAAATTAGCAATTGAAATGACTGTGAAATCCGAATCGCTGATGCCAATAGTGAGAAATGAGCCCTAGGTATGATCATATGTAATGGAAATGTATATTGCTTGAACACTAATGGTATTCATGATTGATTGAGGCACTTAATTTCTATATCGATATGAGATGCATAGCTGGATGAATAGATTAAAATGAGAGAGATAGTGAGCTACTAGTGCATCAAGGCTAAAATATTAATGGCTGTTGGTTCAGTTCCCCCGCTATATTATCACAAAGGAATTAATTTAACTTTGTACACACACACACACAAGTTAAAAAAATCCAATGAACAATAATATTTTTACTAACATTAACAAAAATGTATTTATGTTTTGAAATATATTTCTAAATGTTAGTTCATGTTAGCTGATGCCGGTCAAAAGTTTGGAATAATTAAGATTTTAAATGTTTTTTAAGAGAAGTATTGTATTCTCATTATGGCTGGATTTATTTGATATTAAATACAGTAAAAAGAGTAATATTATGAAATATTATTACAATTTAAAAAAAAAAAAAGATTTTGTTTTAATATTTTAAAATGTAATTTATTCTTATGATGGCGAAGTTGTATTTTCAGCAGCCATTACTCCAGTCTTCAGTATCACTTGAGCCTTTAGAAATCATTCTGATAAAATCAAAGTTTAGGATTATTAAAAAAATAATGAATACTTTTATTCAACAAGGGCACATGAAATTGATCAAAAGTGACAGGGAAGTCATTGTTACACAGTAATATTATGAAATATTATGTTTTCTATTTTATATCAAATATCTATATGTACTGCCCGCTCAGTCATTGGCTGATGAACTCTGACTTGTCCTTGAGTATCTGATGAGTCAGACGCATGATGAAGTGTATTATTCCTGTGTCTTTCTCCCCATAAAGATCCCAACAACTTTCCACTATCTGAAACAAAATCCCTTATAGCCATTGCATAAAATAATCTTGATGCAATGTTAATGTTTCTTACCTTCATTATCTTTCAACTTTCCTTTTTCTGAGCTTTTGGCTTCAAAGGCTGTTGTCCCTCATCACAGTCACAAAGAGATGTGCGGAAATGCAGTTTGAAACTCCTGGTAGAAATTCAGGGCCAGGCACCAAACATTAATACTTTATCTGCCTATTTCAAGGCTTTGAAGATGGAGGGGACCCGCTCTAACATATTTCGATATAATGGTCTCTGATAAAGCATATGTAATGCTCTGTAGTTTTGTTATAACAGCTTAGTTCAGATCAGTATAGAGTGCTCCTGTGTTCTGTAAATATTTCAGTGAAGTGACAATGTTTGCCAGATGCTTCCTACATTTCTAGACCCAATGATTCTAGACTCAAAAGATAGACTCTTATGATATGGTCCAGCATGAAGTAATTGTGTCGCAGCTATCTGCAGATAAGGTAAAATAGGTTTTATTAAAAACAACTTTTCTTTTGAACATTTTTTTTTTTTTGAAAGAGGAATTTCGTTATTGCACTCCACTCTTGAACGTCTCTGAGAATAGGAAGGCAGAGCCCAAATAATTTAATGTGAAAGTATCCCTTGAATTGCATCTGAGCCTCCAATAAAGGGAATTTTTAATAAAGGAAATAAGTTACTTGAAGAGAGAAAAAGTGGCCTCAGCGTGTTTATTCCTATGTCATCTAGAAGCCAATGAACTACTCGGCTCAAATCTGCCAGACTGTCTGTAAATAACCTTTTTTTTTTTAAAACACTAGAACTACCGGAATTCTACAACTACTAGAATGGCCATAGCGGTCATTCTGACCGTCATACTAGACTGAACTGAATGCCATTTTTGTCATATCATATTTACATTCGAAGCTTCTTTTGAGGTTTTACAATGAAGCTTTGAATGTCTGTTGTCATATTTTATGACGCCATCACCCTAAAAACCGATATTTTTTGTAATATTTAATTGTGTAAGAGCTACGTAGACCGCTCCCGAATGTGCGTCTCGCTTTGTGTCCGGCAAGCAGGAGAGCAAGAGTTTTTCACTGCAGTGAAAATGTTGTATTTGAAAGTCTAAATGCCAACAAATATAAACTGACGCAGAATATTTCTGTAGATAAAACGTTGTGAATTTTGGAAATGATTGCATACATCTTTTTTCAATACATTTTTACTTTTGTACTTTAACGCTCTGGAGTTATTGGAAATGTTTGGATCAGATGAATTGGAAACAATTCTATGCAGCCACCACTGGAATCGTGATCCATGGATAAATGGGTCTGTTATGGTAGTATAGGTAATAATAAACATAGTCACTGTCGCTAAAAAAAAAGCCTAATTAGTTTGTTTTATTTCACAATATCAGTCTTGTCGGGGCTAAAATTAGCCAATATACATTAGCTATAGCATTCCACAAGCATAAAAATAATAATAGCCATTATTATTATTATTATTATGGCTATTTTGTCATAACATTGAAGTAGGCTATTATTGATAACAGCCAGGCTATAGTCTTTCAGCCTAACATAGCCTAGCTGGAACCGTGGCAGATTGAATGACGGCAGTTGTTGTATTGGAGGTGTCCACCCGACTTTTTTACGAACAGGAATTTTAGCTTAGCAATAGAATATAAAAACAACTAGAACAAAAGTTGCTAGGCAACAGTGACGTGCATCTTCAACTGCGGGAAAAAGTCGCAAAAGCAGAAATTATATGCCGTCTGTAATGCGAACGGTCAATTTGACCGCTTTGGCCATTCAAGTTAGAAATACTCAGAACTCTTTTGTGTTTTGTAATTTTAATAAAATAAAAATGTTATAATAAAATATACACACATTTAGGAAAAATCAGTGTATTATAGTTATGTGGGTTTTATTTCAATAAATTTATTACATTTTAAAATTTAAAAATGGTCAAAATGACTGCCTTGATAGTTCTAGTGTTAAACCAGAAAATGGGTACTCAATTATTTTGGAAACAGTTCTGTCTTTAGTTTAGGTGTAATATAATGGCTTCATGCAGATGTCTAAAACAGTCAGGACGAGTAGTGAGTATCAAAATCGAGTAGGACTTCATAAAATACACAAGCGAGTTTGTTTTCTACAGTACTTCATCACTGTGAACATACATTTCATAGCTTTTTTTCTTTTTCTTTTTTTTTTCACTTGTACTTTTGATCATGGTCTTTTGAAGTTCCTTTTATTTTTCCTAAATTCTTTTATTTTTTTCCCAATTTTCATGTTTATCAATTGCATTTATAAGGATCTTATGTTTTTTTATATTTAATTGTTTAATAATTGAATTAAAAAAAATCTTAATTGGATGAATTCATAGTGAACTATTTATTTATTATCGTATACCCTATATGAAGAGCGATTTATGAGAGCTGATCTAAAGTGTACATCAAATAGAAATGTGCACTACTACTAATGTCCTGTTGCTGAATTAAACTGTGGCTACTATTAGACCTCCCTGATTTTTAATGTGTTAATATAAGTGCACTTGTAATGTTTAAAGGGGTCATATGATGTTGTTAAAAAGAACATTATTTTGTGTATTTGGTGTAATGAAATGTGTTTATGCGG
>NW_015555728.1:350087-353149 GCF_001515605.1 Sinocyclocheilus anshuiensis
GGTCTTTGCAACTTTACAGATCTTCTTTATGCACCAAGAGCTTGTAACACTTCAAAGAGAAAGGAAATATTGAAATAGCATCATATGACCCCTTTAAGTAGGCGAGTAATAACCTCCAGTGGTTAATTCCCATTAGCACAATGACAAAGACCCCTCCGGCTGCTTTTCAAACCTCTTTCCCTGTTTGTTTCTTCTTACCACATTTTTTCCCCTACTCTCTTTCTCTTTCTCACTCTCTCTCCTTTATTTTCACTTTAATCGTGTTCTGAATGCTGTTCAAGTGTAGGTTTTTGATGACAGAAGAACATCAATCCTGGGCTTTCTTCTAAAGGTTTTACATAATTGATCAACATGGTTTAGGGCGCTGGTCATTTTCTGATCCTCCTATCTTTTATTCAGCCCAACGGCACATGAAAACTCTGAAAAGTTCCATCAGGGAAGTAGGTCTTACTTATCAAGACCAGGTATGACCATTAGACTTGAGTGCACAATTAGTTTCTGTTGGTTAAGTCTCTCTCTCTCTCTTATTGTTTTGACATTCTGTCACTCTATCTATCGTTCTATCATTACATCCATCCATCATCTATCTATCGTTATATTTATTTATCCTTCTGTCGGTAAAAGGTTGACATTGACCACGGATGTGCACGTTCACTCCACAAGGAGTATGGTGACATTTTCAGCATTGTGAGGGATGGCTTTGGGCAATATTAGTGAGCCTGTGCAATTTTATCATTTGGATGTAACTGTGACTCAGTTGGGGCTTAGGATGACTTGAGATGTTTATGTCTGCTGATATTTCTGCTGATATGTTTTCATTTATGGTATTAACAAATCAGAAGTTAGAGGATCATGCAAGTCATGACCAAATGACCTTTTGATAAACAGGTCAGTGGATGAGCTTAGGGATGTAACGATTACCGGTTTGATGATAAATCATGATAAAATTCCCCACAGTTAGTATTACCGTTTCATCTTTTAATTATCATTAAAACCGTATTAGATTACCGCGATTTGAACAACTCGCGATAAATAAATACTGTCCAGCATAAAGAACAGTTTTAAGTAACAGTCTCATGTGCGCACAGCACGCAGAGTAGTTTTGTTTTGAGTGAAAACAGGGCGGAAAAGCTGGGAGGTTTTAAAAGAGTACTAAGGGAATTATACAAATGAATATATTAATGAATTAATTATATGAATGTACCTCTGAAGGTTCTGACTGTCTTCAGAAACGATTCGATGGCATTTTGTTTTCATCTTCGCTCCTAAAGGAAGTGTTCTTAATCGCAATACTGCTTTGTCCACGGAGTTTACGGGAAACAGCTTTTTCATAAGCTCCACCTGCTGTCAGCGAGTGGATTTAAAGAGACTTATAATTACATTCAGCCTGTGTGCAGTTTCTGTTTGGCCAAAAAACTGACCGAATTTGCATGCCCTGCTGTAAATTTTGACCGGTTGATGAAAAACAAGCTTATGTGGATTCTACACATTTAAACAATTCAGATAAGTTATCTAGAATTATTTATGGAGCAGATAAAATACAATAATTTATTAATCAATTATCATTTTGACTTATATCTTCTCTTTATTTAAAGGCTGAAATGTGAGGTTTACCTTTTTATTAAACTTTTTCAAAGCTGAGCTTTAACAATAAAGAAGCAGTTGTGGCTCCAGATGAGTGAAAGATATGTGTTCTGAGACATTTTTTTGCCTGCTGATTTGCCCATTAACCCTCTGGGGTCCGAGGGTGTTTTGGGGCCTGGAAAAGTTTTGACATGCCCTGACATTTGTGCTTTTTTCAGTCTCCCTGCTTTGTTTGCTGTGATGTGGGCGTTTACATGCGCTGGGTCTCACGTGGACGATTGTAATATCAAAAGCGCGATCGGCGCGTGGACGTGGTCACATTAGCGATAATGAAAGCGACGGCCAAGACTTGACATCACGTTGGTTTCATACTGATTACTTTGTCACATAATATTTGTTTTCGTCATGACTTACTTCGTTTAAAAGTAGACATGTTAAGCTTTCTATAGATATATCTGTCATGTGTGTGTGTCAAATATTCGCTGAGTTTCAGTTCATTTTAGTGACGTGTTTCAAACAGATATGCGCGGAGAATGAGACGGCTAAAAGCACACCCTGTTTATTTTCTTTATTTTGCAAAAGCACAATGTTTTGTTGATATTGTGAGTGTACACAAATAAAAGTAGACCCTTTACAGATTTAAATGCTGTATTACTCTTATATGTATGGTCAAGTATGAGGGAGCATTTTATTTCTTTTCGCTGTCATCATTCAAATCTGCAAAAAGTTCTGCCGGCAGAACTGTCGACCCCAGGGGGTTAAAACCTTGTTCCTGAAGGTTTCCAGCTCATGTTTTTCACTGTTCCATGGAAGGATGCTGAGTCTTGAAGGATTAGTGATGTAAAGTTCTGAAGTCTTTTTTTTTTTTTTCTGAAAATGAGGGCATTAGAAAGGTCAGGCTGGTCTTGAGTACTTGCCGCTTGCAAATTGAACCACTTCGGAAGATTATCACTACCTTGAGAGGTCTAATAATGATAGGTAGTCATTTTCAGTAGCTTTTCTCAATTAGTATCCTGGGCAGCAGAGAATGAAAGGGCATTTCGACACAATGTGTCTTTGGCTTCACCTCCAATTGAAGCAGCGAGTTGACTAGCATGCTCTGATGTGGAACACGCTTGTTTTTTCTGCCAATTTCATTACATATGATTTTAGACCTTGATGGTAAGGTCACAACATCCCACCAGATAGTATGTTCCTGAAAATGTTTGCCATTTTTATTGAACAGTGTCATGCTTGTAGAAATGCTTCAGCACTGAGGAAGATGACGACAACAAAAACACAAGCTACTGGACCACTAGACAACAAATTACCTACAAAATATAGAAAACATCATACAGTAATTCTTACCTCAATCTTGCAAAGTCAGACTTTTAATTATTGGCGTAAACTCAAAACCCAGGCTATGCTTTGAGCAGTTGAAGACCTGGTTAGTGCAAAGGCTAATTGAAGGTAGCTGTTGTTGGAGATAAAAAAAAACT
>NW_015555728.1:353318-357975 GCF_001515605.1 Sinocyclocheilus anshuiensis
TAATAAAGGAGCCATAAAGATGTCGGCAGTGATATTCTTTACTCTGTACCTTGAAAATGACTTGCCTTTTAGCAATTACGCCTTTTTGTAGTTTTGCACCCTGGAAAACTGCATAAAAGGTAAAGTAATAGTGCTGACAACTAATAATTTTTTTGATAAACATAATTTACCTTGAATAAGGTCTTAGACAGTGAAAACCTTAACAGAGTAATTGTCAAAAACCGCTGTGTTCAATGACCTATGTCAGGGGTAGGCAAGTTCGGTCCTAGAGAGCCGCAGTCCTGCAGAGTTCAGCTCCAACCCTGAAAAAAAAACTCACCTGCCTATAGCCTTAGTAATCCCAAAGACATTGATTAGCTTGTTCAGGTGTGTCTGATTAGAGTTGGAACTGAACTCTGCAGGACTGCGGCTCTCTAGGACCGAACTTGCCTACCCCTGACCTATGTTCAAGTAGCCTAATAAGTTTCCTTCACATTTAGTATGATGGAGTGTGAGAGATAGGCAGCTGCTGAAAGTTGACAATTGGATATTTGAAGTGTCTCGCCAAGTGTTGAACTGCAAAAAGACAAAGCAACATAAAAGACAGCTTTTGAAGGGTGTGTGAAGGTTACCAACTGCTAGTGAGGGGTTGTTATCATCATTAGAGAGCAGTTGACTTTGGCAGTGGATGACAATTAGATCTGATGACTTGAAGCTGTGAGTAAAAGTGCATTAATAATGGATATTTTGAGGGTTTTTGCCCTTCTAAAGCTTTGCTTTTTAATAATTTTCTTTTATAGAGACATTATCAAGAGGGCAGGAATGGTATATCAACACATAAAACAGGCTAAATATTTAAACGTACATCTCCTATGTGACCACCATAGCTCAACATTAACCCCTATGCCACAGCTCCAACATGACTTTTCTAGCAGAGACAGCCTTGTCTGCATTTAACAGGGCAGTCCAATTTAAGTGACATAGGTATACACATTTTAAACATGTTCCTTCATCCACACAACTTATTTAGCTGAGGTTGTTAAGACACATTCTACACTTTCTACAGATGTTTCAGGTCGGCCTGACCTTGCCACCTCAGACTAGAAGAGTTGTTCCTTTGCAGTAGTGATTCAGACTCCCCACAGCATACAGTCTCTCTCTCTCTCTTTCTCTTTCTCTCCCTCCTCTAATTAAGATGCTCCTGTGGGCATGCTACCTGCATTACTGTCTAAGCGCTCTTCCCTCCACTCACTCCTCAGAGAGGGAAGCTAAATTGTCTGCTGTTCACACAGGTTATGCCTTGAAGAGAAAAATCCATTCCTGGGCCAATCTCTTTGAAGACACTGCAATCAATGAAATCTATTCTAGCAAGATTTCTACTAAACTATTAGATATATTACATGGTTAAAACATTTTTTTCTCTGATGTGGCCTCGATACGTTGATAATGATGGTCCTAGAAATGTATTTGCCCAACATGAGGAATTAAAAGTGATGAATCTGTCATTACTCACTCATTACTCACTCATTCCAAACCTACTTGCTGTTATTTTTAAATGTGCACTGTAACTTTTTTTGTTCAAAATTTACGAAATTATATGATAAGACTGAGTACAGCATGAATCCATCTTCCAAAACGTGTTTTTGTCTTGTCCTGAATCACCATGGTATGCCTATAACAAGTGTTTATATTCTGACTATTTTAGACCACTGTGGAGTAGCCCAGTACCTGTGTGACTCGTACATAAATTGAGAGAAGCAGCTAAGGCTACAATGTTCCTCCACAAGACAAGACGCATGCAGTTTTGTTTATTACCCGGGAGAGCAACAAAAGTTACATAGTGTATCTTTAAGTCAGGAGTGTGTGTCTAAACCTGTTACTGGAGGGCCAGTGTCCAGCACAGTTTAGCTCCAACCTCAATTAAACAAATTAAGGTCTTCAGACTCACTAGAAACAGAGATTGTCTTCTTATTGGGAGATAAGAGGGTCTGTATTACGTACCATTAGAAAAGCGTAATGGCTAATCACTTGGATCACGTGAGGTACCTCAGCCAGTCATACAATGGCAGTGAGGACAATGGCCGGCTTTCACAGTTCTTCGACGGTCAGTTACAGTTTACATTGCATAGTAATAAAAGAGCGTGAATTGCTGGTCACTTACTGGTCACTGCAATTTAAGATTAGGTTTTATTCTGTTCATTTAAAAAAAACAGCATGATTGGGCATACATAAAACTGATACTAGTCACTAAAAATGTAATTTTTTGGTTGAAATCTGGAAGCCATAGAAAGGATATCTTTTATTTATTAAAATATTTATTTTTTACATTTATTCATTAAAAACCGTTAGGCCTATATCATCATACGCAGCAGCAGTCACAAGTCATTACATTTCAAGTCTATTTATTGAAACTCGGAAGCCATAGAAAGAACATATTTCATTTTCATTAAACAACATACAATATAATACAATCATTTAAATAATTCATGTCCGTTATTCATTAAAATGCATAATTTCAACATAAGCCATATGGTCACATAATAGTCATTACAATTCAAGTCTAATTTCAGGTAAAACCTGAAAACCACAGAAAGAAAACATCGATATTTTTAGACAATACACAATATTACATATATTTTATTAAATAGTTATGCGACACAAATTTGCTGGTAATAATGCCATAAACGAGTCCTACCTGTCGCAACATTCCCTACTCTGCCTTCTCTTAATAAATAACATTTTTATCAAGGTAAAATCTACATATAGTTCTCAACAACAGTATTGTTTAGTGTAAAACATGTTGAAGATTAGCGAACAGGTTGTTGATTCATTAAATGATAAGCTATTTCCTCACAAAATCTGTTTATTCAGCGTCGTGAAACCTCTCCTCCATTGACATCCATTCAAAAAAAAATCCATTCTTTCCCTATGTAACTTCAAAGCCACAGCGTTAGCATTCACTCATTTAATTTCATAAAATACACTTGATGTGTATTTTAAACTACATGTAGTTATCATATGAACAACAGGTCAGTTGATCATACAAGCTTTAAGCACATAGTAGCATCTCTTGATTATCGATAATTTCTTGAACATTTCTTTCATTATTTTTAGTCGAATGTGAAGTTGCAATTCCTTACTTCATTAAGAGTCATTAATTTGGTAACTCACTTAATTCATTAATTCGCTCCAGCTGATTGTTTTTTTTTTGTTCACTAAAAACAACTAGCTCATTAGTGTCACAAAATCATGCTTAGCAGTGGGGAGTCAGCAGATGTGTTACACTTTACAGATGTGGTAACAGTTAACTGCATAAAGTTACCTCAAAAAATTCCACAGAAAAAAAAAATAACAGCATGCTGGTTTGGGACTTCATGAGAGTGAATAATGACAAAAATGTTATTTTTGGTTAAACTATTCCATTAATTACATTTTCTTCTTTCCTTTGGCAATGCGTTTCTTGCCTTAAGCCATTCAGCCCAGAAAATAAATTTGTGACATCATCTACTTGGTTGTTCTAATGAGAGAGGACTGTATTCCACAGCTGCTATTAGTTGAAACAAATAAAAATTTTCTTCCTTTAAATTTCTTTTTTCTTTTTTTGCCCTTTAGGCTCATTACTATAATTGGTTTGGTAGCTAGTAGAGGGAATGGTATCAGATGGTACCATAATTTATACCATTGTCCTGAAAAAATACTATATTCATGTAACACATGGTATATACTGTATAGTACATGGTTCTCTGGGGTACTTGAAAAATATCATGGCACTAACATGTTCATTTCCAAAAAGGCAAAATAATACCATGGACTAAACATATACGCTTTAGGATTCATATGTACTGTAAAAATAAATCTATTTTTAAGAGCATGAGATTTAGAGCTTTGTGACACATCTTCTTTGTTTATGTTCTTCAACATGAACTAACTGCAGACATTTTAGCTGCACACAGACATGGATTTAACACAACACACAATTGCACAGAATGCAGTAAGCTCAGTTCAGATGGAGAGAAAGAGGGACCTGATAACAAATGTGTTCCAACTTAGCTGACCTTTGATGTCAGTCCCACAAATCCGAGGTGCTTTGAGCACGTCTGTCCTTGGAAGTCGAAGCAGAGAAGATTCCCTTGTGGGAAAGATATTGTAATCCTTAGCAGAATAAGAATAAGTGTGTTGAAGAATTGTTTTGTTGAAAGAGTTTCAGAAATTACCCTTGAGTCTCTGCAGTGCCGTTCAAAGATCATAGCAAAATAAAGAAAATACGATAACGAAATGAAAATATTACCTCATGTTTTCAAGTTTTTAAATGGGTTTGCCTGGGTCAGTCTGCCTTTTAAGCTACTGATGTTGATGTTTAGATGGTTTTGACTCAGAAATCGAGTTTTTGATGCCTGTGCTTCCCCTGCATGAATGAGCTGAAGATTCATAGCTGTTTTTGCATGCTGAAGAAAATGCACCTTTATTGTTTATTTTTGTCCTTTTTACCATTTTATAAGCAGTAACTGAGACAAAATTAAAGCATGGAAGGAGTCACCTGCATGAGCGTCACTGCACGTGTCCCACAAATTCCTTCATGTATAGAGGTTCAGCATTATGCACACTTGGGCTGCACGATAAATCGCATGCGATATTTAACGCGCATCTTATCAGTAAAGCTGGTTCTGTAATCAGTGGT
>NW_015555728.1:358143-361228 GCF_001515605.1 Sinocyclocheilus anshuiensis
CGCATTAAATATCGCATGCGATTTATCGTGCAGCCCTAATGCACACCCTAATTTGTGGAACGCTTATGAGTAAATACAATGCTGTGGCATTACTCTGTAATGAGGAGAAGAGAAACTATTTATAACTCTAAAGTAAACAGTCCAGAGCCAGACATCCCAGCTTTTTATATTTTCAGCTTGAACCCTGAGGGGGGAGTGTGTGGTTGCACCGACTCACAGTTGTAATATGTAAATAAACCTGCTAATGATACAGCGTGGATTGTCCCCATCGCATGTGTTTGATGCGTGTGTTGTCGTCTCTCTGTTGCAGCTGCTGTTTCAAGCAGAGGTTCTTGGGAGGAGAGCTCCAGTTCCAGTCAGCCCTCTCTTACAGCCTTAACCCTCACGTCCACACGCACACCGACTGCCCGGCCAACATCAAAGGTACCCACCCAACCCATCTGTTTGCTTTTCACTTTCTCCCTTTCATTACTGCACATCATTTCGCCAGTTGCACCACTTTATCTGTTCCTTCTTCATCATCATCATCATCATCATCATCCTATGAAAATATGCTGCTAGGTGATGAATGTTTTCTTTTGTATCTTTTATTGCAGATTACTCATAATGCAGTTGAATGAATCCATAGATAATAATGCATATAAATTTGTTTGATTATGGCAAATTTTAAGTTACATTGGGTTAGAGACCTGCGCGGGACGGATTTTTCAGTCCCGCAAGATTCTGTCCCGTGCCCGCCCGCTCCAGCAGAAATATATCTTATCTGGGCCCACTCCCGCCAGCGACATTCATGTTTTGTCCCGCTCCCGCCCGCAAAAGCCCGCATAAAAGTAATCTATATAGATTTTTTTTCAGCACATCAAAGAAATTTACATTAAATGGCTCTGTAACATCTCCTAAGCTTCACAACATACCCGCATAAATGCTCCCGCTAAAATATTTGTTATTTAGGCTAAGCATCAACATTCACAAACCACTGTTATTTTTAACAGAAAAGCAAGCATGGGCTGCTGCGTGCATGGTTTGGCATGGCAGAATGTGATCAGCGCTTCCTTTATTACCACTAAAAGCTGACATCTCAGTTCATCGCGATCTCATAAAGCTCTGTTATAACACAATGAACATATGCACAATGAATCTTTCACAATGTCTACACTTCATGTGTTAAAATGAGACGATTCGTGAGCACGCAATTTCAGCACTGCGGTGAGTGGATTCTAACTTAATCACCTCTGGTTGGCCATTGCGTTCCGGAAATCAACAGCTGAGTCTGTGATTGGCTACATTGAGCAACCCTTTAAGCACGTGTTAAACTTAAAGTTTGTCTAGACGAACTTTTTTATCTAGTTTCTATTAAAATCATTTTTTTCTCCTGCATCCCGCACACACACGAGCCTCTTTCCACCCGCGCTCGCCCATCAAGAGTTGTCCCGCGCCACACCCTATTGCATTGGGTCCCGCGGTACGGGAGTGCAGGTCTCTACATTGGGGTGGACTTTGTTCCTTAAAATGATGCTTAGTACGAATGTGTGCATTTATTAACAATTTATTTGTTTCTTTGACCAAATGTGTACACTGGTGTTGAGCGAGCTGATATGAGAGGCCATTTTCAATTCATTTTCTATGGGAGATGAGTGGCAGGATCGCATAAGGGATTGTGGGAATGACAGCGATGTGTCACAAAGTTTGAAATGCTCAATTCCATGCAAACGAGAGGCAAAAATGACAGATAGCAGTCAATCACTGAGGAAAAGGCAGTGACGTCTGTCATGGTTTTAAAATCTGCTGATAGTGCTATATGTTAAATGACCCCAAACTTTGGATTGATAGTGTATGTATATACCATGGCCATGCCACATGGAAATGACTGTGCCATGAAACATGACACCCAGTATACACTAAATACACTTACAATGAAAGTAGTATCAAAAGTACAACACTACGTTTGAGTTTTGTTGAGTTCTTTAATTAAAAAAATATCTATAGTAAAAACCCTTAAAACAAGGTTATAGAGATGCAGCTGCTTATGATATCAAGACTTCTTTATAGATTGTATCTAAATAGAAGTGTATTTTGTCTTACTGAACATGATCATTTTTTCACTTTTTTTTTTTAAAGCTTTTTAACCTTATGTTTATTCCTAAAACTGCCAGTGCAGTTAGACAAAATACTTGTCAAAGAAATGTTTTTATGCACTGTTGCTTCTCAAGTAAGTTTATATTGTTTCAATGATTCTAAGATGTTTTAACTGGACAATTAGACAAACATATTTGTTCAGAATAGGATTTTCTTTGCGGTGTACCATTATAATCAATTATAAT
Organism: Sinocyclocheilus anshuiensis; assembly: GCF_001515605.1. Lineage (NCBI taxonomy): Eukaryota > Metazoa > Chordata > Actinopteri > Cypriniformes > Cyprinidae > Sinocyclocheilus > Sinocyclocheilus anshuiensis. Next base: position 360,465 of record NW_015555728.1, read on the forward strand.
GTTTAAAATAGTTATTGTTTTAGGTTTGTAGCCTACATAATGAATATGGCATGCCAAATAAGTATTTTCATGTAAATTTTATAAATTGAAAATTAATTGTGATTGTAATATCAATTCTGATTTTTGTCATAATTGGGACAGACCTTCTGGTCCACTGCACACATAGTAGTGCTGTGTTCGATACATCGATACGACGATGTATCGTCACAGAGGTTTGACGATGCGAGTATCGATACAGCTGTCCCTGTATCGATATTGTGGCACGTGTGCAGCAGTAGACCGCGCTTAATTTGAATACAAGAACAACGTTTAAAATTGAGCAGAAAAGTGCGAGGTTTCTAAAAAATAATGAATAGAGCATAATATATAGGCTATAACAAGTTTTAATCTGGCCGCAGAGGAACACAACTGGGTTGCCTGATATAAAGAGACGTAATCCCCGAAACAGAGCTTCCCACTTGCGCAATACGGAAATATCTGCTAAGTGTGCTACTTATCTTTGTCAACCTGGCAACCATGTGCACGCGCTCTCACTCCACTGTGGATAAACGCGCTTGCTTTCTGAAAACACCGGTTTTAGCTTGCAGTTTAGCAATCTCCACTTCAATATTCTATTCTCAGAAAAGTGTAATTCATCTAGTGTTTATTTACGAGTGAGAGAGAGAGAGAGAGAGAGAGAGAGGCTGTGTGTGTATGAATTACCACCGTTTTGCCACGTTTCTCTATTAACAGTGAAGCTGTGGCTTTAATTCCTTTAGAAACAA
>NW_015555728.1:362041-377218 GCF_001515605.1 Sinocyclocheilus anshuiensis
TAATGTAGCTCTTGAGCGATTAAGCTATTTAGTTGATAAAATTGCGGGGCAGCGCTAAAATGTTTGTTCCTGAATGTCTGAGTGCGGCCGCAACGTGATCTGTGTAAGTGACTGAGCGTGTGTGCGTTAGATACAGAAGACAGCGCATTAGTTTAGAACTCTTCTAATTTTTATTTTTTAGATGTAGAGAGTGTGTTAATTTGTGCAATGATAACCTACCAGCAATGTAAATATTATTATTTTTTTTAAATATATTAGAATGAGTACATTACTTAAAAACAAGATGCAAAAAATCAGAATATTGTACCTGGTGGGGAGTGCCCAATGTAAACATGAAACATATGCCATTACCTCTATTGTACTGTGGTACAGTTATGGAGGCCCTTCATAATGCAGAGGTCAGCTGCCTGCTCTGCCAATAGTTAGAAATGGCCCTATAGTATGCAGTGTTTAATAAACTGCTGTTTTACTAAATTCTTCTAAGGTGAAATTCAGTGCAGTCCCGTACCGTGATACGTATCGTACCGTGGCATCTGTACCGTGATGCGTATCGTATCGTGACTTTGCTGGTGATACACAGCCCTAACACATAGCATGATGTATCTCTTTTCTCTCATTTTACTTGCCTCTGTATTCACTCAGTATAATCAAGTGGTGAAGATGATGTATAATTCTGTGTGAAATGTGAATATTGTCTATGTAAATAAATTCAGTGATGATGCATCCTCTTTGAGAGGCGTCACAGCATGGCAAGCCTTTGATTTGTTTCACTGTACCCATAACGCACTGGGTTATTTAAGGACTTGAAACCTGAGTGCAGCTGAGGATATTCTTCTAACTCACTTGCTGCTGGTTCATTCCGAGAGGCTCCTCACATCCAGAGTCACTTCAAAGAACAAAGACGAGGAAAAAAAAGTAGGGGTAAACAATGGCTTTATTTCCCCGTTCTTTCCTCTTCCTAAACAAACGTATCTCTTATGTGTTTCATAGTAGAAACTGCTTTGAATTCCAATTTTCAATGTAAAAGGCAATATTGACTATGACAATATAGTTTTTCTCAGCAAAATGATAAAGCAATTTTCAAAGCCAGTTCTGCATAATTCATTTAAAATACACTTTAATAATAATGAAAAAAGAGTCTGGCTGTTTTAGTCTGAATGCACTACATAGGTGATTTTATGATTGACTGCTGTGTCCTTATGAGTTATTGTTTAATTGCTCAGCTGTAGATTCTGTTTCATAAGTACTGTGTATTCAGACACAATACTCATTCGACATACTGCATTTTGCATATTATATAGCAGGCATACACAGACTCAAGGTCTGTCTTTTCACTTTATTAAAGAGAAAATTCACCCAGAAATTAAAATTAAAATTTATTACAAAAAAAAACTTGTTCCAAACCCACAAGATGTTTGTTCATCTTTGAAACACAAATACTGCTATTTTTAATACCTCCTGTTCATAAAGAGATTGTGAAAGAAATTTATATCGAGCAGTTAAATCTAATTCTTCTGAAGAGACTTTTTTGTGACCATATTTGATTGATTCTATGATCAACATTTATATGTGAATAAAAGCCCATATTAATCTGTTCATCGTCAAACCGATTATGTCTCTTCAGAAGACTTGGTTTAAACCACTCGATTCATATGGATTTTTTTAATGAAGTTCTAGAAGCATCACATTTTTGGGTGAATAGACTTAAAAAAAAAGTGACAGAAGTCTCTCAATTTCATTAAAACTATTTTGATTGGTGTTTCAAAGATGAATGAATGTTTCATGGATTTGGTACAACATGAGGGTGAGTAAATGATGACAGAATTATCATTTTTGAGTGAGCTAGCCCTTACATTTTTGTGTTTTTTGCTTGACTATTTAGGTATCTGCAGTCATTCACACATTTTAAAGGAGTGTAAGTAAATCTCCTGCGCAGATACTGCACAGTTAAACCTAGAGAACTTCTCTAACATACAGTCTTTTGATTCAAGCGATTTTTTTATTTTCTCTCAGGGTTCACCTTTTGACACTCTTTGTGCTTGGAACAAAATATATTAGATTAGCAGAAAGCACAAGCCCATCATTCATCATAAGTGCCTTGACACATAATGCAGCACGGTTCAACCTCTGAGATTGGTAACGTCCCTTTGTTTGAATCTGAGTGATTGAACTTATTGCATCCTTAATTTGGTATCTGAACTGAGGTGGAGAGGTGCAGATGAATGTAAAAATGGGATCAGGTGCTCTTGAGGGCCTTTTCTTTGGTCTTCTTTACTGAACCCACAAAACTGATCTCTCAACAACACCAAATGGCCAGTTCTCTTTACTCTACGGACAGTTTTCTGTCTACAGACATCAATGAAAACATGATAAACTGTGCAGCTTCTAAGTGTTTGGGCTTATGATGTTTGCTCAGAAATTGTTAGGCCAACTCCAACATAATAGGTGAGTTTTGGATGCTGCTATATATAACAATCTTTCTCAGTGTTTCTTAAGCTTGTATTGTTCCAGGTTTCTTGGGTTGAGATCTAACAACTCTTTGCACTGTAAACACAATTGTCTCAATGTTTTCTCACCTCAACAGAAGTTAATGTTTCCTGCTTGGCTACATAACGTAGGTGTTCCCCAACCCCTGATGAATTTGTTGTTGAGGTTTTTTCAAGTCAAGGCTTTTAAATGTGCCTCTGCTGCTGCATCTCATCTCTAGAACCATGCAGAAAGCTCCAACTGCGTTTGTAAATTTATTACATGGCTATTTTTAGCACCAGGGTTTATGCTGCAATGTATTTATCCCTGAGGAAAAACACTGTGCCGGCATGAGCACAGTTCATATAAAAGTGTTTATTTGTCTCCAGGAATTAAAGCCACTTCTGAACATTAGTAAATGCTGCAAAAACCTATGTATTGTGTGCTTTTTGTTTTGTTTTATCTATTTTGTTTCCATAACCTATTACAAATTTGTCAATTCGTAGGCTCTATTAACCAAAAGTTACTTAAATCATGTACAGGTGTATTTACAGGGACCATCTCCCTGGTGAAACAAGGGTAAGTAATGTCATATTGGTGACAGTTCTAAAAAACCTATTTGAACCTATAACCTTTCAGTTACCAGGCATGTTTTTTGTTTTGTTTTGCTTTTTAACCACTTGATGAGTCCTTTATTCTATTAAATGGATAGTTCAATTAAAAAATGTAATTATTTACTCACCCTAATGTCATTTCAAACATATATGATTTTCTTCTATGGAGCATAAAAGAAGATATTTTGAAAAAGGTCTGAATGGTTTTCTTTCTTCTATGCAATGAAAACAAATATTGTTTGGATGCCAATGTTCTTCAAAATATCTTATTCAGAAGATAGTAAGTCGTACAGGTTGTGACTGATATGAATGTTAATAAAGCCGGGCATACACGGTGCGATTTTTGCTGTCATATGAGCTTGTACGCGTTTTTTTCCCATCGGAAGAAATCGCATGGAAGTCGTTGATGCTCGTATGGTCGTGACTTGCATCGTGTGAGAGGAATTTACGAGCCGAGTACCTCACAAGCTCCTGATAATTTTTAAACATGCTTAAAAAATTTGGGGAGTCAGCCTAATTTTGACCAGCGTAAAAATCATATACAACCACATCACATATGCTAGATATATGTATATTATTATAGCTCAGTGGCTACTAGGCAACCCCAAATCGTGCGGATACACCGACACACACACACACACACACACACACACACACAAATCACTCGTTGTTTTTTGTTGAAAGGAATGACTATGCTGTTCTCTGCTGAATGTGCTACACTGAAGGTGCTTCTGAAATGAATGAGGGTACTCTAGCATTAATACATATCTATTTTCACATAGCATATATTTTGTGCAATGCATTGCTATGGCGCAAAGAGCGCTCCTTTTATAATCACTCTCTCATCTTAGTTCGTGATCTCACAAAGTTCTGTTATAATCAATGAAGTTCTCTACACTGCACAATGAATCTCTGTTTTTACATTGCGTCTACACTTTGTAATAATGAGATGATTCGCATGTGTGCAGAATTCAGCACTGGACAAAATTCCAGCTTTGTGAGCGGTGAGTGGATTCGAACATAAACGCCTCTGATTGGCCATTGCGTTCAAGAAATCAACAGATATGTCAGTGATTGGCTACATTGCTCACCGCTGCAAAAACACATTGTAAAGAGAAACTGCAATTCACCAAATAATTTGCATACGCCTCTTTTAATTTTCTTTCTTTTTCTATTTGAAGCTATAAAGCAGCAACATTGAAAAGTTCCATATCTCTGTGTTTAGCGCGAAAGCTCATGCGATTGCCGCCGGCTCGCACGGCGGTACAGTCGTGCTGTGTACCAAACTGCTTTGACACAATTAACAGGTTAACTGAACTGTAACGTGTGCAATGGCTCACGACCTCCCGAGTGTCTGAACTTGCACCGCGTACGCCTGGCCTAAATGATAGAACGTTAATAGGTGAACTATCCCTTTAAATTAGCATGCCTTGTTGGCATAATGGCTCATTTATCTTTGTTAATCTGTAGTACAATCATTAGTTCAGATAACCATATTGCCATCAGTGCAGTAAAGCCCTTTGTAAGGTTAATGCAGCGTACAGATGGAATGCTCTTGCCAGAACAGTTAACTGACAATGAACTGTCCTTTTTTTCCCTCCAAACTATTAGCACAACCAGCTCCAAACCAGGCCTGGAATGCTTCACTACTTTGGACTATGTTAAGTCTGTGGTCATAAGTGCAGTGGGCATGTCTGACATGCCTGTCATTCTCCTGCTGATACTTAGAGAGGCAGGGACCAATTTCCCAACAGCCCCTGCACTCCTTGAAATAGGGAGTATGGGAGAGGCAGCTTCTTTAATCCTAAAGCAGGGGTTCATCATCATAACCGCCTCATCATCATAGCTCAGTTAATCCCATGATGAGAGTGCTGTCCCCTTCTAGACACTGTAAAGATTTTGATAGCTGGCCTTAAATGATGGTTTGGGTAACCTCTTAACATTTGATTTCCTTTCTGTGTTTAATGTTGAATACTACTATTACTATAGCACTAAAGGAATTCAGATCTAAATCTTGTGTAGTAAAGCTTTCAAAAAGTGTATTAGTTAACAAGTGGTGTTTGCTAAGGAAAGGCACTATTGCTATTGCTCATACTTAGAGTTATGGATTTTTGATCAAACCCCTTTGGCGTGTAAATAATCCTGTATCTTTTATGCTCCAGACAAAAAGAATATATCATTCTGTTTTTTAGGAGGAGTGTGCTATTGACTTATTTTATTGGGTGGACAATTAAAAAGGGCAAACAAATCTTTTAGACTTGCACTGAAGGATAGACACAAGCCATTTCCAATGACCACTTTGACATCTTGGGCCAGTATGAAACCACCTAATAGCCAATTTTAATTCAGTTTCTGAATTTGAATTGAGGTTAGAGGATTCCAATTTGAACTTAAAAGTATGGAAACGGAATTAATTGAAAATCATTTAATTGTGTGAAATTGCATTTTAACTAGAAATACAAAGTTTGCCGAGACAAAATTGGATGAATGAATAGATAAAATGCTGCTATAGGTAGGTAGATATGTTCATGTATTTCATTATGTTTAATAAATAAGGCCCAGCTGGTAGAACAGTTCATTTCTCATAAAAGGCTAAAAGTTATCTGTTATTCACATCTAAACGTTTACATCTCAGATATTAGAAGTTTATCCGTTTTCACATTGTCGCCACATTTTTATTGACTTACATTTTTCATGATAAGTTATCACATTTTTGTAAATGTGTCTTATCTAGCAGATAAATGTAATCTTGAGTTATTTTCCAGAGGCAGGAGCAACAGCAGAAGCAGATCGCTCCCTTTGCTAGACCTTGTGCATTCGCTCTTTGTACCCAGAACAAGACTGTAGTACAATGCCTTGCCGTTAGAGCTGTGTCAGAACGCCGCTTAAGATAAATAAATGATCAGCCAGAAACAAACTTCAAAGCCTGCTTGTGTACTGTGCTGCACTGCGCTTCAAAGGGAATAGGACCTTATAGAACACCGACTGTTCTATAGAGAATAGAATGTTTGTGTTATTGTGTGCGTGTCCATTTGTGGTTTTGGTTTAATGGAGAACGAAAAACAACAACTGTATAACGCTCTTAGTAAATATTAATTTGCACCAGCCCCCTTTTCCATCTCATATTTAGTCTGGCCCCCTTTGTCTCTGTACACCTGTCCCCTGACAGCCCAATCCAATCTACTTTGTTCAAAGTCTGCGAATGAGGTTTCAATAGTCATTTATCATTCTCTATCATCTTCTCATTCATTTCTTTATCTTCATCCTCTTTAAGTCCCCAGGAAACAGAGCAGAATTCTGTCTATGTTTATAGTGTCAGAGTGTTATCTAACCGTTGATTTCTTCTCTTTCTTTCCCTCTGCAGCCAGCTCTCGCTCTCTCTCTTTGCCTCCTGCTGGGCACATCTCCTCCCGTCTGTCCTTATAGGGGGATGTCTGTCCTCTAACTGCCTCTCTCTCCACTAACTGATAGGTGTGTATGCAGGTGAACTGTGCATGAACCAAGTCTCAACCCTTGGTTTTACTTTGTTATCCTCTATGTGAAGCTTCCATTATCTTCATTTTGTCACCTTTGACAATGAGAGAGATGTCCGAGCTATTGTGCATAGCATGAATGAAGTTATCATGGTGATTTAAAGTCCAGCATGTCTATATTGTGTCGACGTGTGGTGAATTTAGTCTGGAACTATTTTGAGTATGTTTTGTGGCATATGCATGTGAGTTTTGGCCATTTGTGGTTGTTATATGCAGAAAGTAAAGTATCAAGCTTCCTATAAAGGAATTGCTGCTCATAGTACAGTGCAATGTGACACTGCAGCATTTGGTGCATGGATACTGTTGTAGTATTAGGTTTTAGGGTTGCATTGTCAGTATTAAAGGTATATTTAAGCCAGAAATGTATATTTTGTCTTTATTTACTTGACTTTATTTCTTATGAGGAACACAAAAAGAGTCCAAGCAGCTATCTTCCATACAGTGAAAGTGGATGGGGACCAGAGGCTGTCATCATAAAGGTAGTGGTCCATACTACTATTCAAGTCTTCTGTGGTCACCAAACTATGGAAAGCCTAAAGGGAAACAAATATTTTTTTGTCCCTTATATAAACACAAATAGTGTTTTTGTCATTTTATTTTATTTTACATTAGGACTGTGTTTTAAAATTAAGCTTTTGACTTGTCTGAAGCTGAGATTTTAATTTTATCCAGTAATATTTTAGAATGACACCATGTCAATTATATTGATTTTATAATATAGAATATTGCAATATTTCATCAAAAGGTGGTTCCATATGCATTAAGCCCTGAATATGCCCTGACCCTATAACTGCCCCTGAAGTTGTTAAATTCCTTGAATGATAGTTGCGTTCACCATTTGCTTTCAATGCGGAAAAGAGACATTCTGCTATAAAGGACTTCTTTTTATGTTCCACAGAAGAAAAAAAGTAAAGAGAATATGTAATGTTAAGAGAATTCACATTTTTGGCTGAACTATCCCTTTAAATGGTTGTTTCTTTTGTCCTGGGTCCTTCTCTCTCCCCCATTTACCCTGCCCTGTAATCAGCATATAATTTTGGGTGCTGCTATGGAAGAATATGACGTGCCGTCAGCCGCCAGTATCCTGGCATCAGTCAAAGAGCAGGAGGCGCGCTTCGAGCATCTGACCAGGGCCCTTGAAGAGGAACGCCGCAATGTCTCCTTACAGCTGGAGCGCGGCAGTCTGCCCTCTGATCGACTGGTGGGCGGAACCACAGGCGGGAGCAACCAACCGCTGGCCTGGCAACAGATGGTCATGCAGGTAAATCTTTCCAGCTTGGCAAGTCATGCGTCAGTCTGTGTGAATGAACAAAGCAGCCCCATAACTCCCCTCATGCTGATGCTGCTTCATTTTCATTTTCATTGTTTTCACAAAATCAGTCCGTCTGTGTCTTATTTAGCTTGAGCTGTGTTTGGCTGGGCTGAGTTATTGCTCTGGGTGTTGTCCTGCAGTGACTCATCATCTATGCCCAGGATGGGTCGTCTTTACACTCTTCTTCTTCCCATCTCTCTCCACCACGTGCTTCTCATATTATCTCATAGACCGTACTGTTTGCTTTGGGTCCCTTATGGTGCTGAGGCAAATGTGTGTCTGAGGCAGTGATGTTAAAAGGATGCCATCCTGGGGTGGAAAACTGAAGTCAATGTGAGAGAAAATCAAATTAATACCATTGCAGTTTTACAATACCATCACAGTACAAAATTGTTCCCTCGAGTCAAAGTAGTAGGGAGTTATAAAATAACAAATTGTTGGTCTAGAAATAAGCTTCCTAAGAAACTAAGTCCCAGGTTTAATTTTATTTTTATTTTTTATTTATTTTTTGCATTTATTTATGTATTTGTTGGAGAAAATTGGATTACAGTCTAGAATTTATAGAAAAAATGTAAAAGGCTAAAAACTTTAATTACTGTAGTGAAATATTTTTTTTCTGTTAGGCCTTTTGGTGGGACGTTGTCCACCTGTAGCTGCACCCCTTGTTTGAAGGTTGTTTAATAACTTTACTGACTTTAGATTTGTATCTTTTTTCATTGTTTTCACACTTTGTCTGCTTTGTTATTATGTTGTTCTTAAAGGGATAGTTCAACCAAAAATGAAAATTGTGTCATTAATTACTCACCCTCGTGTCGTTCCAAACCCGTAAGACCTTCGTTCATCTTCGGAACACAAATTAAGATATTTTTGATGAAATCCGAGAGCTTTCTGACCCTGAAGAGACAGAAACAGAAATACCATGTTCAAGGCCTAGGAACGTAGTAAGAACATCGATAAAATAGTCATATGTCATCAGTGGTTCAACTGTAATGTTGTGAAGCTACGAGAATACCATTTGTGCGCAAAGAAAACAAAAATAACTTTATTCAACAATTTCTTCTCTTCCGTGTTGCGTTCATGAGAGTACCAGGATGCACGCGTGTGCATTCCTCTGATTGCAAACAAGGTGCAGCGCGTCGGGTTTCTACGTCAGAATGCCGGCTCCTGCATCAGCAGCATCATCACACAAGTGCCATCACGTCATGGTACTCTCGTGCACGTGCGTCGACTGACACGGAAGAGAAGAAATTGTTAAATAAAGTTATTTTTGTTTTCGTTGCAGACTTTTTTATCGATGTCCTTACTACGTTTCTGGGCCTTGAACGTGGTAGTTCTGTTGCTATCTATGCAGGGTCAGAAAGCTCTCGCATTTCATCAAAAATATTTTAATTTGTGTTCCGAAGATGATCTAAGGTCTTACAGGTTTGGAACGACATGAGGGTGAGTAATTAATGACACAGTTTTCATTTTTGGGTGAACTATCCCTTTAATTGAGTTACATTTGCAAGATCCTTTCATTAATCAATTCAAATACCACTAGACTGCAAAATATATGTAATCAACAGAAGTTCAACACTGGATTGCATCCAGATCAACAACTGACAGTTTTATTTTATATATTTATTTTTCCCAAACACTATTCAATGAGGTTTCTATGGGTTGATGGTGGGAAATAAGGCTGATGAAATCCTCTCCATGTTAGCAATCAGTAGTGGATAATTTTAGGGTAGTGAAGTCATACTCTACACGTCTGTTTGATGGCAACACCATATAATTTATTTCTGACCGACTCTGGAGATGCATATGTAGTGTTCCGTCATCGTCATCGTCAAAGGGTGAAATATTTTGACTCCTAACTAGAAAGAAAACAAAAATAACTTTATTCAACAATTTCTTCTCTTCCGTGTTGCGTTCATGAGAGTACCAGGATGCACGCGTGTGCATTCCTCTGATTGCAAACAAGGTGCAGCGCGTCGGGTTTCTACGTCAGAATGCCGGCTCCTGCATCAGCAGCATCATCACACAAGTGCCATCACGTCATGGTACTCTCGTGCACGTGCGTCGACTGACACGGAAGAGAAGAAATTGTTAAATAAAGTTATTTTTGTTTTCGTTGCAGACTTTTTTATCGATGTCCTTACTACGTTTCTGGGCCTTGAACGTGGTAGTTCTGTTGCTATCTATGCAGGGTCAGAAAGCTCTCGCATTTCATCAAAAATATTTTAATTTGTGTTCCGAAGATGATCTAAGGTCTTACAGGTTTGGAACGACATGAGGGTGAGTAATTAATGACACAGTTTTCATTTTTGGGTGAACTATCCCTTTAATTGAGTTACATTTGCAAGATCCTTTCATTAATCAATTCAAATACCACTAGACTGCAAAATATATGTAATCAACAGAAGTTCAACACTGGATTGCATCCAGATCAACAACTGACAGTTTTATTTTATATATTTATTTTCCCAAACACTATTCAATGAGGTTTCTATGGGTTGATGGTGGGAAATAAGGCTGATGAAATCCTCTCCATGTTAGCAATCAGTAGTGGATAATTTTAGGGTAGTGAAGTCATACTCTACACGTCTGTTTGATGGCAACACCATATAATTTATTTCTGACCGACTCTGGAGATGCATATGTAGTGTTCCGTCATCGTCATCGTCAAAGGGTGAAATATTTTGACTCCTAACTAGCTGTTTTCCTCTACATTACTATTGAACTTTGCTGTTTTGTAAAACCAGTTAAAGAAAAGTGTAATTCTTACAGAAAAAAACATGTCCCTTGTCACTGCTTAGACACTGATTATCTGTCTCTTCCATTACGTGTTTAGCCTGTGTGCTGCCCTCGCCTGCCCATAAAGCTTGTGTGTTTTACTCCTCTCTGCCTACCATGACAGCTTGAAAATTAGCTTGCCCTTTTATGCATGTTGGTTACTGTCAGAAGGCCTTGCATGTCACAGAATCATTTTGCTGGAACTGACTGGTATCTTCTGTCTAGATGTCTGTCTTTATATCCTGTTTCACTTCCTCTCTCAATGAGAATGATCAAAGCGCACAGTGATTAGGATCAAAAGCTATTGGATTTATGTAGCTAATGTTATTACCGGAGGTGATGTAGCTGGACAAGTATATCCTGGGTCAGCATGTTTGCTGACCTTCTGGCAGTGTCATGACCGTGTTATAATAATTCATGTTTATTTGTGTTTATTATATATATATATATATATATATATATACACATATACATATATATATATATACTGTATATATGTGTGTGTGTAAAGTTTACCATCCCTCAATGCATTACACATTTAGCAACAAATGTTATGGTTTTTAATTTTAATCAATGCAAATGTATAAGTGTTTAATTTAAATAATCTTTTAAAATGAGTGAGTATATATTTTTCTTTTGAGGTTGATATATTCAGATATTTTCTTTCAGCAGTCCTCTCATGCTTTCATTGTATCAGTGGCTTTTCTTTTTGCTGTGTAAATCTTTATATTTTATCATTTGAAAATGGTTTCTTGGAATGTTATATGAATAATTGGCACTGTTGCAGTTGTTGTGGTGCAGCAGGTGCACCTCATTCATCTTGTGTCTTGTACATATTAATACTGTAATGGGAGGTGGATCAAGTCCTAATATATTTGATTCCCAAAGAACGAAAGGACTCTCCTCATTCCCTCATTCACCTCAGTCTGTTTACTGACTGGAGACATTGATTTATTTTGTTTTTAAGCATTTATTATTCTTCACAAGGCCCAAAAGGTCACAGAGTGACAGAGACACACAATAGGACTCCATCAATGGCAGACCTTTCACAGCAACTCTCACACCATAGACAGCTTTTCTTTAAAGTAACCTCGACTGTCCCACGTGTAAGTAATGTTCAGAGGTCATGACCTGAGGCAGTACGAGGAACAACGCAGCTACTTCTTCCTGGAATCTAGAACATCATTTAAAATTCAGGAAACGTGCCTGTAGGACTGAAGCTTGCTTCCTGTGGCTGAACTTTGCTAGCTCTGTCTAAATGTTTTGAGTCTGAAAGGCCTGTGGAGAGCTTTGGAAGAAAAGTTGCTGCTTTGATCAGTGCTGTCTGTGGTAAGACACACAGAGATGGTATGATACACCACTGCTCAGGTTCCGCAGTTTTATCGTACAGGTCCACTGGCCTAGAGGAAGGGAAGCTCAGCTGACATTTTCAGTTTGTTCTGTAAACATTGAGAATAGAAAAGTGAAAAATTCCAGGGTCCATTTTTATAAAATGTTTTACTTTTATGCTAAATTATACTTATGGATATATTATTATTACTATTATAATTTGTTATTATTTTAAATGTAATCCAAATTATATAATCAGTTCATCCCAGTATGTTTTTATATGGCCTTATTTTGTAAGACTTTTGTTTATTTTATTGAAAGAAATGAATGCTTTAACTCAGCAAGGATGCATTAAATTGATCTGCATTAAAATGCAATAAATTGTTTTGTAACATTGTAAATGTCTTTACTATTTCAAATAAATGCAGTTCTTTTGAACTCTATCAAAGAATCCTGAAAAAAAATTAATGAATATTTCACAATATTACTGTATTTTAAAGATTTTTAAAGAATATTTAAATAAATAAATGTAGCCTTAAAGGAACACTCCACTATTTTTGAAAATAGGCTCATTAGACCGATAAGTATAAATGTACCTTGCTGAGTTAAATGATTAGCACTAAACAGTAAGAAATCAGTCCAGTCTCCCCAGCTGTAAATGTCATTGGCTGTTAAAGTCTTCTGTTACTTATAATAAATTGACATGTTGATATCACATAAGCAGTCTTTCAGAATGCTCTCAGTTACATAGATGCATATTGTATGAATTAGTGAGTGTGGTGGTGCTTATGGGGTGTCGCTGTGGCACGGTGAGTATGAGCATGGGAGGGAATATCAGAGTATACCCACTACAAAAAACTAGACTACACCACTGTGTGTGACCCCCTGTTGCGGATCATTTACATAGTGTCGCGTTGTGTGAACACCACAATGACTTCAAGACAGCCAAGAAGTCATGTAGTCTGAACAGCACAACGATCTGCCGACGTTTTAAGTCGTGTAGCGTGAACTAGGCTTTAGCCGCAAAACACAAGGAAGCTCACTGTGGGGGAAAGCCTGGGAGGCCCACTGTCTTGTAAATCACCTGCTGAACAATGACTTTCTCACCCTCCTCCCACACACATACACAGTCTCCCATGCCACCTCGCCATTAGGAAAATTTTAATTTTTTGCCCAAGTGTCTTCTTTATGCCAACAAAACAATGGCATGAGTAAAACTGCATATTTTAGTGAAAATTATGTTGAAGTTTGCATGCATCAAAAGTATTTTTTCAGCTGTGGTCATCACAGTGACTTAAAAGCTGCATACATGGTTTGACTTAAAATCCTCTTGGAGCTGCTTGAAAGAAGTTGACTGTTGTTAGGTCAACTTTATTTTCAATAAGAAGTGCAGACAGAATGGAGAATAAAACTGCTGTGGATGAGCGATGAGAAGTGGAGCGTGAAGCTCGAGGTAGTTGCCTGTAAAGCCTATACACTAAGTATATGTCATATACTTCTAGTGATATGGCTATATTTCTTTCATAATACATTATAATACATAAATTGTACTTCTGTGAGTAATCCATTTTTTGATACGTCTGCAGGTGTTAGAAAGGTGAACCTGCTCACATGTTTCATAATGCTGGCACACTGAAGGACAGGCGCTCTCACTGAGGAGTGGGAATAGCTGCATTCTTTGTATTCAGAGCAGCTGCAGGTGCCCACAGCTATTCACATTCTACAGAGGGCTGCTCGGAACGCTCTCATCCCCATTCCACAATCCATCAAATGATTAATCTTCTAAAAGCCCTAAAATACACAAAGAGCAGAGTTTTCTTGCTATGTTATTTTCACAATGTTGCTTAATCTTTTTTCTCACTTTCGGAGTATCATAAATAAGGTTGTGTCCAGCATTTCTTGTGTTGTAATCTGAGTGCTGGGTGATATATTTAATGTTTGTCTTAATAGTTTTATTGGTAACTCTTTACAATCAGGTCCCATCAGTTAACGTTTACTAACATTGACTAACAATGAGCAATACATTTGTTATAGTTCGTATTAATCTTAACATTAGTGAATAAAAATACAACTATTCGTTGATAGTTCTTATTAGCTCAGGTCCATTAAATAATAATAATAACACGTACAACTTTTGATTTTAATAATGTATTACTGTGTTGAACTTTGTTGAAATTAACATTAACTAAGATTAGTAAGTGTTTTAGAAGTATTTTTCATTGTTAGTTTGTTAACCAATTTAGTTATCTAATGTTAACAAATGAAACCTTATTGTAAAGTGTTACCATTTTATGTATACTGTATAATAGCTTAAAGGGGTCATATGATGCGATTTCAATTTTTCCTTTCTCTTTTGAAGTGTTACAAGCTCTTGGTGCATAAAGAAGATCCGTAAAGTTGCAAAGGCTATAGTGTCAAATCCAAAGAGATATTCTTTATAAAAGTTAAGAGTAAACCATGCCTACCTAAAACGGCTCGTTCTAACACGCCCCCCCATGTCTACGTCACGATGTGCCGCCCAAATGTTCACGCAAAGAAAGAAGGCGTAACTTTTATTCTCGCTGTAGTATTGTTGCGGCCGCCATGTCGTGAAGTTTATTGTGTTATTATTAAAAGTGTTGTGTGTGTTTGTGTTCTGTGTGTTTCATTGTGAAAGCGAAACTACTTTGTTTGGTCTTCCAAAACAGGACGATATCCGCTTCGTCATGCCTAGAGCTGATCCGTGCTGGTCGCTGAGGAAATGCATCAACTTCGCGCTGTGGATCGCCGGATCGGCTTTCACCGTGGACGAAGCGAAGTCCAGCCCAGTGTCGTCACATGTGGTTGCCGCAAGCCCTCCGGCCGCGCCGTTCTGAAGCCCGCCCGCCTCCGCTCACTCAGGCCTGCCTGCCTCCACTCACTCTAGCCCGCCGCCGCTCACTCACTCAGGCCCGCCCTCCTCCGCTCACTCTAACCCGCCGTGTGAAACTACTTTGTTTGGCCTTCCAAAAGAGGACACGACTAGAAATCAGTGGTTAAGTTGTATTTACAACACTGTTCCAGAACAGTTCAATTCAAATATTCAGATGTGTGCTGCACATTTTATGGAGGACTGTTTCCTGATCCTGGAAGTGTAGACTACAATGCCGGCTGTTCTGACTCACAGACT
>NW_015555728.1:377243-386570 GCF_001515605.1 Sinocyclocheilus anshuiensis
GATCACAAATGCAGACATGGTTTTATGTTTAAAAAGACAGTATAAGTCATTATAATCCGTAATTATGTCCCCACTGGATGCAACAAATGTCTCGTTTATAATGGGTTTTAATTTTTTTGTCTCGTCGCTCCGGCCGGACAGGGCATCACAGTATAGTAAGGGGCGTAATATTTCCGTCACACGCTTGAGGTATTCGGCCAATCACAACGCACTGGATAGCTGGCCAATCAGAGCAAACCTCGCTTTTCAGACCGATGAGCTTTGTAAAAATCGACGCGTTTCAGAAAGGCGGGGCATAGAGGAGAAACAATAATGTACAGTATGTAGAAAATAATGTTTTTTGAACCTTAAACCGCATAAACACATTTCATTACACCAAATACACAAAATTATGTTATTTTTAGCAACATCATATGACCCCTTTAAAACCACGGGATGAAATTTATAATAATAATAATGATGATAATAATGTATTGTATTTACTGAAAAACATGGTGGATTTAAGGTGAAAAACAGGTAGATTTCTGCTTGGTAGAAATTGGTTTTATATAAGTAGTGTACAGTATAATCTATCACTCGAAAGTTTTTTGTTAAAGAAATTAATACTTTTATTCAGCAAAGATTAATTAAAGTTTAAATTGATCAAAAGTGACAGTCAGAGAATCCTGAAAAAAATGATGTATCATGGTGTCCACCAAAATATTAAGCAGCACAACTGTATTTTTAATACTTTTTTTGTATATTTAAATAATCATCAAACAGTCATTAGTAAACCGTTATATTCATAATGTTCTATTACCAGCTAAATCATTGAGTGTATACAGTGTATTGTAAAAGTTCAGTACATCGCCCAGCCCTAATCAATCCAGGAAGTTGTCTATAATATGAACTATATAACTACATCATTCAGTCAGCTACTGAATGAGGTTGAAGGTCTCCTGATTATGCCGTATTCTTAACCGTACCAGCAGGAGTGACTTTGGAG
Organism: Sinocyclocheilus anshuiensis; assembly: GCF_001515605.1. Classification (NCBI taxonomy): domain Eukaryota; kingdom Metazoa; phylum Chordata; class Actinopteri; order Cypriniformes; family Cyprinidae; genus Sinocyclocheilus; species Sinocyclocheilus anshuiensis. The sequence continues at coordinate 378,229 of NW_015555728.1, forward strand.
CCACATGAAGGGGTCATGAACTGAGTAATCAAAATTCCCTTGATCTTTTGACATAGAGGTCATTGTACTATAAAAACATCCTGTAGGTTTCGGAACTCAAAACTTTCTCGTTAGTCTAAAAACAGCTTATATTGAAGAAAATCTGCCAAAATGACAGGTTGTGGAATGTGCCACTTTATGATGTAATAGTGTGGCTAAACACCGTCTCCACAAAAGAAGATCGTTTACAAACAAGGCACAATTCGACACAGGATTTTCAGAAAGATTGAAACTAAAAGACAATGCTGTGCTTACTATATTGGATCCGACAGTAATGTCGCACCACACAAGTGTGAGTAACTGTTTGTATTATGGGGTCACTATTGCTTTTTCTGTTATTACAGATCGTTTGATATGTACTGAGTATTTGTGTTTTTAACCTAAATCACAGTGGCGTCCATCTATGAAGGATATAGGCTGTCAAACATACAAAACTGTTAGCCAATCACAATCCGCCACGCCTATTCAAACAGAGCGTTTCGATGAGGGGGGTCAAAACAGGACAGAAAATAGCCTATTACTTCTAAATTATGTTGTGTTTTGATGTAAAAATCTTGATAACATTATAAGTGGACCTCAGAGAACAGTACAAATTAATAAAAAAGACAGTTCATGACCCCTTTAAAGGACCAACTGCTGCTCAATCAGTGGATCCTGAACTCATGTGTTTAAAATAAGAATCTCTTGCTTTATGAGACTCCTGAGTCACTCCAGGAATGTGGCCCCTTTACTCGGCATGTTCTTATATAACCAAACAGGTCTGTGTGTTGACCCTCTTATTGGAAGCCTAAATTGAAACCACTTGAAGTGTGTAAAATGCACTGTTACTTGAAAAAGTTGTTAGGAGGCTTCAACACTATAGTGGTTGTCTTAAAGTGGTTTAGCACCACAGTTTATGTGCCACAAACTTGTTGATGGATAACGATTGAAGATATAGCTGGAGATTACTTGGAAGTTTCTACAGAAATGGGTTGATTTAACAATATATTCCAATATATAGAGCTAGAAATGTTGTTTAAAATTATATTTAAACAGTGAAAGCAAAAATATTGATATTTTTATTTGACTTTCTCCTAAAGGATTTAAATAGTCATCACTCTATGTGTCAGGTAGCACATTATAGGATCAGCTAAATTATTTTGTTTTATTCTCTTGTTGTTTCCCCACTGATATATATAATGTGTAATATTTCTGTCTGGTCTCTGGTGGCTTTATTGACTTTGTGTGTGCGTGGATAGACTCTTTTCTGTTCTTTATATTTATCCAGAGATTGGTGTGCGTGTCTGGACTGTTAGTCACTTACCTTATTACCAGGGCCCTGGTCTATTTACACATGTTGTGTTATATCAAGACTTAATTTGAGCAGAGAACTGGATAATGAGCTTTGAGTAAGTGAACGTTTGGAGAGCAGCTACTGTGGGAGAATGTCAGTAAGACACAGTAGGACAGCTCAGACTGAAAGCAGAGGTGTGGAGATGATATTTAATGGCTGTTCTGATGGTAGTTTGTGAAAAATGAAGGAGATGGTTATCACCACAGTGTGAGATGTAGGATAGTTAAAGGAATAGTTCATCCAAAGATTGACATTTTGTCACTTTTTACTCACCTTCATGTTGTTTCAAAGCTGTATGGCATTCTCAAGCTCCAAAAAGACAAAAAAAAAAACTAAAAGTACCATGAGTTGTGAAATTTACATTGTTATTTACTGATAATCTTCCCCTCCTGTGGGCCAAAACAGAAAAACTGAAACAGTGGGTTGAACTCAAGAACTAGTCAGATTCATGAACAAATCATTCACACCTGTTTTGTGAACTGGATCAGTGGATTAATTGAAAAGATCCAACTCAACAGAGTGATCCTTTATGGATCTGACATTGCTGATTATAATAATATGAACACCATGGAGAGCAAATGCAGATTTTCAGTGAGTATTTTGGTTTGACTTTAGGAAACATGGAATAAAGTGCTTGGAATATAGAGTCATGTGGACTAGTTTTATGTTATTTTATTGTGATCGTTGGATCATTTTGGAGCTTAACAACTTAACTATCCTCATTCACTTTCATTATATTGAAAAGAATGGGCAGGATATTCTTCAGAAATTCACCTTTTATGTTCCACATAAAGAAGCAATTTGGGTTGGAACAAGTAAATATTGTACAAGTAAATAATGATTTAATTTATATTTTTGGTGAAACTATTCCTTTAATGCTAAATTTTATGCTCCACATTTTTCCTTTTTAGTTTTGATTCTTCATATTCTCTCTCAGGATCTCATTTACCAGATCTGTGTTGTTGTTAAGAACCTCTGTGTTGGGAAAAACCCAAGACTGACATTTTTGTATATTTGTATTTGATCATGCATATCAAACAAAGCAATATTGCATGTTTATTTCCCAATCTGCAGTCCCATATTTTGTGTGTGTATCAAATGTAATCAATTCACGTTTACAGAGGTTATGCATTTAAAATGCCATCTTCGCTGAGTCGCCACCTTTGAAAACTTCTAATGATGAAAATTCATTGAATTTCAAATCTGGGAGTGCTGCAACCCTAAGCAGACATCATACATCCTCTTGAGCAAAAGCCTTTTCAAATATTCAGCGCTCATAAATATATTTATGAGACTAAAACAGTCGCATGTACATTGCATATCTTTCTTATCCTTTCTTGTTCGTTTCATTATCTGTGGTTTTCTCTTTGTATTTCTCTCCACAGTAGTCCACGTTAACCTCAGTAATTCCTCAGGCCTGAATCCACTAAAACATTCTGATTACTTTCAGTTTATTTATTTATCAACACTTTTTTTCTTGACATGTTTATACAGTTCAGCGACCACAGGGCGTTCTGCAGTCTGTTTGGTGTCAGACTCTAGAAAAAGAAGCAAATTCATTCAGGCCGACTGCAGACAGATTCAGGCTGTTACTGCTAGATAAGACATGATGCTCTTCAGTATGGGGGTGTGTTTGCGCTGACTGTTGTTCGAAGTTTGAGAAGGATTTGGTTTTTAAGTAAAAGTGTGTGAGCTCCGAGGTGGAATATTTTCAGCTTTGACAGTTTTTGAGGCATTTCTACTCAGAGTTTGTCTGGCATTGCACTCAAATCTGGAGTTTCTTGGTCAAATAAGTTCATAAAGGTACGTTTGACTGAGACGCAGGCTTGTAACCCCAGTATAGGTTAGTGAGTTTAGGATGAAGTTGATTATGAACTTTATTATCTCCACGAGCGCGCCAATGTGCAACAAATAAAAATAGTAGTCCCGTATCCGGCCCACAATCTAAAATGAGTTTGACACCCCGTGTGTAAAGTGCCCATCCCTGAACTCTGCCTCCGTCCGGCTTTGTGTTAAAGCCGTTCATAGATTTGGATTAAAATTCTTTCACATTATCAGTCACTGAATGCTGTCTGAAATCATTCTGCAACCTCTTTCCTTTCCCTTCTCATATTTAGCAGGCTGGAAGGACAAAAGGACAAAAGCTGAGAGAGAAAAGAACAGGCCAAGAGAGAGCGTATGGGTACAAAAAAAAAAAGGAAAATAGCAAAGTTTTGTGGAGTGTTGCCCCTAGAGGTCTTCTCGAGTCCTAAAATCTGTACCCGACCCGAATCAACCCGAATCACTTCTTACCCGAACCCGACGTGCATAAATAAATTTTTTTTAAAGAAAAAACAGACCCGAGACAGATCCAATGAAATTAGACCCGAGTCCGACAGCATTTATTTTCGAACCCGACTGGACCCGAACGTAAACGGCTTTGACGTGTGTACAGCCTGCAGCCCCGCAGTCAGTAAAGAAAAATCCAGATGTCCTGCAGACTGATTTGGCCGGTTCTCCTTTACTTTGATTTATTTAACATTTATTCAATTTATTATTAGGCTACTTTATATCAGTGCCTTTTCCACTCCAGCTGCATCTGTCTGTCAGCCCCCTCCCCCTCCAATCCGTCTGACCCTTGTCTGCTTAGATGCTCGGTGAGGAGAGGGAGAGAATGAGAGTACAAAACTCTACGCTGTGAACAGGGCAACTGCCTTCTGGGAAGATTCTATTCACTCAAACGCGCACACAAACCCCCCTCTCCCTGTCCTCTACACCCGTCCACCCCCCTCTCTTTTAGTCTGCCCAGAGGGTTTTGTTCCTGCACCGGGCAACTTTTTTACCCTCCACTTCTCTGTGTGTGAGCTGTTTTGTTTTGGTTCTCTTCAGTCGGATTCCTGAATTTATTGAAGGATTCATTGGACTGTCTAGAGCATCTCTTCTCATTTTGAAATCATTATTCGCCCCAACGTTTGCAGCATCCTGGCTCGGCGACGGTGGAGACGGTTTTCTTCTGTCCCTGAGAGGATTATGAGCATGTGCTAGAAAGAGCGTGTATGTGAGAAGGAGAGGGAGAGACGACGTAAGAAGACGAGAGAGACGGAGTATATTGAACCCGACTGGACCCGAACGTAAACGGCTTTGACGTGTGTACAGCCTGCAGCCCCGCAGTCAGTAAAGAAAAATCCAGATGTCCTGCAGACTGATTTGGCCGGTTCTCCTTTACTTTGATTTATTTAACATTTATTCAATTTATTATTAGGCTACCATACTCGTATAATAAGGAACGAAAAACTGACAGACAGACAGACAAACTCCACTCACAAGAGAATATTGTTCTCCTTGCGTTTCTCCCAGAGGCTTAACCAAACAGGATTTCCGTGATGCCGGCTGAAGTGAAGCAGGTCAGTTTGGGGATTCACTCGCTCTCATCCTCCTTTCTCTTCTGTTTGCTGTTGATTGCTTGAGTGTATTTGTTTTGTTTTTTTTAATTACCACCCAATTTTCCTGCTCTTTAGTGGTCAGGTTGTGGTTGTGTTGGATGTTAAGTTGTCCCTCAAATTTCCTTCCTTTCATTCTGCTTTTCTAATCGTACATTTTGATGTAGAATATCAACACGTCGTATCTTGAATACTGTTGTGGTCACATGCTGAACTGTCAACATTCAGTATGTCCATTCAGTACACATCTATCCAGAGGTGAATATTTCTCTACTTTTGATTCAGATTCAGTTGTGCTCAGCTGTCAATAACATTCCCAGAATGTCAAGCAGCATGTGGACGCATCTAACAAAACAGCCAAGGTAAAAATGCGGAATCGTACAGGATTTGAAAAAGAGAAAATAGTCAGATGGACGTTGAACACAGCAAAGTTGATGAAAAGTAGCCAGGATTGAAGATTTACTGCTTTGCCAGCACTGGACTCATCAGTGGTCAACTATTTGTTTTCTTTGTTTTGGAGCTACCACATTGCCTGGCAAAGCTGCGAGGAGGTCAAAGGCATGTTCTTTTTAATCGGCATGCAGGGATTTTCTAAAGACGTGTTCCCAAGACGGTGCTGTGTCATTCCATACCGTAAAAATGTGCCAGGTTGGACAGTTAGGACACGTAAATAACAAGGGACAGGCTTTGAAAGAAACAAGCAGTCTTTTTATGTTCAAATGTGTTCTGAGCTAATGAATTTTTCGAAAGACATTCTTACAACCATCTGTTTGGCACCGTTAATCTGTTCACGGCTGTCTCATGGATGGTTGCTGCTACATAACTGGCACAGGAGAGGCAGCTGTATTTATTTTACGATACGCTAAGCATAACAAAGTCTGAAGGCGCCGAATTTGAAGCGTCTCCATCCATGAACCCCTACCTCCACAGGATGGACGTTCCTGCCATTCTTTGGGGTTCACCGTATGCTCTATCTAACCTCTGCTAACCTCCGAGCATTCCTTAAGACTGGCACCTGCTTCGGTGAGGTCAGACGTGTCACACAAGGGCATGGAGATTAAGAGGCTCTGCTTTCGGCTGGAGTGTCTGACATGGTTGATTCGGTCATCTTGGTTGTTGGACAAAGCCACTGAGTGTGAAGACATAAGTTCACTAAACAGTTGCACCACTTATTAGAAGCTCTAGAGTGTGACATCCTGTTTGTTGTGGTGTCTAAAGAACATGCTTAATGTCTCAAAACATCTCAAAAAGTCTCAAAGCTTAATGCTTTTTTCCGCACTGAAGGTGAAATCTTATTTTTTTTTTTTCTTAAATCAAATTATTCTTTCCCCCTGACTTTTCAGGTTAAATGGGGACAGATAATTTTTTTCTGACTGTAATTGCTTTTGCTAGAATATCCATTGGTTGTCATAGCAACCATACAAACTTCTTCAAACTTCTCACCATATTTGAGACTTTAGCAATGGCTGTTTCACCACTGATTGTGTATCATTAGGGTAGTATTCGAATCTAAACACATTTTCGCAAAAAAAAAAAAAAAGAAGAATGGGTGGCATATATAATATTGCTAAAAATAACAATTCTGTCATCATTTTATTTGCCCTTATGTCATTCCAAAATATGACTTTTTTCTACTATGGAATGCAAAAGTATATATTTTGCCCCAGTTTGTTTGTTTGTTTATTTATTTATTTATTTTTTGGTTCATACAATGAAAGTCAGTTTCAGTGTTTTGGACCCCATTAACTTTCATTGTATGGACAATAACATTCTTAAAATATTTGTTTTTTCTTGTTTTATTCTTTAGATAAATTCTTTAGATATTCTTTTTCTTGTTTTATTCTTTATTCTTTTTTAACTGATAGCTTCTGAATGCTTTTCTTCTTTGTTGCTCTGCAATGCATCTTGAGTGTGAAGTTAGACATCTCTATAAATGAAACGCATTCATGTTCACGTGTTACAGAAATTAGACCAAAAGTATGAAATGCCTGCAATGTCTTTCCCTAACCAACATGCACTGCGGCCGTGTTACAGTGACTCCCAATCCAGCTGAGCTTACTGTCCTCAACCCTCAATTACCGTGGGGTGAATCAGCCTGCCTGAGTCTAGGTTAAATATAAACATCTGATACTTTAGCGGAGGGAGGCAGTGCCGTCACTGCAAAAGAGATTTAGCCTTATCAAAACCGAACCAGCCATCTCCAGACATAAAAATTATTTATCTTTCAAAAAACCATTTACATTTAATTTAGACTGAGACTATTGACTTCCACCGCAATTGTACGGTGTTTGCTTATCCCCAGAGTGCTTATTTTAAGTTTTGCCTGGTATTTCCAAAAGTTATTTGCCTATTGTGTTCCCTCTTGGTAGAAATCGCTAGATCGGACCGAAAGGGCACTCTAGCTTTAGCGATTAAAGCATACCACTGCTGTCAGGCCTCTCTTTTGTAAAGCCTTGTTCATTCACTGTACCATGGCATGGATCAGTATTTGAAGACATATAGAGCAGAAGAGGCTGATTGTGACTGTGAATGGTGCGTTAAATGTCAATGACCCAAAAGAACTCTGGGTAATTGTGCTGGTGCTCGTGGTTTGTTGGGCAGGGGTGGAGTAGGAGGGCATGGTGAAGAGGCTCCAGATGTCCCACTGCAGCTGTGCTGCCCAAATCAGGGCATTTCAGAATCTCTGGTATGACAGAACAAAGATCTGTTCCACCTCTCGAAGGCTGAGTGAGTGCCAGGGTTTTGGATGAGGTGATGGCTTTAAGATAATAGCTGGGCCTTTTAACCACTCATCTCCGCTAAGTATCTGATGCCCTTCAGATGCCAAGTTGCAGTTAATTTTGAATTAGCAGCCTGAACCACACTTGTGCTGGCTCACGGGTACCTGTGTTACACTGGACATGCCATGAAAGCTTGGCATGCTATCAGGACGTCAATCACATTGTGCTGTCCAGTAACCCATTTGGCATGCTGACTGCGTGCCCGATATAGACCTGCCTTACTTGCCTGCGTTTTCTCATGCAATGCAGAGCAGCACTAGCGGACCCTTCCACAACAGCTCTGTCAAACTGCCTCTGCTTCTTGGCTGCTCACTCAATCTTATTCAGTCAGACACCCTTTCAGATGGATGTCTGTTCTCACACTCAGTAAGCTGTTTCCAAAAGTGCTAATGGAGAAGATTGTGTGTTAATGAGCTGAATATTTGTTAGCATGAAGCGTTTAGCCTCTATACCCCTCTATGGGCCTATAATATCTTTATATATTCATTCATTTATCTTTCATTAAGCCGAGTAGAATCACGTATTTATTGTTAGACCAAACAATTGCATTGCATTGTTTTGGACAGATTGTTGTAGTGCAAATTGAGACAAATGGTGTTTTTTTGCCAATTATTGAGATGTAGAGTCCCTTGCATGTTACATATTAAACAATATAACTTTTACATATACCATATATGTAATTTTGCAAGAGTCTTAGGCCACTAGCATTTTCACTAACAAAAAAAAAGCGTTTGTCATGTTTGTAAACTGATATTTCCTACTGACATACTG
>NW_015555728.1:386614-412753 GCF_001515605.1 Sinocyclocheilus anshuiensis
ATATATATACAAAATGGAAGCACAGCTGAAAGGTATATATATATATATATATATATATATATATACACACACTTTTTTATCATATGTAGTGTAAATATATTAATATGCACATTGTATACAATATAATAAACTAATTAAATATTTATAATATTGCTTAATATTGTCTTTATAATATATTTATAAAGTTAATCTATATCTATAAAAAGTAAGTAATAACTTATGTATTCTTTTTAATTTATATATATTATTTTAATAGTTGTATTTATTTATTTAAAAAAATATTTTGGCACACAATGTCTACATTGCTATTATACATTTAACAGTTTTCTTTATTAAATTGGCTGGTAAAAAGTCTGACTGGCTGGTACATTATTTTCATGTGGTTCATTTTTGGATTTCTGGTAACTTACGGTTTGATGTTTCTCAGTTTGAAACCGACAAACATTAAAGTTACTTATCTATATCATTAACCACCAAATCACTTCACCACAGTAAGTTCTAGATGTTTTTCAGCTTGCTTTTTCTCTGCTAAACCATTGCATGGGGACCCAGGCCTCTCTCTCTGTCACACACAGTGGCACCATCATGCCTTTCCCATGCCTGTTTACTCAGCCCCAGTGTCTTGTTTGTTTGGTAATGTTTATTTTCCTCTTGCTTGTTAGGTGGACTGTCCTCCTGTAGCTCTGTTTGTATGGACGCTTGTGAAAAAAAAAAGAAAAGAAATAGTTTAGATTAGAATGATAGCGCCACAACAATCCTGTCAGGATCAGGGCAGAAGGGGTGACGCTCAGAACCGGAGACTGTGTTTGTGCATGTGTGCTTGTCTTGGAGGATAACAGGTGATGACACAGGATTAGCGGGAATAGCTCCATACTGCTGTCTCAGATTGCATGGGTTCTCCTATGTATCCAGCTCTGGCGGATCTCTTCCTCTCTCTGCAATGTCCGAACGACTAATAAAGAAATTATCAGGGTTGTTTATTTGCATGTAACAGAGAACAAGAGTGAGATGAGTGGGCAAGGTCCAAGAGCATATATACGAGTAAAAATGCATGTGCAAAGCAGTTATTTGTTTATGTTTTTCATTTTTTGTTAGGAATAACGGCTGTAGTTGGCTGGCGGCCAGCCAGTATGGCCATAGGAAAGAGGGAAAGGTGCATATGTGACATTTTTGCAGGGTCTGCCATGGCAACAGCACTGGATAAAGAGCCCTCTGCCCCTGGATCTCATGATTAATGACACTGGCCTGCTGGATGCTGGCGGACAGCATTGCAGCATTGTGTTTGCTTTTGTTTCATTAGTTCACTGAGAAAAGGACAGTTTTTCGGCCTGTCAACTGAAATACGCACACACATAACATAGTCCAGCCCGGCACGGATGGTCATGGCAGCTCGGGAGAGAGCGGAAGAAGAATTATCCATTGGGGAAAGTGATAGTGACGTCGACGCCGGAATAGATTTTTGTGTTTTCAGCTGTGTGGAAATATTTTTACAATAGGGCTGCTGTTGAGAAAAGATATGCTTGTATGTAAACAGCTTGCTGAATGTGCTTGACTGAGAAATACTCTCATACACACTGAAGCTGTTGGAACTGCCTCAAATTGATAGACTAACTGTGCTCTGCATTCTTTAGGAGACATTATCCCACCGTTGACCGCAAGGATCGATTAAGAGCTTCAGAGCAAGTTCAATGCTCCCTCTCTCTGGGATTATCTGCAATATTGTGTTGTACTAAAACGGACCACATGGCCTCCGGATGAGAGGCGAATTGTGCCACTTTCTGGTCTGGTACATCTGCAGCTTTCTTTAGGAGGTTTATCTAATGATGTTCTCTAATGGAAAGGTTGGGTTTGGGGGTTGAGTATTGATCTTGAGCTCTTGGTAAAGGTCTTTTCTTATGTACTGTTCCAGGACCAGTTTAAGCATCATTCAGTTCTGTCACTTCTTTTATGAGAAATGAAATGGTGAAGATGGTCTCTGCTCAGTGTATAAGTAGCTTGCTGGTTCTTCATCATGCCATCTGTCTATGATGGTCCTGAGGGATTAATGATGTCTTCTGACAGCTCTTCAGCGTGTGCTAGTCACCACATACAGGCATGCCAGATTAGCAGTTTGGGGAGGGGTGGCGATTTCCTGGATGTTTTTTCTGTTTTTGGGAGTCTCATGCGCTACAGCATTTTATCAATGTTTTGATGTTACTGCAAGCATACTCGGATGAATTCAGAATGCGTTTACATTCTGGTTCGCAAAAACACAAATGACTCATTAAGAGAAAGAAATTTGGTACATACATTTGGTAGTAAGTTTAGTTCAATTTTTTATTTAAATTTAGATTTTAAGATAATATATTTTTTACTGGGAAAGTTAATTTGTTAATAATCATGCAGTAAATTGACAGATCATATTTTTACATAGGATCAACCATCATAAACCAATATTTACTTCTATGTGTTAAACTCTCCTTTCTTGTGACATACACATGTTTAGGAATAGTTCGTAGTTGTGTTGTGTAACTTTCTATAGTGTTTCTACTTCCCACTATCTCCTTTAGCTGCTTGCTGGAGTTGTAAAGTTAACATTCTATCTATGAAGACAGACACAGTTTTTGTTTTATCCAGCTATATTTACTCAGTATAACTTATAACTTCCAATTGAAAGTTATAAAGATAATGGCCTAGGCTAATTCAGGGGGTCCATAGACCATGATAGAAAATCAGTGTATAACTCCAACCTGACATAAAAAATGTATAAATCCTACGATTGCTGATTACTTACTACTTCAGTCTATTGGAACTTATTTCTCTTAATTCTATCATCTGATTAACCAATCGTTCTAACATTAACTTATACAGTGAATACAGTAAATTTTGTTCAGAAAACCTAAAATTTCGACTTACTTCAAACATGGCTGCCAACTTTTGAGTTCAGCGTTTTTCTAAATTTTTCTTAATTAAACTATACAGGGTTATTAAGGTTAAAGTAACAATTAATTTGTATACAAGTTCAGACCATTTTTATAATAATATTATATCTATATTTTTTGTTAATTATAATTTAAAAAAAGTAATTATAGGAGTAAAAATATAATAAATAATTATAATAAATGTAATTTTTGCAAAATTCTTCCTCTCTAGTGAACATTTTTCTCGCTAGTTTATGGACAATTAATGGATTTTCTGAGGCTGTGATAATGCTTTCAAGCTGCTTTCTTTCTGTTTTTGAAACACTCATTGAGTGATTACATGAGACACTATACATTCAGTAAGTTGTAGTGTATCTTTCACCATGCCCTCAGATGTTTATTCATGTTTATTTCATGCTTATTAGAACGCACTCCTGCTTCGTTTGAACTGAGGCGAAGCGGGAGCGCACGTGAACCATCACACCACTAAAGAGCTCCAAAACTGTATTTAACTGTTGAAATTCTTAATAAAATGAACAGAATTTGAATGCTGAGACTTTGTTTCCTATTATCAAAAGTATCCTGCTCTGTCTTGTCTGTCAGCGCATTGTCTGTGTCGTCTTTGCGCTGTGATGTTTTTCACTTCGTAAGAAAATGAACGTGTGGCGTAAGAGCGCATATGTGAGAGTTAGCAGAGGCTGGAAGGTACACCAGACGAGATGAAGCACGATGCGGCACACCAGACGGGTCGCATCCTTGAGTTTGAGGCTAAAATAAATGCTTCTTTCAGTACGATTAAACAAAGAAAATTAAATAGTAGCATATTAAATTTTGGGGTGCCACCCTGGACACCCCTCTGGCTCTGCCACTGGCTGGGGGGAAGCTGTCATATGCTGTTAGCTGCATTTGCTCAGTATTGTTATTCATGTCATTCATTTCCGCTGTAGATGTATGAGCCGTTTGTTCACACTTGGGTTCAGAAGGAACAATAGTGCAAGGCACAGCATTGATGCAAGGTTGTTTAATGAACCTTGACTAGATACGCACCTCTGACCGATGTTGCCGGGCTAACTGCCACTCTCTTATTTGTTCGTTCAGCAGGCTTTTTCATTAGCCTTTTCATTACCATTGCTCATACTTACTCTAAATATTAAACTTCAGCTCGGGTTGTTGCTCTGGACGTGATGCTATCTCAAACCAGGCGGCTTGTTGAGTTGTGTACTATTATTTAACCTAGCAGATGATAAAATGGGCAAAAATAATAATAGACAAAGCCATATAAAGACTTGGGGGTGGGATCTTTTGGCTTGGGGCTAGTAAGTGACCACCCAGAAGACTTTAGCAAACACCTAGTAACTGCACAGAACTCCTTAGCATCATGGTAGTGACTTTAGCATGGACAAGCATCATAAATCTAGTTCTGTTTCATTATTTTGTTTTGTGTCATCCCTTCTGCATTTGATTTCTTTTGTTAATGGGCTCTGAGGTGAAACATCATGTTTTGCCCTTGTTTGTATGAAAAAAGGGGGCATAAAAACTTTAATCTCTGCTTCCAGCCATGGATGAAGTATCACACGTAGAGATGACTCCGTGGAAAAACCTTGAGATGAAATAAAATCAGTGCCATGTATAACAAGCATTCTCTCACCAGGACAGAGAGACCCCTCCACCTCACCATATGAGGTTTGAGTTTCTCCACTTGATTTTTTTAGGACCTTCAAAAGACATTATAGCCCTTTTGATTGCAGAGAGGTATGTTTTGTTTTTCTCTCGGCCTATTGTTTGTGGTAACCCACAGCCAGGCAAGCCAATCCAATCTACTCGCTTGACTGTCCAAAATTAAAGGTTGAGAATGTGCTTTGTGTGTGCGTCTGGAGTTTATGTGGGGATGGAGAAGGGCTTGAGTAAGGATTTAGTGTGGATTTGTCAAGCACAGAGTTCAAGAGGCAAACAGCAATATTTTTCTTCAAAATGCAGCGCGAGCAAGATCGAGGCCATGCTGAAGTTCTCAGTTTAAAAAAAGTACAGTTCACAGATCTTCACTTTCTCTCTATCACACTTTAGCACAGCAAGATTTAATCCCGTAAGTCCGCTCTCAGACACTACTTCTACATCTGCTCTCCCTGCTTTAGAACAGCGAGAGAGAGACCTAGGTGAGCCATATTGGTTTGCATTACCAAAGTCTTAACGAGTTGAATCCATTCTTCTCCTGCACCTCCACCTCCTGCCTAAACAGAGACCCATATTAAACCGACTGTTCTGTTGGAGGCCATTTGGAGCTAATTGAGGCCATAAACTCTGCTAATGCCAGTGCAGAGGGTCAGTGTAAATGACCTCTTGTGCACGTTGTGCCCTGCATTAGTCTCGCTTGGCTTGGTTCCATGAGTCACAAAAGGTGCTCATCTCTTTCTTCATGTTCTTTCTTCAGTCAAACACACAGTAGGCTATATATATAGTATCTCACAGAAGTGAGTACACCCCTCATAATTTTGTAAATATTTTATTATATCTTTTCATGTGACAACACTGAAGAAATTACACTTTGCTACAATGTAAAATAGTGAGTGTACAGCTTGTATAACAGTGTTAATTTGCTGTCCCCTCAAAATAACTCAACACACAGCCATTAATGTCTAAACCGCTGAAGCAGTACACTCACTACTTTACATCGTAGCAAAGTGTCATTTCTTCAGTGTTGTCACATGAATGATATAATAAAATATTTACAAAAATGTGAGGGGTGTACTCACTTCTGTGAGATACTGTATATATACGGTAAAAAAGATAGGATTTATTGTTATCAATGTTGGAAACAGTTATGCTTGCATAAAGGGGTCATATGATGCGATTTCTATTTTTCCTTTTCTTTAGTCCAAATGTTCATGCAAAGAAAGAAGGCGTGGTTTCAGGAACCGTGTTGTATTCAGGAATAGTGTTGATGCAGCCATGACAGGGAGACGCTGTGTGTTTCTGTGGGAAAGCAAAAGCACTTTATTTGGCCCATATCGCATGGGATTTATCGTGCAGCCCTAATGCTGTCTTAATAGTTTAAGTATTTGCTATTGACTGTTCAAATGCGGAGTTTTGCACCGTGTAGAGTTAGCTTTCAACTTTCAAGACTACAAACTTTGCACCCTACAAGGCTGGCTGTGCAAAGGCCATTTCTAAAAAAAAATGGGTCGATTCCGACTTTGCTATGACAATCTGCCACTTATTCTGAATCAGAATCATACTGTAAGTATGTTTTCTTAATAGTTTTAAGTATTTGCTATTGACTGTTTAAATGCGGAGTTTAGCGCCGTGTAGAGTATTGTGTTGTGTGTTTGTGTGTGTTGTGTGTGTGCATGAGAGAGAGACAGTGTCACTCACAGTGGAGTCCGCTTTCTTAATCGCGGCTTGTGTACTGCAAATACATACGAGCATCATCACTGTGACTGTCACACGACTGTGTTCCCCTTTCGGGCTTGAATTGATGGTAAAACTAAGGACATTATGTACTGTCTTTACATTTATGTTGAAAGCTGAAGCTCGCGATTATGGAAAGGGGCGTTATATTTCCGACACGTGCTTGTGGTGTTCGGCCAATCACAATGCACTGGGTCAGCTGGCCAATCAGAGCAGACTGTGCTTGTCGGAAGGAGGGGCTTTGTAGAAAACGACGCGTTTGAGAGAAGCGGGGCATAGAACTACAATAATGTACAGTATTTGAAAAATAATGTGTTTTTTTGAACATTAAAGCATGTCAACATATTCTGTTACACCAAATACACAAAATAATGATATTTAAAATAGCATCATTTGACCCCTTTAATATTTTTGGTGAAAATCTTTTTTTTTTTTCAGGATTCTTTGAATGGAAAGTTCTAAAAACAGCATTTACTTTGAAATTGAAATCTTAATGAAATAGAAATCGTATTAAAGACATTATAAGTGTCTTTTGATCTATTTAATATGAATATAGATCATTAAGTGTCCTTGCTGAATAAAAGTATTAATGTCTTTTTTTATTTCTTTTTTTATTATTTTTAAATATATATAATATAAAAAAATCAATGTAATGAATGTATTGTGTTTGGTTCTGTAATCAAAGTAGGAAATGGACCTTCCGTTGAATATTGTCTGTTCCCGCATGGCTTTTTTTGATTATGAGCCTTTTCATCATCATGCTTTGGTCCGCTCAGTCCACTTCTGTGACAAAAAAAGCACACTGTTCAGGTACATACTATATATTGGTTGAAAGTAGAAATCCATTTTGAAGTATCTTGTTCGGAAATAAATATTAAAATACAGTATTCATGTGGAATCATCACTAATACATAAAGGACATATCATTCCTTTGATTAGGCTAAAGAAAGAGGAACCTCTTTGGAGCCACTAGAATAAATGTAAAGCTAATGAGAATGAATAATGGATGCAGCTGAAGAGGGCAGAGTAACATGCGCACACCTCTATCGCGGTACAGACAGTCCCAGCAGGCTTGGTTATTTTCTAGTATAATTATACTGACCCACCTGATGTATGATATTTGGTTAACAAATACATCAATCTGTTATGCCCATGCCAGTATAGTTCTGTTTATTTATGTATTTATTTTTTTATTTTTTTATCATGATAATTGTAGTCAAAAGATCATCAGTATTATAAATCACACAATAAGGCTGAAATATTTAAGTGTCACTAACAATTAGAAATGCTGTCAGTTAAAATACAATGTGGATTACTGTCTTTTGATTGGTCACAAGAAATATACTACTTGATATTCCTTCTGGCATTTTGGGTTACTATCTTTGCTATTGTGCTTGTCACCATTTACTTAACTCGTTTAACAGCATGTCACTTCTGTATGGTGTAGTGTAGTGGTTAACAACCTGTGCTGGATGTAGGTCTAAACCCCTTAAGGGTCCAACCATGACCTTTCAAATCATGACCTTTCATTGTGCCCATGAGCAAAATGTCCCTGTAATAATTGTACTGCAGTGTTCTTATGAATGAGTCTGTTCTTTTAATTGAAGGATTCCCAAATGTTTTTGTCAACCCTTTGACATAAAAATGCAGGGGGTACTTCAAGAAAATATTTTAAATTAATATTTTACTGTAACAACACATTTGCATGCACACAGTTCTCTGATGTTGGTGGTAACATAACATGCGGGTAAACAAATAAAATATTTAATCTTTTTGTGAGTGTTTTTAATTAAAAACTTTTAATTATTCATATAAATTTTTTATTTTTTATTATTTAATTAACTATTAACTTTTCAGCAACTCACAAATCCCCTGCAGTTCCTTTACAAACCGCTTGTGGGAAGCCCTAATTTAATAAACTGCACAAAAAGTAAAAAGTTATTAGTTTGAATTAGTCTGGCAAATCTTTTGCTGAATTAACTGTGAATTATTATAGAACTATTTAACTGATTGGCTATACTGTAAATGACAAAGTGGAAGACACATTTGCCATTTTTTTTAAATAATAAATGATTTTTAATTTCAAATGAAAACAAAATTAAACTGTAAATTAAATCTTTAAATGTTTCCAAAACGGTTTTGTTCAATTCTTCCATCCTCGTTATTTAGAAGAGTGAACTAATTTAAAACAGGGTTCAACTCACACTCTGCAGATGGTGGAATGTTATGCCGTGCTAGACCTGCATATCTCTGTGTGTGTGTGTGTGTGTGTGTGTGTGTGTGTGTGTTGGGGTTGTATAAATATGGAGGCATTATGTTCTTTTACACTGGACCCACCACAGCATTGCTTTTTGCCTATTTTTGGCCTGAAGTGGGTCAGCTGTTCAGTTATTCTCACTGATCTCCTCTAGTCTGAGTATAGGGTAACACACAATCTCCCCTGCTAAGCTTCTAGCATAAGACTATTTTTAGCATCTGCTATGGTATGCATATTGAAGCTGGGGATGATATAAGCTTTCAGAGAATCCAGTTTTTTGTTTTTTTGGTACAGAAGCCAGCAGAGACATTACTGATATGGCCTGAAGCGTGAGGGGGTTATATCTCCTTTAAACAATTGATTATTCAGTGATTAACACATAGACAACTATTTTCTTGGCAAATGCAGAATGCCCTTAGCTGTGGAAGCAATGTGAAACACTTTTCCACCTGAGTTGCTTTTCATTATTGCACATTAATGATTTGGAAAATACCCATTTTACTAACAGGATGTCGGACTGTGCAATGCTAAGAGACTGTAATGACTTGATTACTTTTATTTTATTTTAGGGAATTAATTACTATTAGTTCAGTCACTGCACCGATTACATGAAACACATCAAGCATATACAGTATATATATATATATACGGCATAACACATCCAGTGGATACATTTTCACTACTCATGAGTTTTAAACGATTTGTCTTTTAAAATCGTCATGCAAGGTTCTGTTTCTTTGTCTGTGACACAAGAAACGTAAGGGTTTCAGTCATGCAGGAAGCAGGTGGTCAAAAGTCATGTGGCGTCACGCTGTATATCCTGTGTTTGCGGGCCTGAGGGCATCAGTTAATTTACTCATCCTTTTCCTGTTTGGACATAATGGTTCCATCCATTGGTGGTCACAAGACATCGGGGTTTCTATATGTTGTGAACTGGCTTTTCAGTCCTGATACAAAGAAAGCTTTGTTGACTCCTGATTGAATTAATTCGAAGCCTCATGAATGTGATTCAGTGGCGTATCAGTGTCCTGTTCATGAAATCCCTACAAGACGTAAAATTAGGTTTGAATTGATTTTCCTGCGTGTTCTGTGTTGTACTATATGCAGGAGTGTGGAAGCGCCTGTGGTGGAGTCATGAATGAAGAATCCCATTTCTGAAGTAGAGTGATGGGAGCTATTTATAGTGAAATCCTGTGGGGTGTTTTCCACTGTGTGTTGTGCTAGTCTTACATTTGAGTCGATTAAAATTCATCCATCTGAAAAACAGATAATGGATGCTCATCGTCCTCTTCTCCACTTGTCTGTCAGCGCTTATGGCTAAGATAAGGAGTTACATTTGATTTCAGCATCGCTGCCAAACCTGGAGTGTCGAAATGATGAAGACAGGCTCACTGATGCAAGGCTCTTCCAGCAGCATCCCTCAAACAGATCACACGGGTCAGATAGTGCTCCAGCGAAAGGAAAGACCCCTTTCATGCTTTCTGAGCCTTGAAGGTGAATGCAGACTCTATAACTCCTTCAGATTTTCATCAAGTGTTTGATGAACACTTTTCTTCGTTGATTTTTTTGATTGAAATAGACAGTTGGGTGAAGTAAAAAGGGTTTAGCCTTTTTTAATAAATTTTTTCAAAGGGGACATCAGATGCAAAATTCACTTTTTGATTTTCTGTATTAGCATATTTCTGCCCTAAGCCAGTTGTACACTGTCCTCCATTTTCTCCGCACTTTGATGTTTTGTAGTTGGATGTAAAAGTGAACATAAGAGTCTTCATTTTCTCCCGACATGAGAGCCACTGAGGACAGTGGATTAGTTTTGTTTTTGATGGCAACACACCACCGAAGAGAGGGGTGGGGTGAGCAGTAGCTCATTATCATTTAAAGAGACATGCACCGAAACGTGTCACTGTGAAAAGAGCTGTAAAAAGGGTGTTGTTTTACACAACCATTGAGGAATTTTAACCAAAGTATGTTGCAGACATTTTCATTTAGACCCTAATGAATCATACCAACTTGTGGAAAATGGGCATCTGGTGTTTCTTTTTAAGAAAAATATATATATATTTTTTTTTGTAGCTTTTTGCCTCTACTATATTAGAGAATCTGTGACATTAGCTACTAGTTGTAGTTGTTATTCAGATCCTTGTTGTCACCCATTGAAGCTTTACTATAGGTTGGATCTGAGGATCTGAATAATGTAGCTAAAGAAATGTTAAGGAAGAGACCAGAACCATTTTAATGTAGGAAATGACAGAGGAACTAGTGATATTCCTATACCAGAATGTCTCAAAATTGATCCTCCTGCATATATATATAAAAAAAAAACAGGAAAATAATGATTTGCAACTTTCTATTGCTAGTTGGTGGGAGGTGGTATTAAGAGGAGGACATTTTTATTTTATTTTCTGAATAATGAAGCTAAAGAAAGATTAAGGATGTTAACTCCTGAGTTAAGTTGACCTGAGTCATTTTAATAAAGGAACTGATGAAGGAACTAATGATATTCCTGTACCAGAATGGCTCAGAATAGATCTTGGTTCTTATGTGTTCCCAAGTGTTATTTCAATGCACTTTAAAGGCCTTCTTTATGCAAAAAGTCCTAGACCACAAGGCAGCTACCTATTTCATAGTTTAATCCATTTCTATGGCATTAATGTATGTTTAACTGAAAATAGATTTCCTTTATCTCCTAGAGACAGGTACTCCACTCCCTTGGCACAGCATTTCAAGCCCTTTCAGACCGGAGAGAGGCAGGCACCTTGTAGCCATTTGGGGCAGGAATGCAACTGAAGAGCCTCTTAATCTTCTCAACATGGATTGAATTTGAGGGCCTTGTTTTCAGACACAAAACCGGAGTCCAATATGGCTTTCTGCATAGCTGTTGATGCTGCACTTTTGGCTGCTGCTACTCAATGGGCTTCTTCAGTAAATGGAGGCAGGGGGAAGGGAAGAGAGTGGAAAAACCGGTTCTGACTGTCCTTAACCAATGAGATGAGCGCATATACTGTAGAAATTCCTCTCTTGCGTTTGAGTGGGATTAAGAGCAGCTACTGTATTGAGTTGCCTTTACAGACATGATTTGAGCGCTGCCAATAATTCAAAGCCACCTTTATCCTTGGCTAAACAGACCTTTCCAGGCCTAATAGCATTTTCCTGCCTTGTTTGTAGGGTTTGCCAACATTATTTATGTTGTGACAGCTCATTCAGCAGCTAATGCCTCGCTGTCAATACAGTTACATTCCAGGGTTGCTGTTGTTCTGTTTGTGTTTTCCAGCGCAATTCTTTGATTATTTTTAACAGCCTTTTATCACGGTGCTCTTAGTGATTCTCAAACAGTATTTTTTATTGCATGCTCAGTCAGTCATTGTCCTGTTTTTTCTCCCACCATTTAAGCCCTGTTAGAGAGAAGGCTCTGTGAGAGAACCTTGACAGAATATTGGATTCATTCAATGTGATTCCAATATGAAGTCTTTCAGTTTAAATTGCACTGTGTAGTTCTAGTTTCATCTTACAAAGCTCATGGATATTGTTTTTAGTTCTGCTAGAACAAACTTTGGCAGATCTCATTGGCACATCTCGTATGCCTGTCGACTGCAGATGGCCAAGGTTTATGAAAGTTCCATGATCCATCTATATCATAACAAAGAACTGTTTTCTTTTGTCTATATAATTTCAGTCCATGATCTAAGTGAGTCCGAAATTTTATGCCATTGGATTTTGGCAGTGCTTCATGTCCGTGACCATCCCACTAAGTCGCCTGAAGCTTTTGGGAACATTCCAGTGATTTAAGGCTCCTTCAGTAAACATTTACACTCCAGTCACTCTTAAATGCTGCCGCTGTGGTTGGACAAACATATTTCAAGTGGATCTCAGTCTCATTTTAGAGCCACGAAGACTGATATACTTCAACCTCTGGCTTTAGCTGTTTCCTCAGTGTCCCAGCCAACAATTTGCTGTATATGAAATGTTCAACATGGTGGAAGAGTTCAGGTAAGCTGCAGATCTACTGAGAATTTAGTAGATTCTCTAACTGATGAAATATCAGTGTCTGGGAGGCTAGAAATACAAATGCAGTCTTGTGTGCTCTGTCTTGTCTCATTTAGCTCTATTGACTGTTGTTATGCTTGCCAACCAGCTAGCCACACACAATCCGCATACTTTATACTTTAGAATTTAAAGTTTCTGCTTGAAGACAGGCTGTTATATTTTGTCAAATAATTTAAATGGAGGGGAATATAAGATACATTTTTTTTGCATGTTTTTTATTTTTATTTTTAAGTTTAACATGCAAAGACAACTATTTTGTCAAATGATTAAAAAATATTTTAATAGCTTTTTAATATTTAATTTTTTACATTAGTATTTTTTAGAAAAAATATATTTTCCTAAGTTTCACATGCAAAGAGTTATTTTGTAAAAATATTTTTGTAAATCATTTTACAAATATTTTTTAGATATTAAATAACTTTCCAGGTTTAATATACAGAGACGGCCGTAAATGAGCCATACATAAATTTAAAAACATTGTTTGTTTGAGGAGCCTGACATATCAACTTTACATAAATTTTTAGACAGGTTATACACAAGGGTGAATAAAATAAACCTACATATAGATATAAATAAAAATATTGAATGTTTATTTCATGATAAAAAAAAATACAATACTGTAATCATAATTTAAACGTGGTTCTTCTTTGCAGCTTTTTGTGCTGTTACTTTTCTATACAATATGAGTTTTTGCCTGGTGGATGAAAAAATGAGTGAAAAAAAATCTTGTGGACTTGCATTGAAGGAGGGACGTGAGACTTGGTCAACTCACTTTACTTAGACCTGTAAATAACAACCTAGCAACCCCCCAGAACACCTTAGCAACCACATTACGGTAGTAACTAAAAACATTTCAGAAAACCCTAGAGCCTGCATTAACTGTACCATAGCATTGGCAGTTTCAGCGCAGGCAAGCACCACACATTTTCTTGGAAAAAAAGAAAAGAAAAGTAAAAATCAAGTTATTTTTATAATTTCGTTTAGTGCTTTTAGTTGCACAGAAATGACATACTTCACCTTTAATAAGTGCTACTCAGATCTGCCTGACCAACCTTAACCTGTGTTACACAAGCACTGCACAGCTCCTGTGTTGCTATGGTGCTGTTACTATGACAGAGAGCTGTCTTTTCATGGCTGCTGGGCTGTGTGAAAGTCCTATGTTTAAAAGTGTCTAAGGTGTACAGAAGGACAGATGTTTGGAGAATGCTGGCACAGATTGAGACACGGTCTGGCCGACTGTGCCACTCAGGACGTAACATCAACATAATCATGTCAATGCCAGTGCAATGAGAGGGGACGGACAGGACGCACCCCACATGTCACTGTCTGCCTCCTATCTGTTTCAGAGCAGGTGGACCTTTATGAGAAATCAGATTAGTTCACCACCCACAATCCCCACACATATGGTGCACATATAAACACTGCCGATGCGTCTCGTGTGACTTAACTACCCAACGTGGCCCCACGTCAAGTGTTAGACATGAAGTGGTCTGTAACTTCTCTGTTACTTCGCACTTCGGCATGTCACGTCTATGCTGACATATAGGTTTCTTGTTTGTAAGTTCACATTAACTGTCCTGACGAGAAAATAAGAGTGTGAGAAAAATTATACAAGAGGAAATGAGCTTGTATGGTGGAAGAGGAACTCTTTGGAGTTTTTTTGATTGAGGCTGCATTACTGTAAGATATGATGAGAAGCGCTGAGTGAGAATGGTTTGAAGTGCTGTGTGTCTCACATTAGTCTGCAGGGTTATAGCAGCCTTCTTCACTTTGACCTCTTCAGTCTCTCATTTATAAAATCTTTTCTGTATCCTGTTCAGTGTATGATGTTGTGTCCAGAGCAGGTCAGAATTGTGTAGGCTGTACATTTCAAAGAAAATTAGAGAGAACCTCAGACCTGATTTGCACATAGATTGGATTGGTGGATTTAATTTGGACTCCAGCCCATTCGGGTTAAAGCAATAGTTCAGCCAAAAATGAAAAAGTCTGTCATCATTTACACATCCGCATGTTATTTTAAAGCTGTATGAATTTTCAGATTTAAAAAAAAAAAAAATTTTATTATGGCTTTAATACAATGCCAGTAAAATGTATATAAAATATACAATTATTTAATTTTGCAAAGCATGTCTTTGTGATATCACACTTAGTGTTTTTCGCATAATGGGTCTTCATACATGAAAAATATAGCTGTATTTATATTTTAAGAAGGGGGTCCCTTGCAGCAAGATAATATTTATGGGTCATTGGCATCAAAAAGCTGAAAGCCTTTAATCTGCATCATTTATACTCTTCAGTTACTTTAATTTTATTCAGAAATAATGCATTAAATTGATAAAAAAAAAGTGACAATACAGGCTTTTACATTTACAAAAATTCTGTTTAAAAATGCTGTGCTTTTGAACCTTGTATTTCTATAAGAATCCAGAAAGAAATGAATCACAGTTTCCACTAAAATATTGCTTTCATTGATAATGAACTGCTTTTAACATAAGAAATGTTTCTGGAGCACTAAATGAGCAAATTTTAATGATTTCTGAAGGATCATGTGACACTGAAGACTGGAGTGATGGTTGCTGAAAATTCAGCTTTGCCATCACAGGACTAAATTACATTTTAAAATATATCAAAATAGAAAGCAGTTATTTTAAACTGTAATAATATTTCACAATATTGCTGTTTGATCAAATACAGTAAATGCAGTCTTGTTGAGAGTACAACTTCTTTCTGAACTTTTCCAAACTTTTGAACAGTAGTGTATGTTATAATATTTATGCCTGTATTTGTATTTACTGCATTAAGTACCACAGTTCATTTAGGGCAGTGTGGAACAGCGGTATAGCAGCCATTTCTGCCAAAACGTGCTGCAGATCCACCAGACTGCTCTTACCTCATTCACTATTTAAAAACGACGTGTCAGACAGATGCATTACTTATGATTAAACTCTCTAACCACCTTCCTGAATTAGTCATCACATTTCAGAATCAACATAGACATACAAATCTAGCCTTAGCTCATCAAAGCTGTTCAAATGTTTGTTGTGACTATCCTATAGTGAGTCATTTTGTTTATAATTTACACTCTCATTACAGTGAGATTAACTGACTTCCTCTTCAGCAGAGGTGGAGCTGAGTTCCAGGCAGTTAGGACAGGAAAGCTTTTTAAGCTCCTTAGCATTTCCTTCCTGGACTGATACAGTGATCCAATGCTTACAGTGCTCATTATCAATGTTGAAAACAGAAAATAAAAGTTCTGCTTAATTTTTTTTTTCTTTTTTTTCCTGAATTCTTTGGTGAATAAAATGTTCAAAAGAACAGCCTTTATTTTGAAATACAAATCTTTTGTAACAATAAAAAGTCTTTACTGTCACTTTACTGTCAATGCAATGCATTCTTTCTGAATAAAAATTATGAATTTCTTAAAAGAAAATCAAACTAATCTCAAACTCAAAAGAGTGTAAGCATATTATTTCTGCTTAGACTATTTTGGTTGAGTGTGTGGCAATTTATTGGTGTTATTGCAGTAATGATTGATACTTAGTGCTACTGCTTTAAAAGCTCAGATTTGGCAGTTCATTAAAAGGAGAATCAGATGTTGGATGTTTTATTGTTACTTGGCAGATGAATGGAGAGGTGTTCAAGTGAAACTAAATAGTTTTGGCAGCTGTATGGTTGAACTGTTTGGGTCACACTTCCAGGAATCCAGCTGTAATTAGATGAAGCATGTTGGATATCTCTGGACATGACACAAACGTGGATGTATGCACAGATACACTCACACAAACAAGCCGTCTTTCTCAGTAATGCCACTTCCTTCCTGTAGTAATGAGGGTTTGATCTGGCCGGCTGTGGGCAGCTGTGATATCTCTTGGAGATCTACTTATCGGAACATCAGATAATGGCTGTTCTGACCCTAAAAATAATCCAAATCAAGTTGCTTGCACGAGTTTATCAAAGATATTTATTTTTTTCACGCAGACAGCATATTATGTCTAGACTATTAAGTCCCAATTAACAATTAAATGCTAAAATACAAAATATACTGTATATAAATTAGTAATTCAATCAGTTAATCTCATTTATTATTTTATTTAATTAAATATTTTCTTGTCTGACTGTAGGTTTATTCATTGACCTTTTTTTTCACACTTAATGACACTTAATTACTACATGAGAAAAAGCTCCATACGATATTTAGAGATTGCACGACTAGACCAGCATAATTGGCCTGTCTCAGCTCAGATTTGGTTTTGTTTTTACAAAAATGATTGATGCCTCAGTGTAGACTGAGTCTCTTTGGCACATCCCAGGCTTGTTACAGAAATATTTGGTAGTTGTCCTGTAACTTCCGTGAGCTGCGGCTAAAACGATCATTTATTATGAAACTAGATAAAGTGATACTTTCATAAAGACTGTGTTTTACAGGTCACGGTTTGTGCAACACTCGACAGAGACTCGTTGATTGTTATAAAAGCAAGTCACGCACAATAATGCCCTTTGTTTTTGCATAATGAAAGATCACTCTTTCTCCATAGCGAGTAGGGGGAATGAATTAGCTACGCTTCAGCTATTGGTTTATTATCCACAAGCTCTTTTGTTGTGTGCCATTAATCTATGATTAGAAATCTAAACAGGCAATTAGGAGGCAATATTCTGGAAATCAAAATCCAATCTGCCACTAATCAAACACACCTTCGTAGTGGGCTGGAATACATTAGAGCCAGGGGTGTGAAGTAACGAATTACAAATACTCGCGTTACAGTAATTAAGTAGTTTTTATCAGTAATTGTACTTTTTTGAGTAGTTTAAAAATTGTGTACTTTTACTTGAGTATATTTTAAGTGATGTATCGGTACTTTTACACTGCTTTTTTCCTCCGTTTGTGGTCGTTACATGCTTATTTTAATTTTATTTTTATCCATCAACATGATTGGATAGATAGTAATAGGTCTCGTGACTTTTGTCAAATCAAATTGTGCATAGAAAACTTTAACTGCCAACTGTTTATCATGCTGGAAGTGCATTCTTCAAGCATCAATTCAGTCGCATCTTCCTCTAACTTAATATGTTAAGGTAAATTACGGATTTCTGCTTACTAAATTATTTGTATATAGGCTATGCTTGCCTATCTACACGGCCTGAAATTTGGTGTGAGGTTGCGGGTATTGCGTACAGTGTTAACTCCCGCAAGTGCCACGTTCGGTAAATTCCCACTCACTTATGAGACGCGCGATCTGCGCTGCCTCTCTCACGTGCGTACTGCAGTACACTTGGATAAGTCGTTGTTGCTTATGGAACTTTTTGACTTTTGATGAGTTTGAGCGCGTGATGCGCGCTGTGAAAAAGTGTTGGAAACACAAATTGACGACCAATCTGCACCTTATTGATGACCCGTGGCAGTTTCTAATGGTGTTTGTATTTGCACTGTTCTAAACATTAATATTTTATGTGCAACAACAGCATGCTTTTACACATGATATTAAATCTATTTTTTCAAACTTTATGATTTAAATGATGTTTGTATTGAGAATAACTTTCATCTTTTCTTCAACTGAATACTGTTTCCGTGCTGTTTTGATGTATTTTAAAGAGTTGGCAGTCAAAATTAAAACTGCTGGATGAAAGATATTCTTCATTCTTTGACAAACAAGATAATGTGAATTACAGAATGTATAATGTTTTTAAAATGTATAAATTGCGGTGTATAGCGTTTATTATGAGGGGGTAGAATCCACAGCTCAGTACTCACTACTCAATACTCATGAGTACTTTTAAATAGGCTACTCTTTTACTCCTACTCAAGCAGTTTTTTTGGACAAGTACTTTTACTCTACTCGCACTACATTTTTTGGAAGGTAATGGTACTTTTACTTGAGTATATTTTTTCAGTACTCTTTCCACCACTGATTTAGAACTAATGATACTCAGATATAACTCTTTCTTTTTTATTCTCTTTTCTCTCTCTGTGTTTCTCTTTATCAAAAGTGACAGTAAAGACATTTATAAATAAATGCTGTTTTTTAAACTTTCATCTAAGAAATTAAATAAAATGTATATCTCTTTCCATAAAAATAATAAGCAGCACAGCTGTTTGCAGCATTGAAAATAACAAAAAATGTTTCTTGAGCACCAGTTCATCATATTAGAATGATTTCTGAAGGAGCATGTGACACTGAAGACTGAAGTAATGACTGAAGTAATGAAATTCAGCTTTGCCATCACAGAAATAAATTACATTTTAAAAATATATTATTAAAATAGAGAGCAGTAGTTTTAAATAGTAATATTTCACAATATTATTATTACTGTATTTTTGATCAAATACATTTAGCCTTGGCGACAGAATTTGTTTTCTCTATTTATTTATTACACTTTTTAAACAGTTACACTGACTTTAAGTCATTTACATTTATCAATTTATTAAAAATAATCGTTTAATAAACAACATTAGTTTGCTGAAAAATACCTAAATATCTTGTATCATAATATATAAGCAACAATAGCTGATGCTGTGGAGCTTTTCTCCTCCACTGCCACCCAAAGCCCCAAGGATCAGATCCAGTTTCTTCATGTAGCTTGTGCTTTTAGGGCTCATATGGATCCTGAGAGAATATTGCTTACAGATGGGCCTTTCACATGAGGTATGAATATCCACATCTCGGCAGCACATACAGGACCGGGTGGGTTTCTAATGGATCATCCGGCTGCTCCTAGATTTCACAGCACCGTAACGTGCAGATGGTTGATCACGCTCCCTGAATTCTTTCCTGAACACTTCAGCCGTGCACCGCATGCATACATGGAACAGCACTGCAATACATTAGTCAATGGGCCATTAAATGGCAGTTGCTTTTAGCATTTGAGAAGTGTAGTTCAGGTGCTGAGAGGCTCTTGAGGAGCGTAAGTAATGTTTTAGCGATGAGATGGATGACTACAAGACCGGTTCACACACACATTCGTTATAAATCTATGTATGTGGTGCATAAGGCTTCATAAATATAGAATCGTGAAAAATATAGCCATCTTAAACAGGTCAAGGCAGAGCAGGATAGATTGCATTGAGCCCAGAGCTCTGTGTGTATGCATCTCTCATGCACTGTGCCTTAAGTCACTGGATATATTACACAGCCTTTATCTGACTGCACAATGCAAGCCGTGCTATAAATCAAGGGTTTCCATAACAGCATGTCCTTCCTTTTCCTGAAGCATGTGTTAGAGAGGCAGCTCGCTCACTGGAGTGGCCGCTCACTCACACACATGCAATCAGAAAGTCTATCGCTGATTTAATCACTTCTGAGTGGCTGCGCATTAAGACGAGATAAGGATGTGATAGACAGAACATGTGAACTGAGCAATCACTCATCCCAGGCTGTTAAAGTGTCCGTTATGGCCCACCGTCGCTATCAAGCCCTCTGTGGGACTGTTTTTCAGGCAGGCTGGTCCCCAGGCCTGGTATTTGATCTGTTAACAGCTGGACCTTCAGTGGTAGAAGCAGCAAACAGGCCAGGAGGAGCAAGTGCAGTGACAAGGGGAAGTCAAACACGTCTTTCCTGCCCTGCACATGGCCACAGCCCGGAGACCCTGCATGAACTGATCTCTTGGCAAAGGCTCCCAGCGCCTCTCCCTGGAGAGACCACATTGCTGACTCGCAGCCAGAAAACAGTATTTGCGGTGCGTGCTGTTGTTGATGTACATCCATATGGGCTTTCGCCCTCCAAAACCCTGGATAGCAATAGCCTGAAGTTGCTTGACCCATTTCGTGCAGTGACACTGTGCATTACTCCCTCATTTTCGCATTCAAACAACTCCCACAGGGCCATTGCTCCTTCTGTAGTCTTGGTTTGCAGAGTGATTCTATCAGTTTAATTTAATTTTATTTATTTTATGTCATATATTATGCATGGTAGGGCTTCACAATCAATTGAATTTCTAATCGCGATTACAATTACGGATGCCACAATTATGTAATCATTCAAAGTGGAAATTAATCGTTCAGAGTCCACTTATGTTATTCTGCATGCTTAAGATGCGTTTTTTTTCCTACAGGTTATGTTAAGGGTTTTTCCATTGTTTTAATTTTAGTTTTAGTATAACATTATAATACCATGCATATTTGTACTTTTTTTATTTAAAGAAGAAACCAATTGAATATATAGTTCACATTTGAGGCTTAATACTACAGAAAAGCAATAAAAGTTTTTCAGTTGGAGTGTTTTCAGCTTGTTTATTTTCATCTAAAAATATGGCATGCGGTTGCTTCAAACAATGAAATAAACATCATTCAGTGTAAATTGTGATAATCATAATTAATAATCACAATTACTATTTCAAGGGAATAATCGACAATTATGATTTTTGTCATAATCGTGCAGCCCTAATACATGGTCAAATTATACATTTGTCTTTCTGTTTTAGATTAGCATACCAATTGATTATCATGTTATGTTAGCATACGTTAACTGATCAGCCTGCTAATTTGAAAATCTGTTTTGATTATCTCTTTTGACCTAAATCCTGCATATTTAGGTAGTTAGTTAATTAGTTGGTTCATTTATAAATATAAAATATAATATTTAAAAAAAACAATTTTTTTATTGTATTTCATTTTACAAGGCTTCACCTATAACAAACTCCTGTTTTTGTTCTGGTACTATTGGAAGGGTTTAGGTTTCTCATTTTGTTTTGTTTTGTTTTGCCCTGCTTCCTCCTTACTCTGTTTACCAAGTTTTATATGCAAACAGAAGTGATATACGGTCTGGCTGTTTTGTCAGGGTTGCATTCCAGAAGGGAAGCGCTGACTGTAAGCTGAATTATATGAGTGAAAGTGTGAG
The DNA here is from genome assembly GCF_001515605.1 of Sinocyclocheilus anshuiensis. Lineage (NCBI taxonomy): Eukaryota > Metazoa > Chordata > Actinopteri > Cypriniformes > Cyprinidae > Sinocyclocheilus > Sinocyclocheilus anshuiensis. The sequence continues at coordinate 408,052 of NW_015555728.1, forward strand.
AGTGTGGGCGACTGTGTGCTTTTTCAAGCCCCGCTGTAAAGCCACGCTGTGCCAGAAATCTTTCAAGGGTGTAACTTGGATACATGACTAATTCTTTCCAGATGTTCAAAATTACGGTCACAAAAATATTTTTCATCTAGCGAGACTGGTGGGGGGTTAATGGAATCATGTAGATCATGTATTTTTATTCATTATGCAATCAAAGCTTGAGAACCTATGCCAGACAAAAAGTTGTGATTCACTGAGTAAATACTTTTTTTAAGGTTCTTCACCATTTTTGTTTTTTTGTCTTGACCTGGGAATCTGGAACAAAAGAACAAAAGGGGTGGCCAAGGGAGCCAGTGGAAAGAGAGAATGGCGTCCCAAAGCTGTTGTTAGAGAAACAGATGTGGCCAAAGAGTGAGGAATGTCTAAAATGAGGCCCCCGTGTTCCGAGACTATGAGAAGGATGGAGATTTGGCACTGGATCACTCAAGAGGACAAAGAGATTAGCAGATCCATTACAGCCCACTAGCTTCTACCTCGCCTTTTCTCTTTCATCCCTCGTCCTTCCATCCCTTTTTTAGTTAAGCTTATCTGCCAGCCGTTGTCTCTAAATGCTTTTGACCATCCATTACTCACAGCTCTCTGTGGAATGCCATAGCCCGACCCCTCCTCCCATCTTCCCGCATCATTCAACCCCACTGGGGCGCATTTATCCGTTGGCTCAAGCTTGGCTGAACCAGAGCTGTTCCTGAGTGTGCCGCACTTTGGCTTACGAGTCAGATTCAAGGCTTCAGCTGCTCTCTCGTCACTTATTGTGTCCCCTCCAACCAATTACCTTCCTCCGTTTTACTTCTGCTCAACATCCCCAGGCAGTCATACGGAGGAGATCCGAGTGCGTTCTTTTCAGTTATTTGTTTTTCAAATTGTCTGATTTATTTGCTCAATTTTCCACAAATACAGCGCAGTGAAATTAAAGCCAATCCCTGCTCGCTGTCACATCCTGGCATGGCGGGTGTGACTCTCGGTCATGAAGATGGATGCGAAAAAGTAGCAAGTTGATGGGGAAACTCATATGACCCAAGGTTAAACAAACGCTCTTGGCAGAGGGATTAATTGAGTAAGATCTTACCGATGATTGCTGTCGTGAGGTCTGACTGAAATCCTGTTAGCCAGAACACGATGCATTGCTGACGGTGAGGCTGCAGCCCAAGTGATGCATGGCGACTATAATGAACAAAGTGGAGGCACAAAAACCAATCTTCTCTGTATCTTTCTGACCTTCTCCAAAGTGATATTAAGTTAGTTGATGATGTTTCGCACACTGTGCAAAAGGTTATGAAACTATTAATCAGACACAAATTAATCAAAAGAAAATTTAAGACGTTTTTCATTGTGGAATGGAATGCTAGCTTACTGCTCAATTTAAACTCCCCAATTTGTCACAGCAAGTCTGCTCAGATTTCGCAGGAAATTGCGTAGTGTATGATGGGCACATACAGTAGTATGATTTTGTCCAGTCAGAGGATATCAAACATGTTTGATATATGGAGTTGATTTTAAAACACATATTGTATTAATTTGTCATGTGTCTCCTAGCAACAAGGTGTATGGTCCTATGTGAGTTTTGCTGTGCTCAGAATTACTCGAAAGTCTGGTATTGTATGATGGACAGTTTTTCTTTGTAGCAGTTTACAAAGTCAGCAAGTGTATGATGCCTAGTGTTTTAAAGGGGTCATGAACTGCATTATTTTATTATTTTATAATGTTCCCTGAGGTTCACTTATAATATAGTTAGTATGATTTTACATAAAAAAAACATCATAATTTGGAAGTAATAGACTATTTTTTATCCTGTTTTTGAGCCTCTCTGCAGAATGGTCTGTTTTTATAGGCGGGGCGCAAGTAAACGTCCACTGCTATGATTGGCTATCAGTTTCGCTTATTAAAATAACCGATGGATGTTGCTGTGACTTACTCTGAAAACAACATAGGTCATTTGGGTTAAAAACATTTAAATACTCAGTATATATCAAACGGTCTGGATCAGACAATGCAATAGTGGTCAAATCACGTTGGATCCACTCTAGTCAGACTCGCGCTGCCATCATCATTTACTTTTCAGTCTCTCTGAAAAGCCTGCATCATACTGTCTTGTTTAAAAATGAATCTGTAGCAAAGTAAAGCAAACAAACAAACAGTGTTTCACTGACGCGAGTGTTTCTAGAGCTCTTTGCTAATTTTACCCTTTGCTAATTTTTCTATAGTATTAAGCCTATAGGTGCAACGCGACTATAGATAACAGAACCCATTATTGGCGATTTTGTCTACACTGGATGTGACACGAATTGACAACAAATCTCTGACAGTAAACTGATGTCCCACTCAGTGCTGTAGAAGCAGGCGTTGATCTTCTTCTGCGGAGGCAGTGTTTAGCCACACTATTACATCATAAATTGGCACATTCCAGAACGAGTCATTTTCTGAGCTTGGTTTCAATAAAAGCTGTTTTTAAACTAACAAGAAAGTTTTGAGTTTTGAAACTTACAGGCTGTTTTTATAGTACATTGAGCTGTTATATGTCAAAAGATCAAGGGAAATTTGATTTCTCAGTTCATGACCCCTTTAAAATATGTTCAGACAAAAAGCTTTGTAGTGTATTCCAGCCTTAAAGAAAATCAGACCCTGTGTCCAAATATGCCTCCCTGCTATATAGTAGGTGAAGAGGACATGAAATTAATAGTGTGTCTGAATTTGTGGTATTCATAAAACAGTGGAAGAAAAAGACCACAGATGACCATTAGTTCAAAATCACTCCCTCAGCTGTTGAAGAAATATCCTCACAGCAGTTTAGTTTTCTAGTTTTCTGTAATTCACTGTCAAGGTAATATAATACAAAGTTTAATAAATGTACAACGTGTTATAAATGTACATTGTTATATGAAAATATAAAAAGCTTTGCTAGATTTCCAATGTTAATGACTGTGGAAATGTGTCATCACAGTCTGGGAAAAAGGTCCATTAATTATGGTTCATTCATTTTTCAGGAAATGGAAATCTGAATGCATTGCATTGTAGGACACAATATTCCACACTGTAAAATCTGATTTGGCAAATGTGCTATGTTATGTGGGGTATTATTTGGGTATTACCACTCTTGCTACTGCTGCAGTATATACTGTAGTATGCATTTTGAGTACAGTATGCACTTTTTCTGAATGCACACTGTCAGGATGTGCAAAAATGGTACTTTTAGCTTGTCACCAGGTGGCAGAACCCTTAAAGGTACACCTTATCTACCTAAAGGTTGCGTATCAGTACCTAGATATTGAAATGCACCCTTTAACAGTATGTAAGGTACACTGGTTTTGCCCCAGTGACAAGCTAAAGTTTTTGTACATTTTTTCTCTTACCGTGTGCATCTTTTGCATACTGTACTCAACATGCATATTAAATACTGCAGCAGTATTAAGAGTATCTCCAGTCCTAATATCTACACTTTAAATTTTTAGATTATGCATAAGGTAAAAAAGGAAATAAAAATAAAAGAATTACACCTTTAGAGAAAAATTAGAAAGGCATTGGTTGCTGGTTGTATTTGAGGTGTGAAGCTTTGCAGACGGGTGGTCTTTTTATCCAGTGTGGATCAGTGACAGGCCTGATAGAAGACTGACTCCGCTATTCAGAAGCTTTTTAATTGCCAATCGTTTTTTCTCATTTGCCTATCTGCTCTATTTGTTCCAGCTCACCTTATCTTCTCCAGCTCTGTCTCAATTTGCCATTGTGGAAAACTGATGTTTATCTCTCACACCCCCGCGTCACTCCTTGCCAGAAAAAAAGGATGAAATTAAAACCCACCTGGTATTTCTTTTGCGTAAGAAACCATGCTGTGCAATCATCAAACCCTCAATTATGTGCAGATTCGACACAAGAGGTTTTGAAACATGATATAACGATCATGAAAAGGCCTCTGTGTTTCTCATGTACAGAAACCCAAGGTGAACTGCAGTCTTGGTTTTTCTCTAACTTGTTTCCTTAACAAAGTCCTTGTTAACAATCGGTCTTTGGCATGTTGCTAAGGAACACTCAATTCTCCCACAGCGTTGAATCTTTTCTCTAGGGCTGTACGATTAATTGCGTTTGCGATAATATCGCAATATGAAAAAACGCGATTTTTCAACCGCAGAGGCTGCGATTACACTCGGTCATGTGACACGCGAGAGTAAAGAGGTGTGTTCGACTTGAAGATCGATTGGTGTATGACATCAAAGTACGGTGAGAGAAAGCATAAGTAGACGTCAGCTCTCTTATAGCTCTTGCAGTACTTTGATGACACACACCCATCAGTCTAAGCAGCGCTGCTTCAAGTCGAGCACATCTAAGCACGGCAAACGAAACTGAAAGCATAACGAAACTGCGCTACTCGTTTGAGCTGCGCAGCGCTTAAGAGTGTACAGCATGGTTCATACTCGCCGCGTCAGCAGGTGCGCACAGCAAAAATCATGCAAATATTGAGGAAACGATGGATGGTTTTCCTGCTAAAGTAAAGTAAAAGACCGCTTCTTTAACCAAAGGTGAACATGTTGGTATTCTTATGGGGGAAAAAAAACATGCAAGCACTGTCACCGACAGCAAGTTTAGTTTTACTTTTCTTTTTGTTTTCATTTGCGTTATCTTTGCTGTTTACCTCACGTTATGCTATGGAGGCTCTCTTTTATTT
>NW_015555728.1:413048-414018 GCF_001515605.1 Sinocyclocheilus anshuiensis
ATATCGCGATATGAGAAAACGCGATTTTTCAATCGCAGAGGCTGCGATTACACTCGGTCACATGACACGCGAGAGTAAAGAGGTGTGTTCGACTTGAAGATCGATTGGTGTATGACATCAAAGTACGGTGAGAGAAAGCATAAGTAGACGTCAGCTCTCTTATAGCTCTTGCAGTACTTTGATGACACACACCCATCAGTCTAAGCAGCGCTGCTTCAAGTCGAGCACATCTAAGCAGTCTTCAGAGGAAGCATCAAGTTGGCACGCTACAGTGTTGCCAAGTCCACGGTTTGGGGAACCCCTCCAAAAAAACGTGTATTTTACCCCACAGAACACGATTTTTACCGGTGGACTCCCCTCGAAATGTGATTGGGCTAGTTTTGAGTAGCAATTGGGAAGGTTTTTTTGTGAAAACCTGGCAACCCTGGCACGCTACACGCGGAAATGTTTGAAAGCGTATAGATGTACTTATATAACGTACTTCAAAATGGCACATGGAAATTCAGGGCTCCAGACTGTGACCATTTTTTCTGCCTGTGTCTTGCTGTTTTATTGTTGTTGTGCTTTTTAATTAAGAATAACAATGAATCCATCTTTTGTTTTAGTCTTAAAAAGTGAAAGGTATAGATGTAAGCAAAACAGACAATTATCTTTTTTTTGTGAAATGTGACAACAAGATCGCAAATTCAAAAGTGAAAGCATCCAAAGCCCGCGGCTTATAACATAGCAAAAGAGGAACTCCCGTTCACAAAATTCAAATCACAAATACTGAAGAAAAAGAACAGGTTGAATGTTAACCACTTTCGCTTTCATATAACTATAAACTATGCTAAATGTTCATCAGCATGCATTGATTAATCCCATGTTGTATCAAAAAAATAAATTGCGACCAAATCATGTGCTCCTGCGACCAACTGAGAAAGTTAGTCGCAAAAGAGCGACCAGTGGGAAGAATGAGTCTGGAGCCCTG
>NW_015555728.1:414045-414236 GCF_001515605.1 Sinocyclocheilus anshuiensis
CCAAATAATACTGATGAAAAAGAAGGGGTTGAATGTTAACCACTTTCGTTTCCATATAACTATAAACTATGATAAAAGTTAATCAGCATGCATTGATTAATCCTATGTTGTAGCAAAAAAAATAAAATAAAAAATACAGTTGCGATAAGTTAGTCGCAAAAGAGCGACCAGTGGGAAGAATGAGTCTGGAG
>NW_015555728.1:414564-417583 GCF_001515605.1 Sinocyclocheilus anshuiensis
TGTTTAAAAAGTGCAGTCCCCATGTTTACATATGTTTATTACAGTAGCTTTGAATTACCTAAAGTAGTGTGGTAAAGCAACAGATTGTTTTTATATTTCTGCAAGCTACTTTAGTTTGTGTGATTTGTTACTGACTTTTATATTAATGTTTACACCAGGCTTATTTGTCAGTGCTTTATGTTGTCATAATTATTACATGCTTACAAGGTTGGAAGTTCAACAAATCAGTCAATATACTATTGTGATTGTAGTTGTTAAATAAAAATGTCATTCATATCAATTCACGCATCACCTAATTTCATCGTAACATATAGGCCTTGCCTACAGAAAAGAACATTTATGTTTAATCTATCTAATATTGTGTTGGTCATACTATACAATGATTTATAGCTTGTCTTTGTTGAATAATACAGAACATAAAGAGCTTTAAAAAATAATTGCATATTAAATCGCAATCGCAATATTGGTAAAAAAAAAATCGCAATTCGATTATTTTCCAAAATAGTTCAGCCCTACTGTTCTCAATGCTCTGAGACTCTCACGTGTTGAAGCGTTCACTAAATGCATAACAGAAAGAAGTGTAAAGAAACCTGTGATTAATGTATTAGACATGCCCCAGATGTTTATAATTATTGTCAGTCTACTGTCTTTCTCCAGAAGAAAGGAATTATAGGTGTTCCTTTCTCGTTAAAAAGAGGCTCATTTTCTAAAGCCTGTTGGGTTGCCCAGAAACTCCTCTCTCAATTATGCAAGACATGCTATGCAAGCGCACGCGCATAAACACACAAATGCAATGGTAGGTTCAGGAGTTCACCTTTTTGACTTAAACTCTGTTCTTCTGAGCTTCTGAACTCTGTAGCTCCTACAAAGTAATTGTTTGCCTCTCTGAAGCTGCTCCCAAGAGTATCCTCCTTCGAGCAGACAATTTTGGGGGACGATCTTTTTTAGACAGCGTCTAGCTGTTTTGATGTAGCCTCCGTTTCATGTTAATTCAACCAATAATGTCCCCAGAGACATCATAGCTATTTTCTTTACTCTTTTCTTAAATTTTTACATGTTTATCTTCAACAACTTTGGATTTTATTTTAGTTCTCACTGCTTTCACAGTCTGAAAATGTATACCTTAATGTTTTTTTTTGTTTTGTTTTTTATCTAGTAAATATTAATATTAATGATTTACAGATAACGGACAATTACAAGAATTTTATAAAATTATTACAAAATCAAAGTTTCAAAAATATCACTGAGAACTCAATTTCAGTGTTTGTAATTGCATACAAAGAAAAGGTTAGCACTCTATTTTGCTCCTTCAGGCTGACAATAAATGTCCATGAAGTGCAGCCAACATATGTGGGGAACCAAGACCCAGTTTCAATTCTTCTTAACATAATGTCATTAGAAACAGATATTTTCAGTGTTATTTTCTCATGTTATGCCATGATTCCCATTTAAAAATCCATGCTGAAAAGAGGCATATTTATCTGTGCTTTCACAGGGGTGCTAATAGGATCTTTAAAAGTCTCTCATTACTTTCTCATATTGAATTCTACTCAAGTCTGCTTCTGGGCTGTCAGAAAGTTAATCAAAGCTTTGTTTCTGTGAGGTACGCCTGCATAATCCATGTGGCACTCAGCTATTAGGAGCGAGCCACTTCGTTGAGATGTTTTTATCCTCATCAATCATCAGTTTCAATCAATTCATGCACTGACATTCCTGTCTTAGGCCAATTAATGGAACAGTTAAAACCTAATCACTCCAGAAGGGAGAAAAAGTTTCTTTTGTTTTGACTTCAGTTTCTCTTAGAAGAATATAGTTCTGAGGTTGAACAGGCAGCCGCTCAAACTGCCAGCGCAGAGAAACGATACTGACACATGAAAGGCTTGAAGTCAATGATTAGCGAGATGGGCTACGGATCAATTTGGCCTGGTGCAGACTTTGAAGCCTTCCGCTATGCTAATCAATGAAAAACTGCCTGCTCATTAATGCATTCAAAGATGGATGGAAAACAAATGGCTACCTCTGGCATCATCCCTCATCAGCCCTCCTGTGGCCTCTGCCAACAGACGCGCACACACACACACACAACACACAGTCCTCCACAGACTGATTGTAGTGTTTGCTGTTGTTTATTTCTCTGTCATTTGTAGTGTTTTTTTATGGTTGCCTCAACCACCTTTGCTTCATAATTTCATTTACAAGTGCTATAGCTTCAGGAAGCATTTTATTTTTGATTGTTTGTTGTTTTTTTACCGTCTTGCCTGATGACATGGTGAATACACAGCCTGCAAAACACTAAAATAAATATCAAAGAAATATTACAGTTAAACAAGAAAGTAGCCTAAGTAAAAAAGTTAAATACAGTCTACAGGACGCGAGCGGCGCAGCGCAACACGACAAAATACTATAGAACTCATTATAATCAGTGATGCTACACTGGATGCTACACGACACGACATGACAAATCCCGACAGTAAACTGCCTCGTTCTATTTATGAGGTACTGACAGAGTTCAAATATCCTGTGTAGAGACCCAAGTTGTTGCGACGCGGCAGTGTCGCGTCCGGTGTAGACACGATTCACTGTTCCGCCGCCAAGCAAGCGGGTGCATTAACTCCTCGTCTGCACGCACTCTCTTTGAAATAGGAATCATTGCCACATTTCTTGTTAACATCTTTCATTTATCGCTGTCTCGTTTGTATTTGGCCAGTTTGGAGAAAGCCTCACCAAACCTGACCAGCCGGGCGTTTGCGATCACGGGAACTTGAAGACACTTGTACAAACGCAGATGGGTGACATGAATGGAGATGGCTTCAGATCGGCGATGTAGTATTTGGTTTCCCAACAAGGTCCATTGCCCAACACAAAATTAATTTGCTGAATGCAGAATAAACGGTATTTTCCTGCGCTTTTCTTGCCAATCTAAAGGAAACACTATGTATGGCGTTTGAGGTAGTTTGTGAATTAGGCTACCATAGACTTATAGTCTAATTAAAATTCGTATTATGCTTGTTATAGAGTG
>NW_015555728.1:418630-424293 GCF_001515605.1 Sinocyclocheilus anshuiensis
CCACACACACACAACACACAGTCCTCCACAGACTGATTGTAGTGTTTGCTGTTGTTTCTCTGTTTGTCATTTGTAGTGTTTTTACAGTCGCCTCTACCACATTTGCTTCATATTTTCATTTACAAGTACTATAGCTTGTTTGTTGTTTATTTATCATCTTGCTTGATGACATGAGGTCTCAAGAGCTTTCTTTTTTCTCTCTCTCTTAAGCAGACACATTGAGCCTTCTTATATTATTGTACCCTGAAAATTCAACACTCCAGAGTGTTCAATATAATTCTAATTTTTGTAGTAGTTTTTGTATGTGTGCATAGATGCAGTATGTGTGTGTGTGTGTGTGTGTGTGTGTGTGTGTGTGTGTGTGTGTGTGTGTGTGTGTGTGGTGTGTGTGAACCTGCCAATCTAAAGGAAATGCTGTGTATGGCGTTTGAGGTCATTTGTGAATTACCATAGACTTATAGTCTAAATAAAACAATTGAGCAACCGACCACGCGGTGACGCGGTTGTCACGGCGACCGTCACAGCCCTAATCTCATTATGAAATAAATGTTTTTCTCTAATACACATTGGTCACAATTAATCATACCCTTTTATCCAATACTTTTTGCAACCTCCTTTTGCCAAGAGAACAGCTCTGAGTCTTCACCTCTAATGCCTGAGTAGTTTAGAGAACATCTGACAGGAGATCAGAGACCATTACTTCATACAGATTCTCTCCATACCCTTCAGATTTCCAGCTGCATGTTGATGATTCTCCTCTTCAGTTCACCACACTCATTTTCTATAGGGTTCAGCTCAGGGAACTGGGTTGGCCAGGGCAGAAGCTTGCTTTTGTTCTCAGTGACCCATTTTTGTTTTGATTTTGATGTTTGTTTGTGGATCATTGTCCTGTTGGAAGATCCAACCATGGCCCATTATAAGATTTCTAGCATGGACAGTCAGTTTTAAATTTTTTATCGGATTTAGTCCTGTTAGAATAGAAAAGGTCCTGTCCAAACTAGTGGTATAAAATTAGAAGCACACAATTCCCTAGAATATCATTATATGATTAAACATTAAGATTTGCACTCTAAATCAGATTTAGATCTGATCTTCAGATTTCCAGCTGCATGTTGATGATTCTCCTCTTCAGTTCACCACACTCATTTTCTATAGGGTTCAGCTCAGGGAACTGGGTTGGCCAGGGCAGAAGCTTGGTTTTGTTCTCAGTGACCCATTTTTGTTTTGATTTTGATGTTTGTTTGTGGATTATTGTCCTGTTGGAAGATCCAACCATGGCCCATTATAAGATTTCTAGCATGGACAGTCAGTTTTTAATTTTTTATCCTTTGGTATTTTATAGAATCCGTTATGCCATCTATCCGAACAAGATATCCAGGATCTCCGGCAGAAAAATAGGCCCACAACATTAAAGATCCAGCAGTATATTTCATTGTACACATGGGGTACTTTTTTATCCCTGTGTGCGCCAAACCCATCTTGAGTGTTTGCTGCTAAAAACCAAATTTTTTTTAGTTTCATCTGAAAAGTTCCAGTCATGTCTAGCAAATAAATATGCTGGAGTTTGTTTTCTTTTCTAGTTTTTTCTTGAAACCCTCCCAAACAACATTGTTTTTTTTTAAGGTTTTCTGACCCCAAGACTCAACTATTTTCTGCAGTTCTCCAGCTGTGATCCTTGGAGTCTTTGGCCACTCAAACGCTCCTCCTCACCGTGCATTAGGATGATGTAGACACACGTCCTCTTACTGTATTTGAGAAAATATTTATTTCATAATGTGAAATTCCCCCACTTTCATTTTTTTACTTTAATTTAAGGTTTGATTTTTATTTTTTATTTTTTTGAATGAAAGATCCAGTGGATAAACAATGCGGATTTATTTTCTCAGCCTTCTTTGATCATATTTACCAAGGGTGTAAATAATTTTGAGCACAACTGTGTGTGTATATATATATATATATATATACATACTCACAGTATATACTGTTCCAAAGTTTGAGGTCAGTAAGATAAAAAAAAATAATAATAATACTTTTATTCAGCAATGACACATTAAATTGAGCAAAATTGACAGTAGAGACTTTTACATTGTTTCAAAAAATGTCTTTTTCAAATGAATACCATTCTTTTAAACTTTTGAATAAATCAGCGTGTTAGAATGATTTCTGAAGGATCATGTGACTTTGAAATATTCACTTGAATAAATTACATTTTAAAACAGTAACATACATTAAACAGAGAACAGTTAACATGCATTTTAAAGGGTTAGTTCACCCAAAAATGAAAATTCTGTCATTAATTACTCATCCTCATGTCGTTTCAAACACGTAAGACCTTCGTTCATCTTCGGAACACAAATTAAGATATTTTTGATGGAATCTGAGAGCTGTCTGTCTAGCTGCATAGACAGCAACGCAACTGAAATGTTCCCAAGTCCAGAAACGTAGCAAGGAGATCTGTAAAATAATCCATGTGACATAAGTGGTTCATCCGCAATTATACAAAGCTAGGAGAATACTCACTAGGAGAATACTACTGAGTAATTAATGACAGAATTTTCATTTTTGGGTGAACTAACCCTTTAACAAAGAAAACAGTTTTGATCAAATAAATGCAGCTTTTGTTAGAGACTTATTTAAAAAATATTGTGTATGTATATATATATATTACATATGTCATGTCATATGTTATCGTATGAGCAACCAATCAGTAATGATACTCATTTAAGTTTCCATACTGTAATTACATAAAACTTTGCTTTTGTTTTGAGATGGACATCACTGAAACGTGTGTCACATTGATTTGATTCAGTGAGTTGATTCAGGAACAGATGTTGCTACTGTCAGACTGGTTCATCATTAACTCCCAAAAATTCACGAGTCTTCTTCGATGATTCATTAAAAAAGACCGCTTCTGACTACATTCACTATACTGAGACAGACAAGTACTTGCATTGAGTGCCTGCTCAAGTCATTCATTTGCTATATGCTTTCTTATGAGTAGAAAGGGTTAGCAAAATTAAAATATTCCCTCATCTATTATCTAATCCCACAGCAGTGACCTCTGACCTTGAACCACCACCCTCTGCTTTGTCCCAAAGGAGCAGAGCCCCAGTAACCAGACATCATTGGCTATGATGCAGGAGCCCCAGGAGGTTATGGAGGAGACTGTAACCATAGAGGAAGACCCCGGCACACCCACCTCTCATGTTTCTGTGGTTACCTCAGAGGATGGGACTACACGCCGTACAGAGACTAAGGTATTGCTGCTTACATCTGCCACATTTTCAAATGTCTTGTTTGTGCATATTATGACATTATTAGATATGTTGTAAATGCACACAAGTGCTCATTCATGCTCACAACATCTTGTGATGTTCTTTGCTGAGGTACTATAAAGAGACTCTTAGGAGATGAGCTGTTTCATATTTAGCTAAAGACTATATTCATTATTATATTAATATATTAATGAATATATTCATGCATTGTGTGAAATGTAGAATTATATCAAGAAGAAATAATAGGTCTTCTTGTTGACATTTTTACATGGGAAAAAAATCTGTATTTGTATCAGTGATTCATATCACTGTTATTTTAGTTTTGTTAATATGCTATTATAGTGTTTATTAATATTTTGAGGTAGCTTATGTTTGTATTTTTTCATTTTACTTTTTAATTTTAAAGTTTTATGCATTGTGTTATGTAATTTTGTCTTTATTTATTTTGCTATTTTGATTTCATTTATTTTTATTTCGGGTTTAGTTTTAGTAATTTTATTTCTATTACTTCAACTTCACACTTATTTTATTTCAGTTAATTGGCAAGGCAACATTTCTAATTTAAGTTTTTGTCAGTTTAAGTTTTCAAAAATTGTATTTTTGTTTCATTTTAGCTTTACTTCAATTAACACAATTTTTAGCTGTTTTATTTAAAAATAACAACACTGGTATAAACCTTTTGTCTAGATTAGTGGGAGGTGTTTTGATGTGGTTTACAGTAGTCAGAAGGTTCTAGAACAAGCTGGTGTTTGATTTCACCCAATCAGCTCTTTAGTGATCAGACAAAGGGATTAACATGACAGACTAGTGCTTCGTTACCAGTAAGAAAGCTCAGCTGTTTTGAACCTGAGAGAATTTACAAAAATACATGATGACAAAATGACTAGGCTAGAAAGTTGAAGGCTTTCAAGATATAAAGATATTCTAAAGAGAAATGTTCTCAGTAATAGTAAATAACTGTTTAGATCTATCCATTTATGTTGTAGTTTTCTAAGCCACACAGTCTTGATTTGCCTTTGCTTTTGTTTTGTTGTTTATAAAAGGACAATGTGACTAATATGAAGGTGAGTTAAAATCTCTCCCTCACATACGCTTTCTCACACACGCCTCTTGTCAGTCACCATTATTTGTGCCCATTGAAGCTCAACAATGCGCAGCATCTCAGCACTGGTGTGAAATCACTGCATAAAGCTTCATTTGGCAGAGCGGTCACCTCTTAACACCCTTTACAGCTACAGTCCTGTTTGTGAGTTTACATACCCCTTGCAGATTCTGCTAAATGTTTATCATTTGTAAAAAATTAAAAATTTGAGGGATTATACAAATTGCATAAAAAAAAAAAATACTGCCCTAATGATGCTATAGTTATGCCAAGCTGAATAAGCAAAGTTAGAAACATGAGCAGATGGCTGTTTTGCCATATTGCTAGGTGAAGTATGTCGAAATGTAAACATGCCAGTTACAGACTGTTGTGGCGTTTTTTTGTTCAGAAAGGAGTGCTGACAGCTTCTCGTTGCTATGGAAACATTGAAACTAAATGTTGCTTTGAGTGAACACAGAACCTTTGTTTGGAATACATGTGGTTCTAAACGGTTATGTTTTTTGATTGCAGAGTTGAAGGCACATATAAACATTGCATTTGGATTGCATTGTTGAATTTGAATTGAGGAAAAACATACAGTATGTAAAAATACTATGGCTAGTGACTCCAGTTTGCCACTAGAAAAAACTGAAGGACTCATACATGATATTAAGAATAGTATGTAAACTCTTTGTGCCATTTTAGTCCTTTTTTTGTCTTTTGTAACATACTTAAAGCTTAAAGCACTTAAAGCTAGCATGAAATTCACAGTTTTCTAAATGCATCTTAATGTGTTGTGAATGATTTATCCATTCATGTATTTTTTTTTTTTGAGCACATAATTCTTAATCAAAATGTCTCAATTTGACCTAAGTTTGCATTTAAATTGACATCCATCTAATCAATAACTGATGGATAAAACCAAGTCCTCACTCAATTTGTTCAGACAATTACGATAATTCATTTCACCGATGTATGTCGCAATATGGAAGAAAAGATCTGTCAATACTTCGATTTCATCACATCTTTAATAGGGCTGCACGATTAATCGCATGCGATATTTAACGCGCATCTTGTCAGAAAGCCGGTTCTGTAATCAGCGGTAAATCTCCATCACCTGCGTGCTTTCACATTGAGCAGCATTAACTACACAGAGCCGTTGTTCACTGATGAGTTGTGCAAAAAATCGCGCGAATATGAACGTGGTTTAGTGCAGCTCGTCAGTGAACAACGGCTCTGTGTAGTTAATGCTGCTCAATGTGAAAGCACGCAGGTGATGGAGATTTACCGCTGATTACAGAACCGGC
>NW_015555728.1:424602-426881 GCF_001515605.1 Sinocyclocheilus anshuiensis
CCGCTGATTACAGAACCGGCTTTCTGACAAGATGCGCGTTAAATATCGCATGCGATTAATCGTGCAGCCCTAATCTTTAAGTATCTGTTGTGCTGCTTCTGAGGCAGTACAAATCCCCAAAAAAGATCTCTCTTATTTTTTTTAAAAACATCTTACACATTCTGCAAAGGACATGTAAACTTATGTGAAAGGAATTATGTAAATTGTACAATTCATATCAGTGCACACACAAAAACAAACAGCTTTATGCATGCACAAGCATTAACCAATGTGCACATAGAAAGAGCTCTGTTCTACAGTGTAACGCAACTGACAGTTGATGCATAGTGGGAGGAAGTGAAGGGTAAGGTATGATCTTACTGCTGCACTGTTTCTTACCATTAGACCACTCACACATTGACAAACCTATGAAACACACCTAAGGAATAACATCACAGAGTGTGAAGTGCATGTGTGCGCACATGTGTGGGTCCTTCTGTCACATGTTAGTGTGTTTGGACTGATATCGGAGACAAGCTTATAGTCACATAAATACATCAACTCCAACCTCAGAGCTCTGGGTGTGTAGGATAAAATCTATGCGTTCTGTTACACTCTGGATGTATTTGAAACCAAAGTACCTTTATATTCACAGTCAGCATCAATGTACTTTTTAAAGAAAATGGCACCATAACATTATATCTAATGATCTTGATCAAATTCAGGTGAG
Organism: Sinocyclocheilus anshuiensis; assembly: GCF_001515605.1. NCBI lineage: Eukaryota > Metazoa > Chordata > Actinopteri > Cypriniformes > Cyprinidae > Sinocyclocheilus > Sinocyclocheilus anshuiensis. The sequence continues at coordinate 425,312 of NW_015555728.1, forward strand.
CGGCAGAGATAACCAAGGAAATATTATGGCTACACTGCTCATTTATTAATAGAAAAAAATGGATATTGATGAATTAATTTACTTCATTCAGTCACTTCATCAGAAGCCATTTTTTTACACCAACATTTGAACTGCATGCACAGGATTGTGGGATGTTGTAGGCAGCATAGACGTATCCCATAATCCTGTGCATGCAGAACAAAAAATGATTTGATGAAGGCACCTTAGTAGACGGGATGTTCAAACATGGATGTGCCTATAGATATGCAGTATACTGCTTACGAAGCCATCATTTTGCAGACTTTATTTTCAGCGGACATCCGTTGGTATAAAAGCTTATTTTAGAATAGCGAAATTGTTTTATACATAATGTTAAGATTTCTTTAACTGTGTATAAATGGTTAGTTAGCAACATACAGTGATTTAAATAGAAACATCACAGACTGACTTATGTACTGTACTAATGTAATGCTCAAAAGTTACTTAAAATTGTGTCTAATAAAATTAGCAGCCAAATATTATAAATAAATACATTTTTGAGAATTCCTTTAGTTGAAAAGTTAAACAGCTTATGTGTAGAAGGCTCAGATTAAATAATTAGTTTCTTTCTCTGCTTCTGTGTTTTCTTCTCTTGGAAATCATCCAGCTTCCTCCTGCTAGAGGAATTTTCTATTAAATGCTGGAATTACTCTTTTGTGAGGAACAAAATGAGACAATAAAAATAATACCTTGTCTCAAAGGCATTCTTATGTTTTCTTGTTTAGCCAGATAATTCATATAAAAAATTAATTCTCTGGCTCCGTTTGTGTTTTGGACTGTTCTGGACTGTTAACAAGGCTTCATGGGAAACGTCCTACTTTTTAAACAGGCTTTCATTTAACAGTTTCCCTTTCATTTCTGTTAGAAGACTTGACATTTCCATATTATTGTATACTTTTCCAACTTGTGCCACCTGAACTAACATACTTCCACTGTAGGTGACCAAGGTGGTTAAAACCATCACACGCCGAACCTTCCAGCCAGTGATCCTGACAGAGTCCAAACCATCTCCATCTACAGCAACACCATCTGAAACAAAACCAGTAAAGAGTGCTTCTGGTTGACATGTCTCTGCCTCCCGTCTTTCATCTCACTAACTGTGTCTGTAACTCACAGCTGGTGTGGCAGTGGTCTGTAAAACTAAATACCAGGGAGATCGTAAAACCTATATAGAACTGTAAAGTCTGGCCATGACGCCTACATGCACCTTTTAACAGGCGGACATTAGTAAACGCAGCCGCCGCTGTAGATAGACACCTTTCATTAGAGGTAACAGTAGCTTTGGTGGTTAAGCTTAGTCTAAATATAAGCATCAGTGTCCTATCTTTTTTTTAAGTCTTTAAACTTGTCCATGTTTCACACATAATTTCAATAAGCTTTTTAAAGTCAACATGAAATGCTGTTTGCAACCCATTTTATATGTGACCCTGGATCACAAAACCAGTCATAAGGGTTACTTTTTTTATTTATACATCATCTGAAAGCTGAATAAATAAGCTTTCCATTGATGTATGGTTTGTTAGGATAGGAC
>NW_015555728.1:427203-479395 GCF_001515605.1 Sinocyclocheilus anshuiensis
TAAAGTTGTCCAAATGAAGTTCTTAGCAATGCATATTACTAATCAAACATAGTTTTGATATATTTACAGTAGGAAATTTACAAAATATCTTCATGGAACAAGATCTTTACTTAATATCCTAATGATTTTTGGCATAAAAGAAAAATCAATCATTTTGACCCATACAATGTTTTTTTGGATATTGCTACAAATATACCCCAGCGACTTAAGACTGGTTTTGTGGTCCAGGGTCACATATAAAAAATATTTATAAATATGTAAATAAATATATTATTATTGATGAATTTATGATTGAAATATTCATATTTTGATGACTTTTTTTGTTTGGAAAAATGTGCAGCAGCGATCTATTCACAATAAGACCAAGAGCATTTGTTTAGTTTTTTTTTTCAAGCAAATTTTAATATCATGCCGAAGAAATTGCATCATAGACGCACACGTCTGTAGAGCTCATGTGACTTATGAAAGCCCTGTTGATGAACTGATGATTTCTCTTCAAAAGCTCCTGCATTCTAGAGGCCGATGAAGCACAACCATCTACCTAGTGTATCATCTTAAACAGTATAATAAGAACCCATACTGTTCAGAAATCAATGGTGAAACATGATTTCTGCGTCTCACATTGGTGTCTGCTTTAACATATTAACTTAATGTGTGGGTGTTAAGGGGTGTTCACACTGACAGTGACTTGTAGAAACGGAGCAACTTAGTCATTTATTTGAGTTGCCGGTTTGAGACAGCATGAGCAACAGAGACAATTGGAGATGCAACAGAGAAGCAACACTGGCAACAACCAGTAGGAGTGCAGACAGTTCGCCTTACAGCTGCACATGTAATTCACCTCATGAATACAGTTGGATATTGCAATCGAGTGTAAATGCCTACTTGCAAACAACCATAAAGCAGTTTGTCGACCTCCCCCAGTTAAATTGCCATCAGTGAGATCGCTGCTTTGATCTTAATGATGTTTGTTAAAATTACAGTAACTGCAGTTCCCCCAAAAAACTGTGTACTCCAATGGTTAAATCCATACTGGAGTCTGTAAAGGTGAACACGCTGTGACTGTAGTTACTGATCTTTTCCCCCTTTAGACATAGACACATCCCTTGAGATATTACGCACTGACAACTGGCCATGTGGCTTGTAAGGGTTCACACACAAATTCAAGCAGTCATGGTTCATCTCCAATGACGATACATTTTTATCAAGCTCATTAATTTCCAAGATGAATTTACAGGCATGGACAAAATAGCCAATTAATTGCTTTGCAGAATTCACTGAGCAGCAAATTGGTTTCTGTATCAGCACTGAAACTTCAGGAGCAGCAGCACTCCATCCTCTTGACAGGCAGACGTTTTGTAGAATAAGGGACTGGATTAGCACTCGGAGGGGAATAGTGATAACTATAAGTGTTAACCATATTTTCTACTGATTGAGAGAGGAAATACTGCAGTATATTGACTTAGAATGCCCTATTTTGACGCGGGAGCTGATGGCAGGGGGCCATCGGTGGATATTTGTGGCGGTCAATGTGGATATTGTGGATGAGTTCTTCTGTGTCATCACGTTCTATTAGTTCTACAGCTTCAGTTTCGGAACTTTCACGCTTAGTCACACATACAGTTGTTCCCTCACGACAGTGCAACAGTGAAAAGGGACCCCTTTCAAACAGTGTCGCATCCCGAACGTTGTTTAAGCGACATACACCGGTATTGCAGTGTTTTAACAATTCATATCATAACAAAAATAAACACCGGTATTCGGTATGAACCAGTATACCTCCCAGCACTAGTATCAACTACAACCAAGAACCCACAACCCTTATATTTTCAGTTCCAGTTGTTTCATTACTAATGAACACAAAGCCTTTTAAAAGACTGGAAAAGATTTTCAGTCATTTCACTGCTACTCAGCCAGCTCACAGTGTGACATCCACTTCCTTGCTGATATTAGACCACTAAGTCAGTGTGCTGCATTTCACTCATAAATGCCTTTGGTTGTTTTGGCTGCTATGATTTGAGCAATCTGACATAATGGCTGCATTTTGAATGGCCCTCATATCACGTATTAGCCATGCAAAAGGCATCTAAGACAGGAAATGGCTCACTCTAGTTCTGCATAAAAAGCACAAACTTGCATTTCAATTTTTATGACTTGAAATTTTGCTAACTCTGTTGGTTTTTCCATCATCTTAGGTCACTAAGATGGTCAAGACAGTGACAACACGGACAGTTCGTCAGGTGCCACTGGGTCCCGATGGCCTTCCTCTTCCAGAGGGCTCGTCTCCACTGGGAAGCTACACTGACTCCATTGACCGGCGCTACATGAAGAATGGCGAGCGTTTCATCACACCCCAGGCCACTTCCACCCTCACACGCTCATACAACAATTACAGCGACTCCTACAATGATGCTCCAGACAGTCAGTTTCGCCATTACGCCCTTCACGATGGATACGGAGACATGCCCAACAACTATGGAAGTCTGTCTCGTGGAGTCAATTACAGGCCCTATCAACCCTACATGCCCACCGGTGGATACCGGCCGGAGAACAGCTACACTCTCCCCATCCGCAAGGACGACTATGGCCATGTGGCCCAGCCTCAAGTCCCAATGGGAAGTAGCACTGTGGATCTCAATCGCTCGCAGCCTGAGCGCTTCCAACCCGAACCCTACGGCCTGGAAGACGACCGCCGCAGTCTAGGCCCAGATGACGAAGAGCCGTATGACCTAGTTCCTGATTATTCCACAGCTAACCGCCGCACATTGCCCGGACATACCATTCGAGAGCCATTGCGCAACGGCCCCCGCGTGAGGTAGGAATCGTGCAGTTGATTTGCTTTATTTGCTTGAGCTGCTGTGGGTTTTGTCGATGATTGTGAGCAGCTTTGATGTGATTGCCTATTGAAGGGATTCAAATGCTCCAGCTCTTGAGAAGCACATAGATGCAGGTTCTTCTTTCATATAATGGAAGGTTATTGCTCCGCAGAACTGGCTTTCAATTTCCAACAAGATATCAAGGAGCACTGGTAAATTATTAACTATTACATAAAAAACTATAATATTATAGCTGTAACTATAATTACTGATTAATTTTATTAATTTATTATTAATAAATTTTTTATTTTATTATTCTGTATGATACCAATAATGCCATGAAAATGTGGAATTAGACAAAATTATAATAATTTTTATTCCTAATTGGTACAGTCTGATACTGGATGAAATACATAAAACTATTTATTATGTTATATTTATATTTTATATACACACACACACTCACACACTGAAAAAAATAACTTTGTAGTGTTGTAAAATATATTAAATTAACCATCATAAGTTCTACTTGTAATATTAAATTTCAAGAAGAACAACAAATTTGTGCAATGTTAAAATGTGCACATTTAATTCATGTAATTAATGAACTGCGTGGGAAGAGTAACTATTCTATATCTACTTGTAATATTTACATGGTTTATAGTCATTGCGCATAAATCTAGAAATATTGAGTAGCCTGAATTTTAATCTAAAAGTATAGCGTGCTTAAATCCGCCAATGCGTGTTTGGACAAGACGCGCTTTGAATCAGAGAGGGACGGTTGGGCTTGTCATGGAGGTGATGCATGGCTGGATTTTCTCATGTTTAAGGTAAGTTTGCCTTTCTGTTTTAGATTTCTGATTTGTAATACATTGCTCCGTGTGCATTTCGATAGTTTGATTCTTGTTTATACATCAACGTTCATCTTACTCACATAACCTCATTAAAGTTAACTTGCATGCGGTCACAGTGAGTGATATTTCAATGAAAATGTTTTCAATAGTTTAGAGATTCATAAAGTAAAAACTTGAGCACGATTGGAAATTACTGGAAATTATTAAACGTTGTAACTGCTAGCTAGCTAACGTTACTAAAATAAAGCATTTGCGTAGTATAGCATAAGGTTAGTTTCTGTTATTTCAAACACTCGACTGACGCAATAGAGTGAGTTTAGAGCCACAACATTGTAGTAATCCCATAAATTGTCGTGTTTTGTCGCTATGCTAAGCTAACATACTACCTAACCCTAAAGTACCTGTTGCCACCAGCGATTGTTTTATAGGACTAATGTTGAAAAGTGTGAATAGAAAGTGGTTAGTAAAAGTGTTATATGCTTCTTTATGATGGTATTTAACTTGTAATTTGTTGGTTAAAAAGCCTTATGAACACACTGCAGAACAAGCCAGAGTGTAAGTTGAGGACTATATAGAAGGAGTGATTTGTCTAATTCTCATATTCAGGCTAGACTTGTCATAGCACTTACATATTATTGCTCTGTTGTTGGATTGATTGCTTTTATTGTCCTCATTTGTAAGTCGCTTTGGATAAAATCGTCTGCTAAATGACTAAATGTAAATGTAAGTATAAATCTATGCATACTGTAAATTGCATGATATAACATTATTGTTATTTTTACCTGTTCTTCACTGCATAATATAACATTGTGGTTAAATGTTTTATTTAGATCATTGTTTTAATATCACAAATTGTGTCTGTTCATTTACAGGGTGACCTAACTCCAATACACACTTGAGGTGTGGGGAGGAAGACAGACTGATGGTTTTCATTTTGGATGCAGTTTTGGCTATATCAATACTACCTAGCTCTGTCAGGTTAAAACCTCATCTTGTTCTGTTTAAGTAATTTTTTTCTATATTTTATACCTCCTGGGGTCGAAACTGTGTATGGTGGAGCAAATGCAGTTTATGTTGGTAATGGAGATTGAATTGTATTACAGAACAGCAGACACTTGAAGTAGCATTCAGTCATACTTTACTTTTTATTCATTTTATTCACTATTTTTTATTCACTTTGATTCATTTTTTTATGTTGGAAAAATAAACTATTTAATTCTATTTTAGTTGTGTGATTTGTGATAAAGGTATACAGTCATGGCCAAAAGTTTGGGCAGTGACATAAATTTTGTGTTTTGCAAATTTTGCTGCTTCAGTATTTGTAGATTATTTTTTCCACGTTTCTATGGTATACAGAAAAACAATGATAAGCATATCATAAGTTTTGAAGGCTTTTATTGGCAAAAAAATATAATGAGTAAATATTTACAGTATTGACCCTTGTTCTTCATAACCTCTGCAATTCGCTCTGGCATGCTGGATATTAGCTTCTGGGCCAAATCCTGACTGATGGCGATCCATTCTTGCCTTATTAGTTCTCTGCACATGTTTCTTTGGAGATAAGCATTGCTAACAAGAACACAATGATTGGAAGCGCTTCTTCCCTCCTTTTATAGCAATCAGTCTGCTCTTACAATCTATTTAGTATGATAGTGATTAACCTGACTAGTAAGTACTCATTCACACTTTCACATGTGCTGCTGATGTGATTAGTCAATTAATGTTAGCTGGTCATTTTGTGTCAGGATCAAAAAACAGTGACATTTGTTTTTTTTGTGAAAAGTTCATTTTTTGGCCAATGAAGCTTTTAGCAATTATTTAAAATGCATCTGATCACTCTACACAATAATCTAGAAACAATGTGAATGAACACCACAACAGCTTAAGCAGCAAACTTTGCAAAACACAAAATTTATATCACTGCCAAAACTTTTGGCCATGACTGTAGACCAGAGGTTCTCAACGCTGGCGCTCGAAGCGCTTAGCTTGTTCGGGTGTTCAGGTGTTCAGCTCTACATGAAAGTTGGAACCCCTGGTATAGACAAAATGAATATAGTTTATGTGGTTATATTAATCAAAAAGAAATTAGCGATGTTTACATAATCATAGGGAGTAATATATATTCATAAAACAAAGTAAATGGAAATCTCGAACAAAAAATATATAACAATCTACTTATTTACTTCAGTAAACAGAGATTTACTTAATATTTTGATAAATGCAAGGCATTATAAAATAAAGTAAAATAATAAATAAACTTTACTTAATTACTTTAAATAAACAAAACTTCCTAACTAAATATAATTAAGCAATTAGATTTGATTTCTTCATGAATATTAATTTCAGTAGTAAATAGATTTTACTTGATAATAGCAAGTACTTGATATTAGAGCATTAAAATGTACTTCAAATGTGTTAGTGCAAATTTTTCTGAGGATTTTTTCAAGTTATTTTTTTCAGTGCACGTGTGTGTAATTTAGTAAATGTGTAATAACATATTATTGCTGTGTCTGATACTGAAAAATGGCATGAATGGCACGAGACAAAATTAATTTATATCCCTAACAGTCTGATATTGGTACAGTCTGATATTGGACGGCTGGATGGATGGATGGATGGATGGATGGATGTTGAAACTAGAGATCGCACACTTTTCTTGATTGTTTTGCTAACATGTGTTTGTGCTATAGAGTTAAGTGAGGTCTCAGTTTTTTCTCCACCCCTAAATGTTCTTCCTCTTCAGGAAGAACACAACCACAAGAGGTTTGGTTGCTTTCACAACCAAAGACAATTGAAAACTATTTTCCTCCTTAAAATAGACAAATGTTCGGTTGTTCTGACCGCAGCTTGCTCTTTGCAGAGATTAGAAAATGAAAAGCACATGACAGTTGACATACAGCAGAGGGGCTGCATATGTGTAATGAAGAGCTCTTCTTTTTGATTAGTGTTTTCTTTCTTTATGTTAGATGAAGACAGCACATTTTTACAGTATTTTTATCTTCTAATACATGGGGCTGCATATGTGTAATGAAGAGCTCTTCTTTTTGATTAGTGTTTTCTTTCTTTGTTAGATGAAGACAGCACATTTTTACAGTATTTTTATCTTCTAATACAGAACAGGGAGGAAAGGAGAGATGTTGTTATCGTGAAACATATTTTCCTTGTCATACTCCTCTAGTCAATATCAGCACATTCCTCATTATGAGGATCTGTAGGAGTTTTGACAGTCCTGTGTGTTGCAGGAACACAGTTCCTTTTTAATTAGGATGCACACACATATACAGTAGGCAGTCACCGTCACAAACAGCATACACAACCACTTCCTGTTTGTCGGCCCATAATGTATTTGTGTACATCTGTGCCAAAATTATAGTGTAATTAGTAATGATGTCACCCCTCTTACTCCAAATGTCAAAGTATTGCATTTTGCATCCATCATTAGCATTCCCATAATAACACATGCTGACAAAAATCTTACTAAAGAATGTGTAAAATGAATATGTTAATTAGAGCTTATTGCTTTGCAGTTTGGAAATCCCCAATTATAAAACAGCTAAAATTGCGACATTTAGCAAAGAAATGGTTGGCAGTGCTGTGTTTGCATGGATTAGACAGTTACTGTGCATTTAATTGGTTTCACCGACTCGAGATCTCTTCTTTATCTTTATTTCTCTATCTCGGTGGAGCTGTTGTTGTCAGAGTGATTAATAGTCTCTGGTAAAAACTGCCAGACAAAGGGGGCGTCTCGTCTCCAGCCATATCTCTAATGGTTCATCTCTCCTTGGCTGAGCTTCCTTGCACCTGCCACCAGTGCCACAGCAGAGCAGCCATTAGGTCGTCATACACAAATCTCCCTGGAGACCACCAGGGACCACTTCCTCTATGTGCTCATGGTGAACTGACAACAGTTATATAGTGTAGGCAGAAAGAGAAAAAATATTCCATCCTTTATATGGAAGTTTAGTCATGGGACTAAAGACTGAAAATCTGAGGTGGTAAAAAGTATTATATAGTAATGTAGAGCGGAATAGAGTTCTTATTTAATACCAGTTTCGTTTTCAAAAAATATTGAGTTCATTGTTTTCGCACATGCATTCTTCCTCTTGTGAAGTGGAATATAATGCTAAAATATTCGGAGTTTCTGAATCTACAGAACATTCAGAGCAATCAGTGTGGTCTGATTCCCAAACAAATGAATCTTGTGAGATGTTTCTTTTTTAGGGAATCAAAAACATGCAGCACTGCCAGTGTAGTCTGATTCCCAAACGACTGATTGTAATGAGTTGGTTCTTTTTAGTGAATCAAACGCTTACACTGCAACCAGTGTACTGTAGTCCGATTCCTGAATATATAGCACAACCATTGTAATTTGTTTCCAGAAGAAATGACTGTAATGAGTGGTCTCTTCCTTTTTTACAAGTGCTTATTCCTTAAAAGTATTGGAAGAATCACTAATGGAGCTGTTAAACAGTGTTTAAAGTTTAATTTGACCCCCATTAATTTTTGAAAAATGGTTGTTATGTTGGTGTTTTTCAATTGAACATGAAGACAATACAGTAATTGCTTAATACACTATAGTGTTGTGTGTGTGTGTGTGTGTGTGTGTGTGTGTGTGTGTGTGTGTGTGTGTGTTTTATGGTACCGTGGTATTTTGGGGCATTTCTATGAAGAACTGTACCTTACAGTCCAATAGCAACTGTGATTTTTAAAAAAACATTTTATTATTATTTATTGTGATTCGTGATTTATTTATCCTTTTCAGATTTGTCAAATGAAGTGAAAGATCTGTTTCTTTTTTCTCACATGAATCCACAAGTAATCGTTAATCCACAAAGTAATTGCTCATTGTATTAGTGGATATTGTAATATTTTCCTCTTTGTCTATTCGGAGGCATAGGCATTTATCCTATATTTATCCGCATTTATCCTCTAAATCTAGAAATAAGGAAATGGTGGGAGAGCAAAATGGATGTAGAAATGGGCACATAACTATGTAGTTTTTGCTGGCAGCAAACAAAAACACAGACACACATATTTCTGGAACATGAAGAACATTTGGCTCATTATCGAGGCATTGAATCTGTTGTAATAACTTCAGAGCACCACATCTAGTGGAAGAGCATCATGTCTAGTCGAAGTGCTTTCACGTGTTATGAATACACTCGTACATACAATGGCAGCAATTTAAATGCAAATCTTGACATTCCCATCGCTCAGTCCACAGGGTTTAGCATGCATCTGAACTGTTTAAATAATTTCAATTTGCAAAGCCCTCAATGTTTGTTTCTGTGTGTGTGTGTGTGTGTGTGTGAGAGAGAGAGAGAGAAGGAAAGAGATGAAACTGTCTGTACAATAGCAGTGTTATGAACAATCATTTTGAACCCTCTCACTGTCTCAAAGTGATCTGTTCTTCTGGTCATATCCATTTTCAATCTGCACCTGACAGTATTGTGGCATCTTTCTAATGAGTTCTGGCAGAAGCATTTTGGCACAAAATGATTTTTGGCTGAAATTCATTATTTACTCACCTTTATATGGTTCCAAACGCATATTATTTTCTTTGGTGTTACAAAAACATGGATATTTTTAAGACTTTTGTATGGTCTTGTCTATACAATTACATTAACCAAGGCTGTTAAAAAGCATGATAAAAAGTAGTCATGATAGTTGAAAGCTAATAGCATAATAGCTTTGTGTGAGGACCATAACTAAATTGGTCTTCAAATTAAAAGTTATTATTCACTAATCTTCCTCTCCAACTAGCTGTTAATTCCGAAACTGTAAACAGATCATTGAATCAAGTTGATCACTGTCTGATTCCTGAACAAATCATTCATTTTGATTTGTAAACCAAATCAATCAATTCATTGAAAAGAATAGACTAAAAAGAAGGACTCATTCACTGATGCTATTCTTGACTTGAGTTTAATTCACTGATTCATTGATTCGGTGGTCACTGTGAACTATGTATGGACAAGAGCTGAGAAAAATTCCTCTTTTGTGTCTCACAGAAAAAAATAACCAAATTCAGGTTTGGAGCATCATGTTGGTAAGTAGGTAGTTATTCATGAACTGTTCTTTTAAGAGGTGCCTTTATATGTAAATGCTGTTTGGCGGTGATGCAGCGTGAAGCTGCATTTGGTTTTGGATACAGCATATGTCCATCCCTTTTTATTTCTAGTGGCATCCACTGGATTTGGGTAAACCAGCAGCATAAACTTTAAATTACCACTCTTAATCAGTGCCTAGGGAGTCTGAGAGGTTACGCTCTGTTTTCTGTTGCATAAATTGAGGAATACCGTTTTGTGTAAGCTGACCCGATCTTTTCAATCTCAAGCTTAGTTTTGGGTGAAAAGGACTTAAAATAAGATTCTGCTGCAGAGTCATTTTTAGTCCAGTGCTTAGCTTGACTAGTGGATGGAAGAACCATCTCCGTTCCAGTCAGACAGCTTTCTATTGTTTTTAGAATGTCTTGGAACAGTTAAAGACTTTAGAATGCCGTTTTCTGGGTGTGAATAACAAGATGACATGACTCCAATAAAGGTTGGAAGAGACGATGTCAGTAAGTCACTCTGTAAATCATATTATACTTGGTCGTACATACCATCAAACATGAGTCGGGCTGGCTAAGCCTGTGTGCCCTTTCTGTATTAGCTGTTCTGGTTAATTATTTGGATCAGCATGAGTCTTGGTGGGAAGAGTATTGAACTGTTTAACTCAAGTAGAAATAATGTATCCTGAGTGCCAGCCGTGTTAATGTTGGTTTGCTAACAGGTCTGGCACTGGTCGCAATTCAGACATTACGTCAGTCAATTATTATTTCATCATTCTGACACTAAATGCCACTTGGATGGCATTTCCAAAGCAATAAAATGCTTCCAAATGTACCATGTGGTCAGTAACCACTCTCTTAATTTGCATGAAAACTGTTGGCATGTTACAATAATAAAACAAATGGTGATGGTAATGAATGATGACCAGAGCTGGTCGTTGCAGCAGTGTTCAGTGAACTGCAAACCGACATTAGAATTGAGAAGAGGAGTAGTAGTAGTTTATCATTATGTCAAAATCTGCTAAGTCATTTCACTCAGTGGCCACCTTGGAGATACCACATTGACCGTTCAATTTCTCCCATTAACTTTTCCACAACTTAGACTGTCCCTGATTACATTTGACTAAACACATAGGAAACATGATTGGCATAATTGGTCATATTTTAATTTACTAAAGGACTAAGTGCTGCTAGAAGAAACATTCTAGAAAAACATATCTATGAACTCTGAACAGGGAAGGATTAATGCACGGGCCTACCGGGCACGTGCCCAGGGCACTAGACCAGAAGGAGGCCCAGCCGAAATACCGCTCCTCCCAGAACATGATTTCAACTGTGGGGGGACAGAGGTGTCATGCCCATTCAGACAGAGGGGGCACGTGGCCCCTCAGATTTTTGAGCCAAGTGGATTTTGAATGCAGCTTCCAAAAGACAAATAATAGCCGAATAATATTTTTTTATATTTAATACTATCACACCGGTGTGATTAGAACGTTCAATGCGACACATCAGCAGCTGCTAAATTCAAAGCTTTGGCTGGTGCTGAGGCAGAGACAGACGCGTTTTTACAGCGCTGAGCATTATAACCAATCACACATGATTCTGTTGAGCTTATGAATTCAATGGCCAATCAGAGGCGTTCAGATGAGTCATCGCTGAAACAATGGTGTTTTGTTCAGTGCGCGCGCTCGCTGACTGAATTCTGCTCTCTGGCGAATTCTCTCATCAGAAACAACAAAGTTCAGATGTGCGTATGATGTAAGTAAAATATTCATTTCACAGTGTAAACAGCTTCAGTGATTATAATGCGAGTTTTTGAGAGTGCTCGAACTCTGGCTAGACTGAAGTCAATGATAATGTTCTCTGATAATGTAAATTTTCTTTGCTCTCTTTCTGTACAATGAAAGTGTTATAATTAGTAATAGTAACTTACAATGTTTTTATTAAATTCACGCTAAATACAAAGTCAGTCGTATTAAAAATATTTTATGGCATGACACCCATATCTGGTACTTAAGTAAAAAGATGGGTTTTATGCATAATTAATAGATAACACTAACATCAGGCTATATATACTTTGCCCATCGCCCATTATACAGTAGATCATCTAACATGATCTATAACGGTGCAAAATGCATTTACATACACATATTTGAGAATCGAGATTCTCTAATGAAGATAATTAAATTGAGGAAAACTTTTCCACACGATTACATTAAGTATTTTCAGCAACTAACAATATATTTGAATGGATTTACTATTTTATTCATGTTGTGCAAACTTAACTTAAAGGGGTCCTATTATGCTTTTTCACTTTTTCAACTTTAGTTAGTCTGTAATGTTGCTGTTTGAGCATAAAAAAAGATCTGCAAAGTTACAAAGCTCAAAGTCCACTTCAAAAGGAGATATTTTATTTAACAGAAATCACTTTTCAAAAACTACAACGAACGACTCGTTTGGAATACAACGCATATTTTCCGGGATTTGTGATACCACAAATATAGACGAATGGGACGAGACCTGGTTGAGCTGCACTAGAGAAGGCAATGAGTGTTATCACTATGTCGGAGACACGCTAGCTTTCCCAAGGCAGACAAACTTAGAGTGGTTACAATCATCCGGGTTTAAATTGTGCTCAAATTGATTTGATTTTGACACAATATTTACACTAAAGCTGGCAGGCTGCTATGGTAAGGGGAATGACACAACATTTCCCGACCAGGCGCCGAGTGCTGCCAATCACAACACACACTGGCCCAGCTAACCAATCACAGCACATTTCGTATTTCAGAAGGCGTAAAATATGTGAAAAATAATGTGTTTTTCGAACAACCTAGTATGAGAGCCTGTTCTAGTACACCCCCAAAACAAACTCAAGACTTCGTAAAAGAGCATAATAGGACCCCTTTAAATACCTTCATTAACCCTACATGAAATGAAAGTGGAAAACAGGTATTTTTCAAATTGAATAAGAATTGCTTTTAACGTAAGCAAACTTTGAAAGTCTCTTATGTTCACCAAGGCTGCATTTATTTGATCATAATATAGTAAAATAGTAATATTATGAAATGTTATTACAATTTAAAAATAACGGTTTTATATTTTCAAATATTTTAAAATGTAATTTATTCCTGTGATGGCAAAGCTGAATTTTCAGCGGTCATTACTCCAGTCTTCAGTGTCACATGATCCTTCAGAAATCATTCTAATATGCTGATTTTCTGCTCAAGAAACATTTCTTCTTATTATCAATGTTGAAAACAGCTGTGCTGCTTAATATTTTTGTGGAAACCATGATCAAAAAAAAATTTTTACGATTCTTTAATGAAAGTTCAGAAGAACAGCGTTTTTTTATATATAGAATCAGAATCAGAAAGAGTTTTATTGCCAAGTGTGCTTACACACACAAGGAATTTTTCTTGGTGACAGAAGCTTACAGTACACAGACAGGTTGACAAGGGACAAGACGCAGATAACAAAAAAGAAAAATAATTGAGTAAAAATAAATATGTAAAAACAATACACAATAGATAAAGAGACCGTGAACAGTATATTGTATGTACAGTGCTATAGACAAATTATGCAAGGGAATGTGGGTAGATGTAAGATATATTAAGTCACTAACATACGTATAATAAATATAAGTATAGACAGTTGGGGATTGCACGTTTTATTGCACAGTGGGGAGAAATGATTTGTAACACTGTAAAATAAATTTTACTTTTGATCAACTTAATGTCCTTGAATATTGTTTTTTTTAATTCAAAAAAGTTGCAAATGCTACAATCTTCGTGTCTAAGAGATGTCTCATCTGACAACATGTTATACCCCTGCTCTGTCATTGTCAGTATGTTCCTTTAGTGTGCTTAAAACTCTTTTTCCTCTGGGACTAATCAGATAATGTGTTCATCATGTACCATCATAGAGTTAATGACCCATTTCATGGCCATGTCATCTCTTTACGATGTCAGATGTATGCACTGTTCATTTAAAGCTCTGCCATGTAACAGCTTGCTGAGATTTCCTCCCTCTGTAATGTGCCCTCAGATCACCTCCAAAGTTGCAGTACATAATTACAGTTTTTCTCAATTGCTTTGGCACATTTTTCGAAACAATCTTAACATTCTCTAAACTGTGAGTGCAAATGTCACAACTGTTTGCTGGAACTTCAGAACTTTATTGCATGTCTGCAAAATGTAGTTACTCACCCAAAACATTTCATTCATGCTTCAAAACCTAGTTATCGTGTCAGTAATTTGGCCAAGGCCACCAAAATATAAAGTATTTTTGTCATCGTGTGAGCCACACTGGTCAAAATGTTTAGTTGTTTTTTCACCATGACAGTCAACCATGGAAATGAAGGTTTTATAAAAAAAATCTGATATTTGTTGAGAAGAGTCAATAGTACATAGAAAAAAAAAAAAGTATATGAACATTTGTATTTATGCAGTACATTTATTTTTGTACGAATGCATTACATATAAGTGAAATCTTGCTTGTCCAATTACTGTACATTTCATATTTCTTATGTTACCACAAATACACAAAAATACTTATTTTGAATGCTTCAAAAATGATTCTTGCTGGACATCCTGTCGCTCTTGTTGGTCAGGCCAAAGATTTTCATCAACATCACATCTGATGTTTTCCATTGCCATGCACCGGGGAAAAAAATCTCCTTGAATGCCGCACCTATCCCCTGCAATGAAAGTCACTAACATACGTATAATAAATATAAGTATAGACAGTTGGGGATTGCACGTTTTATTGCACAGTGGGGAGAAATGATTTGTAACACTGTAAAATAAATTTTACTTTTGATCAACTTAATGTCCTTGAATATTGTTTTTTTTAATTCAAAAAAGTTGCAAATGCTACAATCTTCGTGTCTAAGAGATGTCTCATCTGACAACATGTTATACCCCTGCTCTGTCATTGTCAGTATGTTCCTTTAGTGTGCTTAAAACTCTTTTTCCTCTGGGACTAATCAGATAATGTGTTCATCATGTACCATCATAGAGTTAATGACCCATTTCATGGCCATGTCATCTCTTTACGATGTCAGATGTATGCACTGTTCATTTAAAGCTCTGCCATGTAACAGCTTGCTGAGATTTCCTCCCTCTGTAATGTGCCCTCAGATCACCTCCAAAGTTGCAGTACATAATTACAGTTTTTCTCAATTGCTTTGGCACATTTTTCGAAACAATCTTAACATTCTCTAAACTGTGAGTGTGAACAAGAAGCTAATTGTTCAGAGATCTGAACTTATTGTTTCGGGAAAAAAAAGTTTCATTCGGGAATTGAGCCAAAGCAATTGAGAAAAACTGTAACATAAAACTCTCATTAAAAGTGCATCCCCCTTAAAACCGCCAACATTCTCAGCTGTGGCCCATTTTGTCAAGTCACACATCAAAGACTTATATATATATGAGATCAGATTTCATCACTTACAAAATTGTAAGTGTTTTTTTTTCTTGCTGTTCAGACTACAAACGAAAAGAAAGAATTAGCAAAAGATTAATATCTAAACATTTCCTCTATGCATTCATGAATGCTGTCAGATTATAGTGGTGGCTTTTTATTTGCACGTTTGGTCCCTAGTGCTCTGAATTTCTGGTACACCTTGTTTTTCCCACCTAGAGTGAGATGAGGACAGAAAATGAGCTGGAAATGGAGAGAGAGAAAGAGTGATGGTGAGTGTGTGGCACAGGGGTTTAATATTTCTTTGCCAAATTAGAAGTACCACCACAGGGACATCTCTGTTTTGTTCACACTGATAATGAAGCATGCTGAGACTCCTATCTGAGATTGATGTAACCTCCCTGATGTGTACAGCACATCCCCAGACATGTTATTTCCAACTTCTATGCTGTAGAGGACAAGAACTGTTAGAGTAAAATATCATGGGCTCATGAGAGCCTCCGGCCACCTGCAGTATGAACACACGCAGAATGTTCAATGTTAGTATAGGTTTCCATAAGTAATCCATATGGTATACAGTGATGATGTGTGTATCAGTTTCTGTTTTTAAAACCACTGTTTCACTTTAGAAGTTAAAATCAGCCATTGCCACTTCAGGGTTTGTGTGATGCCTCAGAGAAATGCAAATCTCTTGCTACCGTCTGTGGAGCAGTGGATTTTTTGGAAATTATATGTTTGAACACCACAAACGGCACTTTTTGGTCAGTTTCAGCTCAGTTTTAATGAAGTGATACAACGGCTAATTTCCAGGGTTCCTGAAGTACCAGGAAATGTTCCCACTGCAGCATTTGTTTGTAAACTGTATTTTCAGTCTATTGGGCTCTTCGGTTGGCTTAATGGTTTTTCCATGTTGCATTATAGCTTTTTTTTCCATCTACTTTGGACTTTTATGTCTTTTCTCTGCAAATGTGGAGAAGTATACCATGAAAAGGTTAATTTACACTTTCTAAGACAGCACAGTAGCAGTAGCAGCCTAAACAGGAATTGTGCTACCGAATGTGAAAAATGTGGACTAAAAAAAGTATGAAAAAATTCTGATTTATTTCTACTCTAAATTTTCAAAGCATTATCAATGTCCATTTACAATTAATATTTCAGAAATGCATGTTGATTATTTAATTTCCTGTCCCAATATATTGATTGCTTGCTTGTGACTTGCTTGTGACAGGGAGCTCTCAGAAAAGTCTAGAGCTGGGATTCTCCCAGTGGGAGTGATGTTGTACTACGCTGTCCTCTTATTCAGATTACTCATCATAGTAGGGAAGCCATCCATCGATTCCTATCCATCTGTCTCTCTTTCTCTCTCTCTCTTTATTTCCAGTCTGTTCTATATTTGCTCTGGGCCATGCGGCCTCTCTGTTTTCCCTCATGCTGTATCCCATCCCATCCATCTTTAATTAAAGAAAGAGAGAATATCACTGTGTCCTGACAGACACAATTAATAGGGAAATGGCAGCAGTTTTTCTGTGGATTATTTGACACCATGGTTAATAACTAAAGCAATCACCTTTTTCTCTGTCTCTGTTTTACTTAGTCTTTTTACCCCATCTTACATATTTTGAACTCATCTTATTTTTCTTTTGAGATAGGTATTGTTGGTTATGGTGAATATAAGCAATTATTTATAGAAAAACAACAAGATTAAAATCATATAAAGAAATCATACTGTGCATGACTATAGCCAACTTTCTTTTCTGAAGAATTCTAAAACATGGCATATCTCAAATATAGAGTTTTTCACTCTTTCCTGCTCTTTGTGTGGTGTTAATACCGTTGGATGACTGATAAACCTCTTTAAAATCTCTCTGTTTTTCTTCGTTTGGTTACAGAGGCTACGAGGACCCCATAGAGGCTGAATTAATCGATGAAAGACACCCCTACATCCATGGCATGTACCCAGCACCTCTTGCACAGCCCGAGAGGGGCAGCTTGGCCAGTCTAGACCGCATGGGCGGCCGACGCTCCCCCTCGATTGACAGCATCCGCAAAGACCCGCGCTGGAGGGACCCCGACCTGCCTGAGGTCATCGCCATGCTAGGCCACCCCATCGATCCAGTCAAATCAAATGCAGCCGCCTACTTGCAGCATCTCTGCTATGAAAACGACAAGATAAAGAAAGATGTTAGGCAGCTGAAGGGGATCCCAATGCTGGTGGGCTTGCTGGATCACCCTAAAGCAGAAGTCCATCGCAAGTCCTGCGGAGCTTTGAGAAACATCTCCTACGGCAAGGACCACGATAACAAGGTGGCCATCAAGAGCTGTGATGGGATTCCTGCTCACATACGTCTGCTGAGGAAAACCAATGACATGGAAGTTCGGGAACTTATCACAGGTATGATATGATAACTACATTCCATACTGGAATTTAGCACTGTGATCATGAACACAAACTTTGTAAAGTGGGTTGTACGTTGGGTTTCACCCACCTAATTATGGCCACGTTCACACAGCAGCAGAATACGGTTGTCAGTCCTGTATTTGAGTCCTTAATACTGTTATGTTCACACACAGTACAGTAAATTTTCGGGACTCACAACCGCATGAACTTGATAAACTTGCGGTTAAATCGGACTCTTGTCGTGTATGAAAGTGATAAGACTTTCAGTTTTATGGACGTCGACATCTTTGGTCAACTTTGGTCACTGTCGCTATGGTAACTGGCAAGGAATACGGGCTTGACTCCTGTTGCATGTTCATACAGACAGAATCGGAGAAGCTACTGTAAGTTGTTGGTGTGTGAACGTGACATTTCAAGACTCACACCTGTAAGTAAATGTGGTTGTCAATCCCAGAAACTGACAGTGTGAACGTAGCCTATTAGGTTATTTTAGAATTTTTTGATACCATTTTGTGATAACAATTTTAAGAATGCTACATTGCTTACACTAATCTAAAATTTGAGGAAGACATTTTATGGTGGTAATAGGAGCTGGTTGAAATTCAATTCTAGATTAATCAGGCTTTCCTCTGTGTGACTGCCTGACCAATATAAGTAATTTTTAGTCCAGTAACCTTCCATCTTTTTTATCTTGTTTGTCCTAAATCTTCTATGATTCATTCATTTGTGTTTTTCTCATTTCATCCAGTCATGCTTGGCAAGCATCCTACTAATACTAGCCATAGGCCTCTCACCATGTTTTGCACGTTTAAATACCAGATGAGTCCGGACTGATGTTGACTGAATCCAGGTTAATCTTTCAGCGGGACTGCTGAGCAGGGTCTTGACCTGCTAAATGTCACTATAAGAACACGCTGGGGTTTAGGTGTGTCCTCCTGGGACCTTTATCCCTCGGCCTGGTGTCCATGACCTGACACACATTTACTAGAACGTGGACAATGCAAAAGAGTTCCGGCTTCAGACCGGACACTTAACGCACAAAGACCAAAGACACATGTTCGCATGCATACGCAAGACATTTTATTACTGGAACAGGGGTTTTGTGTCACTGACAGACAATGAGGGATTTACAAAATCTTAAGAAAAAATAATAATCATAAGCATTTGTATATGAAATAATTCTAAACATATCCCATTTTGGGGTCAGTAAGATTTTTTCATGATTATGCTCAGCAGGGGCTGCATTTGTATGATTATATTGTGAAATATTATTACTATACAATTTAAAATAACTGTTTTCTAATTTAATATATTTTACAAATTCAGAAATTACTTATTAATATCAATGTTGAAAACAGTTCTACTGCTTAATATATGAAATGGTCATTTTTGCACCATTATATATTTTTTATGTCACTTTGATCAAATTAATGCATCCTTGCTGAACTAAAGTATTAATTTCTTTTTAAAAAATCTTACCGACCCCAAACTTTTGAATAGTAATGTATATGCTTAAAAATACTGCATGCTGATCTTTCCTCTACTAGGGTTTGGTGAAACTACTGAAAGAGAAAGTTTTTTTCTGGTAATGACATTGACTGATGGTTCTCCAGACCAGACGTTCAGTTTTTTCACAGATCACAGAAAAAAGTTTCTAGCGTGTGAAATACCTGAGTGAATCCTCATACTGCTGGAGTGTGAAACAGTGATGAATAACAGCTCCGCAGCCTCAGTGATTAACTTTACAGCTAAAAATAGCTCTTTTCTACAGGATGGAGGGAATATAGTGTGTCAGTTCCAAACCGAGCCCCTGGAATGTTTTTTCTGCAATTAAAAATAATTGCAGGGTTTTAAAAATAGGTTCACCTTGTGCTCTTGAACGCCATGGTTGGTACCCATGTATCGTCAGCAGCACTTATTTGCACCCTCAACCAAGAAACTCGTGTGGATATTGCTAGTACTTTTTTCTTTCTGTTCATTTTTTTTTTCTAATTCAGAAGTATCTATTTTTGATTAAACTGTCTGTTTTAATTTGGTGACCCTGTGTTAAATGTTCTTCATGTGCTGTGAATATTTAGTAGTTCATATTAATATTTTTAAATTAAGGTGGTCAAGAATGATACAACTTCAAAGCATCATAATTTCCTTTTCAGAGCTCTCCAGCTTAAATGTGAATTGATGGAAATGTATTATTTAATTACAACCAACCAGCTACAGCAGTATGTTTCTACCAGTAGCCATGAACCTCTGCTTCCTTGTCTGCGTTCTGTATCTTTGTATCTGCCTCAACTCTCCATCTCATCCTCATTCGTTTTGCTCTGATCAAGCAAGTTTCTAGTAGAAACAGATTTAAGATGTACTTCCTAATTCCGTAGTCTGTACTATACTGCACAGACTCCACTTCTCTATGTTTTTACACATTCCAGTCAGACTGTCAGTCTGTGTATTATAGTTGTGGGGATTTTTCAGTGACTTTTTCTGCTAGTTGCATCGTTTATCCAGTAGGTGGCAACAAGTGACTGTCTGAGTAAGCAAGTCATTCTCATCTGATTCATTCAAAACTCTTGAAGGAAACAAGTGACTTTATGAGTGAGTCATTGAATCATTCACTCAACAGATTTGTTCAAAAACACTCATTCAGGAAATACCACTATTATATGTTGTTTGGAGACACAGTTAGACTTGGTAGAACATGAACAGGTTGCATGATGCAACTTCATTCTCGAAAAATGTACACAAAAAAAGGTAAAATAAAAATATGATCCAAATTACATTTAGAAATATAGTTACTAAATGTCAGTGTTTCATTTTGGTAATGCGTTGAATCTCACGGTCTGAATGATTCCTTGATTTTGTGTGGATTACTGTTTGTGTACTTACGCAGAGGTCTCCTCAAATCACCTGATTATATTTGAAAAAGGAAGGACATTAGAAAAAGGCCATGAAACATTTCAAAATGGCATTTGTTCAGAAATTCCACAAGTCCAGAGTATGGTGGCATTTCTGAGATGATTACTTCATTTACCCTTCTTTCCTGTTTCTTTCTCTCTGACTCGGCTGTCCAATCAGTGTATGATGAATGGCAGGGGGCAGGATGGGACTGTAATAGCCCTAAGTGAATGGCCTGTTAGAACAGCATGTCTGCTGCTCCCAGGAAATTGAATTAGCTGGGAGGCTCCAATGACAAGCAGGAAGGAGTAAACTCAATCAGGCTGCACCTCTTGCAAGGTTCAGCTTCCCTCATGTGGGTTTCATTGGCTCCTTTTGTATTAGATTTGTGGGATATCCAGGAACCTGCAAAAGATGCCAGGGGAACCGAACAGATACGACACTAGAGCTCTCTGAAATAACATTGTAAGGTTTTTACCATTGTATGGTGTGTGTTTTGTACAATTAATATGAATATATTAATATTTTGTATAGATATCTATACAACTTTAGATGAACTTTATATTAGCTCAACTGGTAATACATCAATGTCTAAGACTAAGTATGGTTCTATTACTATTTGGTCTTTATTTGACCAAAAATAACTCGTTTTGTTTTTAATATATTTTACATTTTAATTTTTTGCTGTGATAGCAAAGCTACATTTTCAGCAGCCATTACTCCAGTGTACAGTGTCACATGATAATTAAAAATATTACAAATACTATAAATGTGTTTACTGACATTTTTGAATGGTGTTGTGTGTGTGTGTGTGTGTGTGTGTGTGTGTGTGTGTGTGTGTGTGTGTGTGTGTGTGTGAGTGTGTGTGTGTAGTTAATCAGCATGTTCTATATATAGACCTCTACATCTCCTCTGACTACAAGCCCATCTGACACAATAACACGTGCACGAGTGCATGAGCTAGCTGGTAATGAACCATGCTCCTTAATGTTCCACTTTACCAAATAGACATTCCCACATTCGGCAGCGGCCATGTGTACAGTGTCTGTTATCTGGACTTTAACCAGGGTCTAATGGCCATTCAGCACCTAAGAGGTGATGGCGATGGAACTACCTCACAGATGGAAGTACAGTTATTACTGTTATTGTCCGATAGTAAATAGATTTATTTTGGTGGTTAAAAGAACCTGAGCCCACATTACACAGAGCTATGACATGTTTACTTCTTGTCTCCCGTTGTAGTTTTTGTGAGCAGAAATTGATCTGGAAGTAATTACCGAGTGAGAAGAACATGGAGTGATGATGATGTGTATGAAGGGCAGAAAAATAGATTCAGAGTTATATCAGGATCAGGATGTACATTTGTTTGAGTTAGTAGTCAACTATGTAAACTCTTGCTATTTCTGTTTTTAGCGAGTATGACCTGTGGTCCTGAGACTTAGTTTTTACTAACCCAAGAAAAGGCAGTTTATTTATTCACTGTACATTTCCAAAGGGTAGCAGTAGCTGTATGGGGCTTGCCAAGTTAATAAAACAAAGGCCAGTCTTTCTTAACTGTGTAGGCGTATAGATATCTGCTGGCTTATAAAACAAGCTTCTCAGTTTTATTGTCTAGAAAATAACAGCCTGGCCCCTTCACGTTCTGTTTACTCTGGGCAATTTTTCTCAAACTTTGTTTTTCCTTTCCTTTTTTCCTGTCCAATCCTTCTTAGTTGTGGTCTGTAATGGAGGTTCCTGTCTGAAAACTCAGAATCAATGCTTTTGTAATGCGTGGTGTGTCAACAGATCTAACAGCGGTGCCACTTTTTGTTTGTAGCTCTTGTGTCATGTTAAGAGGTGTAACAGGTCCTTTTTTTCTTTTCCTGTTTCTTTTCTCTCTCTCCGTCTTACTCCACCTGTTAGGAACACTTTGGAACTTGTCCTCCTATGAGCCACTGAAGATGGTGATAATTAACCACGGGCTTCAGACGATGACTAACGAGGTCATTATCCCTCATTCGGGCTGGGAACACGAGCCAAATGAGGACTCAAAGCCACGAGATGCAGAGTGGACCACAGTCTTTAAGAACACATCAGGATGTTTAAGGTATACTGGTCTGATTGACAGCACCTTTCACATCTTTGTTAGCTGACCTAGAACAATGGCAATGAAAACTCTTATTGGTCTTTCGGTTTTTACGAGTCTTATTGGGTTTCTGCAAAATCCTTTTACCCATTTCTTCTGTTCTAATTTAATTGCTAAAACGTTTCAGATGAATGAAAAGTTCATTTTATATTAAGATGGTCTGTTTCTCACAATGTTATTTTAGTATTGTTTATATACTATTATAATATTAATTAATTTTTAAATTATCTTTAATCATTTTTTTATATATATATTAGCTTTGTTATATTAGTTTTAGGTTTAGTAATTTTAGTACTTCAACTTATTTCAGTTAGTTACCAAGGCAACCTTTCTAATTTTTTCATGTAATATTTATATTTTATTTTATTTCAGCTTCATTTCAATTAACAAAACTTTTTAGTAGCTTACGCTTTAGTTAACAATGACAGCAATGACCTCTTGTGTCTAACTCACTGTTATACTGCCATATATTGCTTGATATGGTTCCTGCGCACTAGTGGTAGAAAAGCAAATTGTTTAGCTTTGAGAAGATAATTTTTGCCTATGGGAACAGCAGTTAAAATGAGCTTTAGTTATAGAGAGGCAACCGATATATCTACAGTATATGGAAAACAAAAGTGGGAACAGACGATTTTGTATAGACTGAACTTATTTGTCTTCTAACAAAAATCTATGAAAAAATATTAAAACCTCCACATTATATCTAAAGGCAAAAATCAATAGCCTCTGCCTGTTCTATATTTAACCATTTTTGGTATAATGTTCCGAGCCTCTCTGCAGACACTGATCCTCTCCTCTGGGGGTCATTCTAGCAGCTCAGCTTTTGATTAAGAAAAGCAAGAAAACATTGCTGTGTAAGAGGGGTCCAGGCTGATTCTGCTCTTTGCCTGAAAAGGAAATGTTTTTTTGTTGTTGTTTTTTTTTTAATTCCGTGTGATCTTTGCCTGTCTCAGCTATTATAAATGGACATTGGATCCATGTATAACAATAAGTATGTTTTAAAACTCTAGCATATGCCTTGACCATCACTGACTTGGCAACACAACCCATTGATTGATATGAACTGAGAACAACTCATCAGATCATGAAATCTTCCTCCATTGAAGTGATCATCGTTTTAAACAATGTGTTACAGTGCCATGATGGTGCCTACAGTGATCCTTTTTTTCAGGATTCACATATGGTTGTTGCACTCTTTTGACACTGTGGCATCAAATCAGTTTATTGTTGCCTTGTTTGGCTGTGACTATCCTTGTTTGACCTACCTAGACTTCTGTGGCTATTGCGGATAAGCCTCAGCGCACAGGCCTGATTGTCTAAATCAGCTTGCTAGCGACAGAAGCAGGTCAGTGTAGTTCAGTTTCATGACCTCAAGTGCTCTCTTTAAATCCTTAATCTTGTGATTGCATGAGTAGGTACTTCCAACACAGGGTTGTGTTCTGGTTGTGTCTTATAGGCAGAACAGAAATTTGCAAATATGATGACATTTGGTGTATACAGTATGAGGTGTGATTCAGATATCATTATATTTATATCTGTTCCTTACTACACTGTTGATTGTATTGGGATGTTTCAGAAGCAGGATTTGGATGCTACAAGAATTCATTTGAGTAACTATGTGGTGTTTCACCACTGAATAAATGTAGCGTTCACCCTCTTTCCTTTTTCCTTTAATTCCTCCCTCTCTTCTCTTATTTGAGCTGTGTCCTGTGTTGTGTGTGAGCTCAGCACTGAAGCTCCGGAGGGACGGGGCTGTGTTTCCACCCTCTGTTTCCTCTTTAGCAGCCAGGCCTCTAATCTCCTGCTGCTGCTGCTGGTTGTGCTGCAACCTGCTGGGCCAAGTCCAGCTTCTGTTTGCTTCTCTGTATGTGACTCTACCTCCCTGCTATCATCTGTTCTTCCCAGTCTCTCCCTCTGTTCCCTTTCCTTTCAAGTATACCATTTTATAAAACAGTTTTTTGGAGGTAGACCTACTGGATCTCTGATATCTGCAAAAAATTAATACTACAAATAAGAAGCATGGACATTATTGCAATAGTTTATTTAGGTATCTATTATTGATTGAGTTATGCTGCCTTAACTAATATTGTTCCTTGAAAGTTGATCAAAAATATAGTATTGTGAAATATTAAAATAACTAGTTTCTGTTGTAATATATTTTAAAAGGTAATTTATTATTGTGACGGCAAAGCTGAATGTTCTGCAGCCATTACTCCAGTCTTCAGTGTCACATGATCCTTCAGAAATCATTCTGATATGCTGATTTGGTGCTCAAGAAACATTTCTGATTATTGTCATTACTGAAAGCAGGTGTGCTGCTTAATTGTTTTGTGGAAACCATGATACATTTATTGGGATTCTTTGATGAAAGCATTTAGAAACAGTAATAGAAATCTGTCATTTGCAGTCAAATCAATTAATCAGAAATGTGTATTCTCTCTCTCTCTCTCTCTCTCTCTTTTTCATGCATCATAAGCAAGCACAATCCAGTATTGGTCGTCCTTTTTCTCTTTATTTTAAAGAGGAGCATTGTGAACATTTCCTAAAACAATTTCCCTTTTCTTACTTTCTCTGCACTCTTTTACTTTTTTTCAACCTCCTTATCTCTCTTTAGCTCTTTCTCCTTTGCCAAGGCTCTTACTGGCTATTGCCCTGTGACAGGGCAATCAATATTATCAGGTTAACCAGTGTCTCAGCAGGCCTAAATCATGTATCAGGGAGAGGTGGCAGTACAGCCATCATGGCATCATGTGTTTGCATGCGATGCCACCTCTCAGCAAGTCATCGCAGACATGCGGTTTTGCACAACGCCACTCTATCCTCATCCTGTCTTTTTAGCCTCAGCTCAGCCTGTATCCATGGAAACTGTATCCAGTGACATCTGTTGCCTAGTAAGCTGCTTGGAGGCACAGTATTGTTTCCTGTCTCTCTTCAGCTGAGGGAAAGCCATCATGGCATCATGTGTTTCCATGCGATGCCACCTCTCAGCAAGTCATCGCAGACATGCGGTTTTCCACAACGCCACTCTATCCTCATCCTGTCTTTTTAGCCTCAGCTCAGCCTGTATCCATGGAAACTGTATCCAGTGACATCTGTTGCCTAGTAAGCTGCTTGGAGGCACAGTATTGTTTCCTGTCTCTCTTCAGCTGAGGGAAAGCACCCTTTATTTATTTCTTGTGCACATTTGTAATTCATGATTAAGTAGTGCATCCTTGTCCTGTTTGTATTTGAGATTTTTGAAGGTCTTAAAAGGCTTAAAAGAACATTTTAGCCAAAAATTACTCGTCCTTGCCATCCAGAATGAAGATTTGGACTCATTCTGACAGCACCCATTCACTGCAGAGGATCCATTGGAGAGCAAGTGATGTAATGCTAAATTTCTCCAAATCTGTTCTGATGAAGAAATTAACTCATCTACTGTACATCTTGGATGGCCTGAGGGTGTGTAAATGATTTTTAGCAAATGTTTATTTTTGGATGACCTAGAGCAGAGCCAACGATGAAGGGTTTTCAGGGTCAGTCAATGAATCATACATTCCTTATGTTATTCTATACAAAAATATATTAGGACTGGTAATTTGATTTTTTAATTAAGATCATTTATTTAAAAAAAGACCTGCACATTCATATAAATAATATAATATATTTAAAAATATATATAATTTACATTTCCCACAATATTATATCTTGGATTCTCAAAACTATTAAGGTACAAGAAATTGTAGGACGTATTCAATATTGTGCTGACTGTCCTTCAGACATTATGGAGGAAAAAGACAGGTAGCTGTAAAAACGCAATCCATCTCTCTTATATCTGGATTGCTGCCACAACAGATGTACAGCTGGAAAACGTTACATTCCATATGGGTTTTATACTGCAAATGGGTTTAAATTTCTTCTGCTGGAAAAGGACTCATTTGTTTGCAGGGTGCTAGTTTAATTGATGTTTTCTCCAGTTGTCGTTTGATAGTGATTACTCTGGAGTGAGGCTTTTTTATGGATAGGATTTTAACTTGGCAGTCTAGTTATAAAAAACTACATCTTGAACAGCTGGTAGGAAAGAAATATCAGGGTAAAGTATGTAGATCACAGGTGGCTCCTGGTGCCTTCTCAGGCTGTGGACACATCTGACGTTCTTTGAATTTTTTTTTTTATATAATGCTGCTAACCATTTAACTTTATAATGTAATCTGTCCTCCATTAATTTTTAAAGAGGGAAATTGGTCATTTTAGCAGGTCTGAGATCAGAACAAGGCTTTAATGGGTTTAATTGGACAGGGTGACTGTATATTGTTTATCATACACTTTCCAACAAAAATCAGTGAATTACCACAATAAAATAATAGCATTGGTTGTAAAAAAGCAATATCTGTCTATATGTTTTTGCCTTTTTGTCAAGCTTTTATCAGTCTTTGCACTTAAATTCAGATTCATTCTAGTGAATCCATTCATATAAACAGTAAATTAGTTATGTAAAAAAACTATTATTAAAATTATAAATTATTATTTTTTAAATAATGTCAATTGACACTAAATCACTGTTTTCAAACAGGTTGTATAAAGATGCTGTATTCCAGTTGTTGTAGTGCTATCACCATAATCCATTGTTTAATCTGTTTAATCATTTCAAAAATCCAAACTGTTTTTGTGCATAGATTAAATTATATTGTAAAATATACTGAAAGTGTATTTTATATATTATAATTTAATATATGAATGAAATATATTTTAACATATTTGAAAGATATTGGCAGGGCCTTAGCTTCTTTTTGCCAATAACTTGTATCTTGTATCTAACTCCTTTTACAAGTTTACCTACTTTAATTATGATTAGTTTGTAGCTTGACAAGTTAAAGTTTCAAAGTAGCTTCCTCAACAAAATCTTTTAATGTGTCAGCTTATGATGTATAATTAGTGCAAATTACTTGTGCTTACTCATGCTTTTGCTGTTTGCCCTAGGAATGTGAGCTCAGACGGTGCAGAGGCACGCAGACGGTTGAGAGAGTGTGAGGGGCTGGTGGATGCCTTGCTGCATGCACTGCAATCTGCAGTGGGAAAGAAGGACATGGACAGCAAAGTAAGTGTATTCAGCAGAGAGAGCACCTGGAGCCTGTATCCATCTTTGTTTAAACATTATACTGTTTTCCATGTTTAACTTTCATTTGGTAGGTCACACACACACAAATCCAGACTTCAGGGAGGGCTGTAATAAATATGAAAGGGATAAAGGGATGTCAGCTTGTCAATATCACAAAACAAACCCAGGCAAGTGATCAGGACCATAATGTAAAGCGAAGGGGTCTTGTGTCATCTTAAAGGTTTTTGTGCGATAATGACTGCCTGGCTGTACATTATCCCACATATTACCCGGCTACTTCTGATATAAGGGTAAATTTTTCGAAATTGAGATTTATACATCATCTGAAAGCTGAATAAATAAACTTTCCATTGATGTATGGTTTGTTAGGATAGGACAATATTTGGCCGAGATACAACTATTTGAAAATCTGGAATCTGAGGGTGCAAAAAAATCTAAATATTGAGAAAATCGCCTTTAAAGTTGACCAAATTAAGTTCTTAGCAATGCATATTACTAATCAAAAATGAAGTTTTAATATATTTACAGTAGGACATTTACAAAATATCTTCATGGAACATGATCTTTACTTACTATCCTAATGATTTTTGGCATAAAAGAAAAATCAATAATTTTGACCCATACAATGTATTTTTGGCTATTGCTACAAATATACCCCAGCGACTTAAGACTGGTTTTGTGGTCAAGGGTCACAAATAATTGAATTGACAAAAAATATTGATTTGCATGTAAATAGTTGTATTATGAGACATAAAATCAGCACAGCTATGTACGTAATCACTTGCCTGGCACAACGGTCAACTATACAGTTTAGCGGTTATTATTCAAACATATTTGACTATACGATGCTGCAGTTGAACAATTATTATTATACAATTACATAATAATTATTATTATTATTGAAAACGTTTTTATTTAGTCTTTAGAAGACAAATGGTCACTTTTTTAAAAATAGTTTTTCCCTTCCAAAATGCCTGCATAAAATTTTTTTCATTCTTTAAATTTTTCTCTCTTGCTGTCTCTTAGTCTGTGGAGAATTGTGTGTGTATCATGAGGAACCTGTCTTACCACGTGCACAAGGAGGTTCCAGGGGCCGAGAAGTTCCAGGACCCCTCAGCTCTTCAGGGCCCTGGCTCTGCTGGCACTCAGAGGAAGAAGAAAGATGATGCAGGCTGCTTCGGAGGAAAGAAGGCTAAAGGTCATTATTGAATTTTTCTTCATCTCATCTATGTGCTTTATACTTCTAAAACAGTGCTGAGCATCTTTAGATCACTGAGTCTTGATCATCATCAGCCGGATGCTTCCATCACTGGCAGGTTCACGGAGGGCAGTATGATCCTAGCGTTTACACAACATCATAAATAGCAGTGCAGGCAGATATTGTAATAGGAAGCTAAATTATGCTCGAATCTCTCTTTGTTTGGCCTGTGCTCTTTTATGACTCATGATTTATTACTGGAGTATCAGTGTTCATCTTTAAATGGATGTGGGTGTAGGTTCACTGTCTGTGTTGCTACATTGTCTGAGTTGAATCAGTTCTTCGAAACACTTCACTTTTAAACTGCTGAGTGTTGTTCAGGTACATATTCTTTACATAATGCCAAGAGAGTTTATTCATTTCCAGGTTCCAGATAGTTTCAAGGTTTTTTGTTTTTTTTAATAATTTTCTTATACTAGTTGTCCAGTATTTTTTGTTCTCTCTTAAATGAACTGATGTGAGACATCTTGAATATATTGTAGCGTTGTGCAACTTCCCAAAATAAATAGGCAGGAGACGGAGATCCAGTTCAAAAGCAGCCAACGGCCTTTGTTTATTTCCTGAACGTTACAACCTAAAACACAGGTATCAGGAGGCATCCTAACTTTCCCAAAAACAAGAAACCGCGAAGGGCTCTGAACTTTTTCTTCCCTGAGCTGAGCTCAAAATGAACTCTCTTCTGCCGCACGCACCTGGCCCCTCCCCCAACTATCCCCCCATTAACAGGTAATAATAGTGAACACATTTATAGCGGGAAGCAAACGGCCTCAGCGCCACAATATTAATGATATAATTTAGTGAATTGATTCTTGAACAGACCTATAAGTGAATTCAATAAACAAACTGAAGGAGCAAAAGCAAGAATGTCAGTAAGCAGCAAAGATGACAACATTGATGTCATGCTGTGCCTCATGGACCCTTTTTAATGAGGTTTGTTTATCTGTCAGCAGCCCTGGAGATTTACTTTGAAGATGCAAGTGACCTATATTTACACCAGAAAATGCCCCTAACAAGCGTTAAGGGATGTTTTCCCGGCAAGCTGTTTGGACATTTCCCCAGCAAAATTTTACCTGATTTAAAAGACAGTTTAGTTTTGCACATAAAACTCCTGACACTTTCACTATAACAGGGCTCCAGACTGCGACAATTTTTTCTGCCTGTGCGACTAAATTTTGTGTGCGGTCGCACTGGCGTGACCACCACGTTGTTCAACTCATAAGCGCTGCCATTTCTGTTGCATATGACAAACATCAAATGGCAAACGAAACTGAAAGCATAACGAAACCGCGCTACTCGTTTGAACTGCGCAGCGCTTCGAGTGTAGAGCCTGGTTTATACTCGCCGCGTCAGCAGGAGCGCGAAGCTGCGCACAGCAAAAATGACGCGCATATTGAGGAAACGATGGATTGTTTTCAAGCTAAAGTAAAGTAAAAGACCGCTTCTTAAACCAAAGGTGAAGATGTTGGTAATCTTGTGGGGGGAAAAAACATGCAAGCACTATCACCGACAGCAAGTTTAGTTTTACTTTTCTTTTTGTTTTCGTTTTAAAAAGCTTGTTATCTTTGCTGTTTACCTCACGTTATGCTATGGAGGCTCTCTTTTATTTATTTTTTATTTGATTCCTCAGTGTTTGCTAAACTTTCTGTAATTTATTAGTCTGTATATAATACAGCATGTGGTGTGTGCCATGCCTCATCTTATTCGTTTTTGTTAATAAACGTTTTGTAAGCTAGCTTGTCATTGTATCTTACTGATTTATTGTTGTTGTGCTTTTTAATTAAGAATAACAATGAATCCATCTTTTGTTTTAGTCTTAAAAAGTGAAAGGTGTGTAGATGTATGTTAGCAAAACAGACAATTATCTTTTCTTGTAAAACGTGACAAGATTGCCAAGCCCGGCTTATAACACAGCAAAAGAGGAACTCCCGTTCATAAAATTCAAATCACAAATAATACTGATGAAGAAGAACGGGTTGAATGTTAACCACTTTCGTTTCCATATAACTATGATAAAAGCATGCATTGATTAATCCCATGTTGTAGCGCAAAAATAAAATTTGCGACCAAATCATGTGCTCGTGCGACCAACTGAGAAAGTTAGTCGCAAAAGAGCGACCAGTGGGAAAAATGAGTCTGGAGCCCTGTATAAACACATAAAAGTTTAGGTTGCTATGTTGGATTACCACAAATTAAAGCAGAAAATGTGTTATTTCTGCACCGCTAGTAGATTTGATAGGAAATTCTCATAGGAAATGCTGTTATTTATTCTTAATTATTAAGTTAGGTTAATTAGTTAATTAATGTCATTTAAATTACACTCATTCAAGAGTTGTGGGGTCAGTAAGATATTCTTTTTTTTTTTATGAATATTTTTGTTCAGCAAGGACACATTCATTTGATCAAAAGTAAATAAGTAAATCATGATTTCCAAAAAAAATTAAAAATATTAAGCAGCAAAACATTGATAATAATAAGAAATGTTTCTTGAGCACCAAATCAGCATATTATAATGATTTCTGAAGAATCATGTGACTGAAGACTGGAGTAATGACTGCTGAAAATTCAGCTTTGCCATCAGAGGAATGAATTGCAAGTTAAAAATCTATTAAAATAGAAAACAATTATTTTCAATTCTAATACTCCACAACCACAACATTGTTTTCCAGTAGTTTTGTTCACATAAATGCTACCTTGCTGAGCATAAGAGAGCTTTTTCACAAACATTTTTGACCCCAAAAATTTGAACGGTAGTGTACATATCACATTATAGTACTGAAGCAAAATAAAACAAGGTCATATTAAACATCTCGCTTTCTTTGTGTTTCCACTTAGCATTAGCGATGCTCAGCACTCAAAGAGGCAATAGATATTCAAATGTCTGTGCTATTAAACCAAATGTGTTAAGCTGTTGAAAAGCATGCCTTTGATAGTTTAGATTACTAAGTAAATTGCTCAAATCTGCACAGTAGATGGCCTTAAAGAGAAAACTGACTGTAGAAGACTGATTATGCTAATGCCCAGTATAGCAGCCCTGCAGTCACTTTGAGAATAAAGTATTACATTATGAATTGTTCTGACAGCATTGCAGAACACAATGATGCATGAAATCTGTGAATATATGAATAAGTTTCTTGTAACCATTTAGTGAATTTGCTGCAAAAAGCTGCATAAACTCTTTTGTCTCCTTTCTGGAATCTTCACTTAAGGGAACTAATGGAACTAATGGACTCCCTCCTCAACTTTGTACTTGATTCATTTTTTGTTAAACTCTCTCTCCTTTTTCAGTGTACTTTTAAGTGGTTCACAAATAAGTTCTGTCTCCTTTAATACACACACTCTCTGAATCTCCTTTCTTCTTCCCTGCCTGCTTTGTTTTCTTATTGGTCTTGCTGCTGTTCCTGCGTTGGCTAACTGTAGAGGAATGGTTTAATCAAGGTGAGTGTCTCTTTCTGCTTTTCCTCTGTCTGTCTGTTTCTCTCAGCATACACTCACATAATGCCTTCCTCTATCTTCATCAGAATAAACGTTTCATCACAGCCCCTCTTTCACTCTTTCACCTTCCATTCTTAAATAACTGGCTAGTGTTCCTGTCCTCAAGGAAATGTCAAACCTGTGCCAATTTAGCTGGTTCAAAGCCCCTTTCAGCTGGCATAGATGTCTGTGTGTCTGTTATCTGTTAACGAGGCCTGCTTTTGCTTTCTGTCTTTTTGCCCATTGCTTTAAAGGGATAGTTCCACTGAAAAATGTCATATTTTACTCACTCTCATGTTGATCCAAACCTGTATATATTTTTTTTCTTTTATAGAACACAAAAGGAAATGTCACAATGTTCACATTGTCCTTTTTCATATAATGATAGAGAATTTTGTCAAACTCTAAGCAAAAATGCCAAAAAGTTCCATAGTACAATCCATACGAAGTGTGCACTAATCAAAGTCTTCAGAAATCATGCAATAGCTTTGTCTACAAAAAAAAAAAACATATTCTAAATTAGATTTTTGTCTTGTTCATTAGTTAAAATATCAAGAAATCTTTAAACAAGATAAATTTACATGAGAAGCAACACTGCATAAGATATTAAGACTTGTCATTAATTCAAACTTGTCTTTGCTTTTAAACAAGTTAAAAAAATCTGCCAGTATCTTGCCAATATTTCATACAGTATTCCCTCTCAAGTACGCTTAACCTGTTTTAAGGATTGTTACAGAAAAAACAATTAAAAAAGACTTTAAATTCTGATGTAATTAAATTAATTAATTTAGATACTTTCAATAAAAATCTTCCTCTCCACTACAGAGATGTGCCTATTTACATTTGGTGCATCGTGATTGGGTTACAAGACACCATGACAATTGCCATTTTTTAGCAATTCACCAAATTTTAATATGTGCATATTTAATTTGTGCAAAGAAGATAAGAGAGCTACAGTGGGGGGGAAAAAAGATTTTTGGTCTTAAGTGATGTTATGGCTTCAGAGTACTTGAAATATAGAGTGTGAGTCATGTGGACTATTTCTAAGATGCTTTTTTGTTGCTTTGGAGCATGTCAAATAAGTTTGGAACAATATGAAGGTGAGTAATGTTCATTTGTAGAGGAACTATCCTTATAACATGTTCTCT
Organism: Sinocyclocheilus anshuiensis; assembly: GCF_001515605.1. Lineage (NCBI taxonomy): Eukaryota > Metazoa > Chordata > Actinopteri > Cypriniformes > Cyprinidae > Sinocyclocheilus > Sinocyclocheilus anshuiensis. The sequence goes on from NW_015555728.1 coordinate 460,737, forward strand.
GTGTGTGGTAGTGGAGTGGTCTTCATTACTTCACTCTGTTACAGACAGCCGTCCGTCCTCCATGACAAAGGCTCTGCATTTTTAATGGGGGTTCCCACTCTTGCAAGCTGGTGTCAAGAGTTTGTCTTTGCATATCTGTGTAGTAGTTAGATTTGTGTGGCACGTCTGTAACTGTGTGTGTGTCTGAGACTGGGTCTACTTGACATTTTCATACCAGTAAATTCCGTCTCTCATAGAGTGACACTTACAACTGCTCTTTCTGTCTTGTTCCCTTATGCTCTCTTACTCTGTCTTCCCCTTCTTCACTTAGGGAGGAAAAACGGAGAGCATGACAAAAACTATGACACGTTGGACCTACCCAAGCGCACAGAACCCACTAAAGGTATGTCTACTTTTGACACCACTGAATTATTACATCTTTAAGCCGTCACTCTTCTGAAAAAGGGACAGGAAAAGACCTGACTCTTTGGTTTTTCTCAAAAAGAAAAAAAAACCTAGTTATGAAAAGCAGGTGCATTGCTTTAAGGAAGTGAATTTCAGTAAGATACAGTTTAGAAATAGTGTATGGCCAACACACTGTTAGACTACTGAGGGTTGTAGTGCACAGTTTTATGGGAAGTGAAGCTCTGTTCCCAAACCTAGTGAGCTGCCTACTGAGGCGGTATGCTAAAGTCAAGTCAAGTCACCAAGCAATACCAGCATCGCAGACAAATTTACTGTAAAGGCGATACCAAAATGCATTGTGACAAGCTCAGTGATAAAATAAAGATGGTAAACGAGATGAGAGAAATGCACTACCATTCAAAAGTGACAGTAAAGACATTTATAATGTTACAAAAGATTACGATTTCGTATAAATGCTTGTTCTTTTGAACTTTCTATTCATCAAAGAATCCTGAAAAACATGTTTAGCATAAAAATATTTATCAGCACATCTGTTTTCAACATTAATAATAATAAGAAATGTTTCTTGTTCACCAAATCAACATGTGTATTTGAATGATTTGTGAAGGATCAAGTGACACTGAGGACTGGAGTAATGATGCTGAAAAAATAAATTTATCACATGAAAAAATTACATTTTAAAATATGTTAAAATAAAAAATAGTTTAAATAATATTTTTAGTTTTAATATTTTTTATGATTGCGCTAGAGTTGCTGCTGATTCCAGACAAGTCACTTATAAGGTTCTGTGATTGTTAAAGGGGTCATATGATGCGATTTCAAGTTTTCCTTTCTCTTTGGAGTGTTACAAGCTGTTCGTGAATAGATAAGATCCCTGAAGTTGCAAAGATAAGCATCATATGACCCCTTTAAGATGCTGTCTTAGTAGGCAGTAGGCAGCATGCTCACTAGGTTTTTGGAGCAGAGCTACTGCTTGCACAGAGTGCATTGAGTGCACATCAGCATACAGAGATCCTCTGGGAATCCCAGGTATCAGGTAACAGTACTCTTCTGCTTAGGCCTTTTATCATTATGACAAACTCAGCCGTAATCCTCGGCGGCAGAGTGCTAAATAGACAGTGTGTTTTAATTCAATTGATATCCCTCACCAAGTTCATCCAGATAGAATGAGGCAGATTTACCCTCAGAAACAGGTCAGATTGAGGCCTGTGCTGGCTTAAACCATCTGTGTGTGAGAGATGCTCAGACCTTTAGCTTGTAATTGTCTGCAAATCAATCATTAGGGATGCAGGCTAAGGGAGAATTCAGACAAGACATGTTGCAATGCAGTGGAACAGAACAGGGGTCTCAAGACTAGACATGCTGTCTTAAAAACCCTGAAAAACATCAGTCCTTGTGGCAATGGTGGAAGATGTCTGTCTCTATTTACACCCACTGCACAGTCATCAGGGAGCCACTCAATACCTCTTTCCTTCTGACAGACTGATCTAAGATCATTTTACCTCAGAGCTCTACTTATTGAGACAGGAAAATGTTTTATTGAGGCTCATTTTTTATGTATTACTATAGATGAGCCACAAAGAGGGATGAAAAATGTACCATTTTTAGATGACCTGTTTTTTTTGTTTTTTTTTCGACGAGTCTGTAAGGCTTGTGAAAACATCCCATTAAAGAAGAGAAATACTGTTTACTGTTTACCCCACTCATGAGAGGACCATCGTTTGTGTATTGTCAAATTTTAAAAGAGAAAAACGAAGGTGAATGAATAAATAGGAATAATGGGAAATCAAATGTAGTCATAGAGTTTTTGTTGAGAGGTCTACATGTGTTTGTTGTTGGAATGTTTTGCTTGGCAGAGGAAAAACAGTAAAGTAGCTCATGGACAGACCCACAAGGAATCTGCAGTTTGTCACATTTTAATTTGGGAGAAATCTGTGGAATGCATTGGTCTTGAGCATAAGAGGATGGATTAGTTATCAAACTAAGTAATATATTCAGTCGTATATAAGATTTGTAACTGAGAAATGGAAAATAAAACAAAAAATTTTAAACTTGAGCACTTTCAATTATACTATGGTTCAAAAGTTTTGCATCAGTAAGGGTTTTTTTGTTTTTTGTTTTGGAAGAAAGAAATTCATAATTTTTTTATTCAGTAAGAATGCATTAAATTTTATTAAATCAAAAGTGACAGTAAAAAACTGGAGTTCTTTTTAAATTTGAGTGAAACGATCACAGTGTTCACAAAAACATAAATAGAAAACCGTTATTTTACATCGTAATAATTTTTCACAACATTATTATTATAATATTTAACAGTATTACTGTTATTTTACAATATTACAAATATCAAATAAATTCAGCGTTGGTAAGCATAAGAGACGTCTTTCAAAAACATGAAAACATCTTACCAACCTCAAACCTTTGAACAGTAGTGTACTTTTCTGCACACTTTAGTACATCTTGACTCTATAGGTGTTGCAATCCTGCAGAAATCTGCAGAGTTCTCTGTGGACACAGAGTGTGTGTGATCCTGCTCAAGGGTTGGTGCATCCGTGTGAGAATGTGCTGACTATTGCAAAACTCACAAAGCCATGTTTGTTTTTGAGCATGTGTCTTCTGGTGTGTATTTTCACTTTTCTCACACAGCTTTGAGACCAGTTGACCTTCCAGATACAAACAACAGTCACGTATTAGTTAAAAGTTTCAACAGCCTTGTTCTCTCAAAATGTTTTTGAGTAAATGGTTGCCAGTCTGGAGCCATAAGTAGCGGTTTCATAAAGTTGTAATGGCAGCTGTTCAAAGTCAACAGCATTTCTTGTCTCTCTTTAATTAGCCTCTTTCTCATTAACATGCAAAATGGGGATGAGCTGATTAATTTTTGTGGTTTATCAATGTAAGCTGATTTTTCTTTTTTAATAGCTCAAGTCATGCAAGCAGATGAGCTTTAAAAAAAGTTAAATTTTTTTCTGTCTTGTGCCATGTTATATTTACATGATGGTTCGATAGGCAATTAAAAAAAAACCTTACTCCTCATCCACTTAACATTAGTTTTGAAGCATTAATTATCACAAATGAATCCTTTTTGTTAAAATGTTAAAAGACACATTAAAAGCCTTTTTTTAACAGGAAGAGCAATGAAGTTTGTAATGTCAATTGGCTGTGACTGTCTGATGGAGACATAAGGCCTCTGAAAGCACCGGGCTTTGTTTTAGACATAAGACATAAACCTGCACTTGTTTGAACAGGAAAAATAACCTCGCCTGTCTCTTTGCTAGAGTGTAATGAATACACAAGGATTCACATTTGTCCATGAGGATATGGTTAGGGTTAAGAAACAACAAGCGATCAGATGAATAGCAAGTCTGGTCTGATTTCGGATGGGATTGGCACCTGGGGATTAATATGCAATAAAAAGAACAGGGTAACTGAGTTTAGTGTGCAATGGGACTGCTTCTATTGTGAGTCTCTTTCTGTGTGATATATATCCATAGATCATAAACGTGTGCTTGAGAGGCTGCTGTGACAGCTTAGAGTATTGAGGGATTTTGGTCGCTTAGCTGAACCTGAGATACACAGCCAATGTTTATTCACTGAGCATCTTTGTTGCATTTTATGCCTCAAGCATTTGGTTTCTGAGGGGTCCTGTTTGGAAACTACAAGCCATGAAAGATATGAAGGCTTCCTCGCTGCATTATTCACTTCCATGGAGAAAGAGACCAGAGAGATTTAATTAAGGATTCTGAGGTAGATGTGATTGACAATGAGCAGACTGGGGTCTGTTCCAAAACCCTGTGAGCTGCCTCGTGCCTCACTGCCTAAGTAGGCAGCTGCCTTCTGAGACCATATCCTAATAGTGATGGAACCTTATAAGTGACTCATTTAAAAAAAATTCAATAAAATAATTAAAATAGTCATTTATGCACTACTGGTCAAAAGTTTGGCATAATGAAGATATTTAAATATCACCAAGGCTGCATTTATTCGATGAACAGTAAAAAGAGTAATATTTGGAAATATTATTACAATTTAAAATAATTAATATATTGTAAAATGTCATTTATTTCTGTGATGGCAAAGCTGAATTTACAGCAGTCATTACTCCAGCCTTTAATGTTACACAATCCTTCAGAAGTCATTCTAATATGCTGATTTTGGTGCTCAAAAAAACATTTTTTATTATTTCCAGTGTTGAAAACAGTTGTGTTTTTTAATATTTTTGTGGAAAATGAGATACACTACCATTTAAAAGTTTAGGGTTGATTAAATGTTAATTTAAAATAAATAGATCAATAAATAAATAATCACAATTATTCAGCAAGGATTCATTAAATTAATCAAACGTAACTGTAAAAACAATCATTTCAACAGAAACCCATGAATATTGGGAATTTGGCCACAATGACCAACAGAAGCAGCTTGGTTTGAAAGTAACTTCTGTGTGAGTGGTGCTTCATTCATCGCTACTCTATTGACAATAGCCAGTGGACCTTAATGTGACCTCTAGAGTAATGAGTGTGCCCTGTGACCCCTTAAAAGCAGCTCACAAGGTTTTGGAGCAGAGCAAATGAGTGCATGTTCTTTGGTGTTAACTGAAATGGCATTTTCTGTGCTAGAGGTCACAGAATGTGGAGGTCATGTAGAGAAGCTGTTAGTACACCTATTGTGTTCCTTAGCCCTTAATTCAAACAGTGAAGCCATTGTTGTGTTTCATAAAAAATGAGTCCTGAGAGAGATGAAGACGCTATGAATTAATTACATGTCATATTCTCCCCTCTCTGGCTTATTCCTTTTTTAGCACTCTCATTCCCATAACATAATGACATCAGGTGGAGGGAATGATGATGAATCATGTTTACTGTGTTCTGCTGTGGTTTCTCCTGTCTCTGAGCAGCACACTTTACACAGAGTCCAACTTGTTTACGCGTGAACCTTTAAAATGAAAACCTAAGCTCTATTCCAAAGCCTAGTGAACTGAATTGCTGTCTGCTGTTTACATAGGTAGCTACATTCAAAGACTCTTTAAACGAATAGTCAGGGAGGAGCTCACATTAAGTGCACGGGTGACATGACTCACAACTGATTGCAGAAGAATTTGACGTTAGCATGTTCATAAACTAATGACTCCACACTGTAATTAACATGAAGACATAGGGCACACAAAAATTGAGGAAAGTAGTCATTATTTTTGTAGAGACTTTGATATTAAATGACGTGAATGAAAGCATGATTTATGGATGGATTTAGCTTTTTAATAGACAGTTTGTCTAAATTGAGCTCTCAGGAGGCAGTATAATCATGTACACAAACATCTTGTTTAAATAAAAAAATTCTGCCTGTTTTCCATTAGAGTACAGACTTGATAAACTCTCAATGCACTTTTTTTTCAAAGCTTTTAGCATTTGAATTGTTAGTGGTTAGTGCATAAGACAGGTTTTTGCGCTGAACTTGAAGTGGCACAACTGTTTAGTGAATTTGCTCAGTGCCAGCTCAGCAGTTTCTAATAAATTCGTGCTTTTGTGTGTTTGCCTGTTGATTAGACTGTGGTGTAATACCTTATGAAGCTCCCTGTTTTTTTAATTATAGAGATTTATTTTTCTTTGTAGATTTGTCATCACAAAATCCAAGTGCTCGTTTGTACATTAGACAAGTTTTCCCAAGGTTATTCAGCAGTTACAGATAATAGCTTTTTTAGCCTTCTCCTGAAGAGATGTGTGCCTTTCATTGCATTGCTCCATATCTCGTTTAATTTGCCTCTGTTGCCTGTTGACAGCTCGCCCGGTATGGAGATTTACGTGTCCTCCAAACAGAGCTGAGCGGTACAGACGGCTCACTTTAGAACAGCATCTTCCCATCGTGCCTGGCGGCTGGGTTGCTGAACCATCCATTGAATTTAGAGAGCTTCTTAACAACAGGAACAACATTCTTAATTGGCATGTTTTGCAGCAATCTACACTTGAGAAATCCATTTGTGTTATCCATTCGAATCCTCTATTAGGAGACTGTCTCTGCTAGGATTAGGTATTCTGCTCTAAAACTGAAGCTGCCATATTTTTCACTGATGTTTTGTTAATGAACTCGAGCTCTCTACCGACGTCTCTGTTTATCAGAGCTGTACATTTCACATTTATGCAGACATGCCTCATCTGGCCCTCGTTCTGTCAACACTGTCTTTCTCCCACATGCTGAGACGCCTCTGTGACTTTGAAATAACAAAATTTCCTGACTTTTGCACTGAAAAAAACAAACAAAACATTTTTTCTATCAGTATTTCAGTCTTGTTTTCCAGTAAAAATGTCTAAACACCCTTTGTTTATTTATCTTATTTATCGTTTTTCCTTATAAATTACGTAGCAACTTGTTTAAGGTAATAAGATATGCTTTCAGAGAATGTATCTATATGTAATCATTTATTTATATTTAATATTTTTATTTATTCATTATTTTTACCCCATTGGCAAATGTTTTTTTTTTCTTGTTTTAAGCATAAACCACCCTCATTTTAAATTTCATTTATGCTTAAAACAAGAAAAAAGGACTTTTCTAAAGAAAAAAATAAAGCAGTTCTCTCAAATATGAATGCTCTAGATTCATGTTTAAATCTCAAATATGAAAACTTCACTTTGTGTTTGATGGAAAACTATGGAAAAAAGACAGGATGAATGACTCATTATGCAGGAACAATCCCATCCCACCTGCTGTCGAGCTTCCATCCTCTTGCAGCATCTTCATTCGCCCACATGGAATGTAGCACTCAGATAACGTCTCAAACAGCACTCTGTTAGAAATCACATGCTCTTGATAGTGGACTGTAAGTAAAAACAAAATTGCCAGAAGATGACTGCAGCTGCTCATCATCATGGTTGGAGACACACCAGAATGGCTTACTTCTGTGCTCATTAGGTGGTCTTAATGTAGTTTAACAGCTACCCAGTTCCTCTTGAAGATAAAATATACACATACAATGTTCCTGGCAGCATGTTCTGATTTTGGGGTGATGATAAAATCAGAATTTTCTGGGTGTACACCAAAGATGCCACCCATGGAGGTGCCAGTCTGTGAAAGAAAACTGGTGGTGCCATCCTGTCGCTTGCCAATTATTATCCCACCCGCTGCTGACAATATTGATTCTATTGTAACACAGATCGAGATCAACAAAAGACTAGCAGCTTTTATGTGGCATGGTGCTGAGAGGCAGTACAAGTCTGGAGATAGTGTAGCGTTATAAGAAGAATGAAGAGCAGGATGTTCTTGAAGTCTTTCTTCAAGAAGTCTTGTGTATATACAAGTTTACATCATATTTATTACAATGATGAGGAGGGACGCATACACAAAAGAGGGACCTATGACAAAAAAGGGGCTTGGTGAAAGTCATTGTCCTGATGACCAAGCAATATCATACCACACCTGGGCCTCTGGGACACCAGGGCTTTGTCCAAATCCTGTAAAATAAAGCAGATTTTTCAGCAGCCGTTTCTCCAGTCTTCAGTGTCACAAGATCCTTCAGAAATCATTCTGATATACTGAAATTGCTCAAGTTCTGACATTTCTTATTATCAGCTAATTACCGTAGAAATAGCCTTATTTAGTGTTTATCTGCCACCTAAGATAAAGATGTTTTTGTGAGCGGCAGCCGTGTCAGTTTCAACCAATCAGTGAACTGATTATTAACAACCAGTCATGTAACATTTAACTGAACTTATAATGGACTGTTGAAAACAGTTTAGGCTCAATTAATCTTCTCAATTTCCATATGAAATCATATTTACACCAATCAGGATTTCACAGGTGATGACGCTCTTTAGGCAAATCGTCAAAAACGACATCACTTGTGCCACACGAAAAAAAGGATAAATGACAATAATTAATAATTGAATTATTAATTACAGAATGGCACAAACACAAATTTCTGTTATGTTTTATTTAGTTCTTAGTAAATACAAATGTGACCTTGATGATTGTAACTATAGCAGTGTCTGCTCTGAGACCACAATGTGACCACCGCCTCCACTGCACAAAACGCTTCCACTACGAGAGAAAGTGGCAGTCGTGTGGCGATTCCACCGCTTGCCGTGTGAAAGGGCCTTTAGGCTGAATTCAGAACAGCACACTAGCACTTTTTCTTCCATATAAAGATGGTAAAAAGTTGTATGCTAGTTTGCTCTAGATTCATAGCAGCAGAGGCAGGGAACAGTTAGGTTCAGGTGAATTTGATCAAGCTCTTCCAGCAGCATTTCTGATAGCAGCAATTTTTGGCCACTAGACCTGGTTCAGTGATGGGCGTGCAGAGTAGAGGTCTACACGGGTCCAAAAATTCGTGCCCGAACCCGAAGAGACCCGTAAATGTGCTACACTGAACCAACCCGGACCCGTCTATTATTTTGAAAGTTGGACCCGGGCCCGGGCAGAACAGAAAATAATCAATAATAACTCACATCACTCATGAAGGTATCCATTATCACCGTGCGTGTGCATTAACTCCGCCCACCCTGCTTCTGGATGACGTCGCTCGTGTTTGTTTGTTTTTTCCCCCACCTTATTTCAAATTACCAACTCACACTTTTCTCATCCTAATTTTACAAGTTGAAAGTTACAAAACAACACACGCACAGCGCTGACTGACTCTGATAACAGCCGGGTGTTCTCCGTGTCCGATCGACTAGGGAATTACACACAATGTTAAACAGACCCGGGACCCGAAGTAATAGATTGGGACCCGACCCGGACCCGGCTGACCATTTAAAATATAGCCCCGAACCCGTACGGATCCCGGGTCCTCGGGTCTCGGGTCCTCCGTGTAGACCTCTAGTGCAGAATCCATTATCATTCGAGTGAAGGCAGATCCTCTGTCACGGCTTTCCAATTAGGACTTGGGCAGTGATCTGATCCCAGATCAATCTAAAATGCTAGTTTTCCATCTGGATCTCTTGAAGGAGCTTGCAAATAGCACTTGACGCCAGAAGGCCACAGAAAACTTAATGATGGATATAATAGATTATGTGCATCATTACGCATATGTTATTGTTTGCGAAAACAAGTCCGGCAGATAGTGTCTAATGGGTACGTGACTGGTGCAGGTACAGTGCATGTGAAAATGAGCCAGCCGAAGTAGCCATTGTCCACTTTAAAACCTCATCAGTAAATCATTTGTTTGGACTTGCTTTTGAATGTCTATCATTTGTGACCCTGGACCACAAAACCAGTCTTAAGTCGCTGGGGAATATTTGTAGCAATAGCCAAAAATACATTGTATGGGTCAAAATTATAGATTTTTCTTTTATGCCAAAAATCATTATGATATTAAGTAAAGATCATGTTCCATGAAGATATTTTGTACATTTCCTACTGTAAATATATCAAAACTTAATTTTTGATTAGTAATATGCATTGCTAAGAACTTCATTTGGACAACTTTAAAGGCAATTTTCTCAATATTTCGATTTTTTTGCACCCTCAGATTCCAGATTTTCAAATAGTTGTATCTCAGCCAAATATTGTCCTATCCTAACAAACCATACATCAACGGAAAGCTTATTTATTCAGCATTCAGGTGATGTATAAATCAATTTCGAAAAATTGACCCTTATGACTGGTTTTGTGGTTCAGGTTCACATTTACTAAAACCTATTAATAATAGTTATGTTTATTACTATTGCTGTTCTATTATTGTACTATAGAGTCTGGCTGAGTAAATGAGGGCTGGTTCATAATATTACCCAGCATCTGTACATGATGCAGCAAATCATTCTTCACTGGCCTAATGGATTAGGCAATAATTACAGGGCTGAATTAAACTACCGGGAGGGAATAGAGTGAGATTTACCCTCCCATCGGTGCCTTTGTGTGCTGCTTTTCAGCCAGAAGAGGATGTTTCTGTTTCTCAGAGAGATGCTTTACGCACACACACACATACTTGAATGCAATTAGGCACAGATTACTAGGCAAGCCGTCAGTGGCGTCTAAACTAAGAGCTGCCAGCGTCTATTGTTTCCTGTTTTGTAAACATGCCATTTTATAAATGAACTTTATAAGATTATAATGAGATTATAATTTGTGCCACACACTGGCCAGGTTTTTTTTTTTTTTTTGTGCCAGTGAAGAATGAGGCGTCAGAGGACTTGTGTATGCGAGATGAAGAGCCAGGGAGAAAAGAAAAGATGTGGAGCATGTGAGAGAGGGAAACGGAGAGCTTGTGATTATTTATCATGTGCTCGAGCATGGGATGGCAGGAAGGTGGGTCGTGAAGAATGGGAAATGACATCAAGCCTCCGACAGGACATCCTTCTCCAGGCAAAGCAGATCAGACATATCATCCGCTACCGGCGTCCCAGCAATGACTCAAACAAGCCTAACAAAGACACTATGCAGCTAGAAGAGAGAGAGTGTCAGCCAGAGAGTCTGAGGGAGACAGAGAAACAGATGAAGGTTAGAGGAGGAGGATTGCATACAAGAAATAGAAAGTGAGAGGAATTTGTAAGAATTCCGCTGTTGTGAATACACACAATTTAAACTGTTTAGTAAGCTGCATACAGAGTCAGAATTTTAATGCATCATTGACACACACCCAATGCTGTTCCAAAAGGTAAGCAACTTAATTATCTATCCAGATTCTAAGGCAGCATAATATGTATCCTTCACAGAGAATGAATGAATGAATGAATGATGCATTTATATAGCGCTTTACTGTGTATTGTTGTACACCCAAAGCACTTTACAATCATGTGGGGGGGTCTCTCCTCAACCACCACCAGAAAATAATCCCTGAATGCATTAAGATGAGAAATTCTAAATAAATATAACTATTATATAAATATATCTATATATTTTTTTCACAACATTACTTTTATAGTATTTTTGATTGCTGATACTGTTATTGATTTTACAATTTTTATATATTACACTAGATTTTGCGATCCTGAAAAATATAAAAATAGTCAGAGTAATTAAATTATTTATTTTACACAGTACATATGTGTGATATATTGTTATGCTTATTAGAGTATTAAGTAATTTAGCAGCATGTTAATGCCAAACTCTGTTGAAATCAATTACAAGTCTCCTGTGTGGAGCACTACTTTGGTCACATCTGGAGTTTCATATGTAGCGCATTTAACATTTGTCACTTATGAGACTTCAATGACAGTTAGGATGCTGCCTTAGACAGCTACCTATGTAGGTAGAAAGCATCAAGGCAGCTCACTAGGTTTTGGAATAGAGCTTAAGTGTGTGTGTGTGTGTGTGTGTGTGTGTGTGTGTGGAGTCATTCACAGCATCAAAAACTGACAGATGCCGTCCCCAGAATTCATAACAGATTGTTTAAACAACGTGATTGGTTTTTGTCTTGTACCACTGAAACTCAATGTTTATTTCTGTCCTGGGTGAAATGGCTGTCAGACAAGATAGACAATAAAAAAAATCTCAGTGGAAAAAATTCTGACAGAACTATGTATTTTCACAAAAACACTATCTACATCAGCCGTGTGCTTTTAGCCTGTAGGCATCTCTCTTTCAATGATTTGAAATCAGTATGAATAATGCCTCTGTCCTGTTCTGTTTGGTAATCTGCTTGGTATTCACTGGGCAATCTATACTTTTGTGTTGCTAACCATTTGAATTAAACGTGTCATTATCATATAGTGAGATCATAACACCGGTGCTATGAGTTTGCAGCGCACCACACAGCGCAACTCATGTTAAGTGCTTTTGCTGTGCGTTCTGCATGATATCTTTTTCTTCCTTCATTCTCAATGCATCGCACGAGCCACCACTTATGTCTGTGTGAAAGTTAAATGAGCCAGAGCTAAAGGTGAGCTCACAAACTTTTTTCTCTCTCTTTTTAGTGGAAGATGGCTCCAAAGATGTAGCCTGTTCAACACCAAATTAGATTGATTTTTTTCCCCCCAGGATGCTATGGCACAGCCCTCACACTTTTAGTTTCTCAATTTAGCCTAGGCAGACACAAAAGCTATGTTTCAAAAACTAGAGAACTGCCTTGCCGTCTTCAGCCCACATCGGCAGCTGGTTTCTAAGGCTGCATCTTGAATGCAACCTGAAATGGAGCCTCATACATGACTGATTTGGAATGCTCTACATAGACAGCAACTCCCCACCTAGCGCTTCTTACATGTACACAATAAAAATACACACACACAAATATTGGGTGAAATATTATTTTGTAGTATTAAATGCAATACGAGTTCACTACCGTTCAAAAGTTTGGGGTCAGTAAGACTTTTTACTTTTTTTTTTTTATGAATACTTTTATTCACCAAGGACACGTTAAATTGATCAAAAGTGACAGTGAAGACATTGACAAGTTACAAAATATATTTCAAATAAATGTTGTTCTATTGATTCTATTCTGAAGGGTCATGGGACACTAAAGACCCTGGAGTAATGGCTGCTGAAAATAGCTTTGCCATCACAGGAGTAAATTGCATTGTAAAATATATTAGAAATGTAAAACGGTTGTTTTAAATTGTAATAATATTTTACAATATTACTGTTGGGTCAAATAAATGCAGCCTTGGTGAGCATAGGAGACTTTCAAAAACATTCAAAAATCTTACCGACCCCAAACTTTTGAACAAAAGTGTATATAGTAGGCATTTCTTGTTTTGGATGATTTTTCTCACAGTTTAACCATTGCACTCAAGTGAAGGATACCAGGAACGCTGCCTTAGAAGTTGACCAAAATTAGGCTTTTGAAGGAAGCATAATGTTGCTGCCTACCTTTTTAAACAGCCTTCACATCCAGAGTGCACCTGTCTAGGCAGCTTAGTAGGTTTGGATCAGAGTTAAATTATACATTTATATTCTCTGTCTCCTGTCACCTAGAGATGTTTGTCTCTCTTCTTTTTTACTCTCTCCCTCTCTTTTACTCTCTCCCTCTCTTTCTTTAAAGTCTATTAATGAATAGATTTGCTAGTGTGGTCGGACAGTTGGTTGCCTGGGTAATTGAAGCAATGGCTGTTTTGAAGTGCTAGTGTATGATCGTCTCCTCCTCTGCCTACTTGAATTTTATACACAGGGCTGCTTATTTCCTCATCTCCTCCTACCCCTTCAATACTCAATCAATCATGCACCTCAAACCTGGGCTATCCATCTAGTTTTAGTATTCTTTTAAAAAGATGCAGGGTTAATTCTGGACTTCATCTGACCTCTAGATCTGTAGTAATTCAATAATGCAATTCAATTTCCTCTCTCTCGCACTGATATCTCAATGAATCTCTCAGAATGAGTTTAGCAGCTACCGTTGTTTTGGTCTGTGGACGATTGATCGAGGTTTTGACAAATTCGGCCCTTCAGAGTTTTTTTTATAAAATGACCACAGGAAAATATGAGATTAAGGATATCTTTTTCATAATTTCAGACACTGGATTCTCATGCCAGTGTCTATTCCATCACCATCTCTGGATATAAATATGGATTATTACCATGACATTCCACCCATTCTCTCTACAATGTATTCTTTTATAGATAGCCACTCAAAAGGTTTCACAGCTGTTGAAAATCTGTTCTTGGCAAGCTTTGTGCCTCAAATAAACATCCCCTTCTTTCAGAGGCCCATTGTGTTTAAAACCCACAGGAACCTTGAGAAATAATGTGAAGTACATTAATCATGTCCATACTGAAGCAAGCCTGTCTTGGTATCTTCTAGTTCAATGCTACAATCTCAAAATTATTTACATAGAAAAGTAATTAATCTGAAAAGTTTTGTCAGTTGAAGGATGGAGTTAGGCGAGTGGATGAATAGAGAGGGAAAATCTCTTGTTAGGAAGGGTGATTTGAAGACTGACATTCCACATAATACGAGCCATTGAGGGCAAGTGGAAATCAAAAAGACCTCCTTGGGTGAGTGGTAACAAGCTGGTCTCAGCAGCCAGGATCTGGTATAGGATGTAACAGTGGGACTTGGCCAGCGAGAGCACAGGGGAGAGAGAGAGATTCCACTTTTAGGAATGAACCAGACCATTTTTAGAGTTGGCCAGAGGCTCTCAATCTATAAAGATTGACAGGCTTGTCCATTCCGTTTCAGTGGCCTGTGGAGGGATAAGGGGTTCGGAATGAGAAAGAAAAGAAAGGTGCTTTGTTGGTGCATCCTATTCCCTGCAGACTACACTACTTCCTGTCTCCATGGGCTGCCCATGTGAGCAGGGATGCTGTGATGTTGACTGTAAGCCATTACCACCTTCCTTTTGGTGTTGTCTGTTGGCATTTGAAGTTCCTGGCACTTTGTGGATCCAGCTCACAAGGCATCACATAAAGAGTAAGTGCGGTGTTTGTTCCAAAAAGTTGACTGTCATTCAGGCCTGCTTGGAGTTGAATGGACAGGACTCATTTTCTCTCTGGAGACGCCTTAGGGGAGAATCCATTCTTTCTTTCTCATCATCTGTATTCACAAATTCAAGTATACACCTTTTCATTGTAAACCGAGAAGCCTAAAATGATTTTTCCGGTACAGTATAACCGTGACAAGCAATTTTGTATCACCAGCAACAATACATTTATTTTATTTTAACTTTTATGATTTTATTGTAGCTTTTTTTTTTTATTTATAGTCACACACCAGCAAACATGCATTAGTGTGGTAGCTCTTCCATCTTTTTCTGCACTCTACCGCAGTGCAAACTCATTTCAGACATGTTACCGAATTACACTGTGTTGCAGTTTTGCTGCTTTTGTATGAATATCATTGCTCAGCTTCCTTTGAATTTCTCCAGACTTCACGATCTTGATGTGGCAGTGAAAAAGGTGGCGGCCTGTTGAACCACCACACATCCGTCATGCGCAGTCTTGGCTAAATGCTTGCCCAAGCCCAGGTCATGAAGAGAGTTCATGTGAACATGATCAATGTGCGGTGGTTGCATAGTAGAAGATTTGAACTAAATGGTTACCCTCAGACCCAGACAGGAACTTACAGAAGTCAAATATTGAAACTTTCAGTGGATATTAGTTGATTTTACACAGGAATAGTTCACACCAAAGTGAAGGTTGTTTCAAATCTGTATACCACACCATGGCCACTAGGAAGATTGCAAGAAGATACTTTGTAAGACGTCTCAGTGTTTCTTTTGTCCATACATTGAAACTCAGTGGCATCCAATGTTGTTTGGATCACATTGACTTGTATGGACAAAAACAGTTGAAACATTCTTCATATTATATCTGTTTGTGTTCCACAGAAGAAATAAAGTCATACAGGTTTGGAACAATGTGCGGGTGAGTAAGTGATGACAGAATTTAAATTTTTGGATTCAAATTTAGCAGTCTTTACAAATAGCCCAAATTATTTTCAATATTGCAATGTGAAAACAAATGTACAAATTAGTTAATTAGATAATTGTAATAGAATAGAATAGAATAGAATATTATGCATTTTAGCACAAGTGTCACTTGGTAGAAGTGTCAAATTAGGTAGATGCGGACATAAGTTGTGTGACGTGACCTCATCCTTAAAGGGGTCATATGATGCGATTTCAATTTTTCCTTTCTCCGATAATAATAATAAAATGCTGTGATACATTTTTTGTGTATATTTTTTTGTTTATTTTGTACAAAAAAACAGTTGTGGTACTGTTTTGAGTCTCCACTTGGTGTGTCCAATGTAAAATCTGTTCCTAAAGCAAAACCAATTGAGAACCACTGGAATACACGAGAGAACTTTCTCTGTTTGTGTTTGTTAGATCAGTGGATCTTGTCTTGAAGTTCTCAGAGCCATGGCTTATTATGAAAATGTAGAGGAACACACACACACACACACAAAGTCACATCCCAGGGAGTAGCATACAGTGAATCATATGTCCGCCGGCATCATTTAGCATTTAGGCAGAAGGAGGCTAATTATCCACTCCGTACTATCACTGCAAATGTCTCCAGCCTAACTGGGTATTCTCAAAATGTCTTTGTAATTTGTGTTGGAGGAACTGACCCTGAATCAGCAAGAAGGAGCTTCTTCTTTTGGGTTTCTGACCTCGAGTCATGTTTAATGAAAGACTCCCTGATTACATTGCCTGAGATTGGGCTGCTGTTATCAAGAAACCAAGCGTCCATCAGGCTATTGGCTTTTTTAGGCAGTTTGTCTATTGAACTGCTCAGTGTATCTGTGAAAGTGGAGTGTCTTTGATTTTCTGTCTTTATTTCTCTGTCGTGATAATCATGCATTTGTCCTACCCTGTTGTTTTGTCCACTTTTCATTTCGCCAGGTGCATCACAACACTGACAGGAGGAGATGCAATCAATTTTTACCCCATAGCTAATCTGTATCTGTCTGTGTTCGACTTTGTTCACCAGTGTTTTATGTGTAATTCTGTTGTCTATCTGTCATATATGTGTGCAGGTTTTGAATTACTGTATCAGCCGGAGGTGGTCCGACTCTACCTGTCCCTGCTTACAGAAAGCCAGAACTATAACACGCTAGAAGCAGCGGCCGGAGCTCTACAGAACCTCAGCGCTGGACAGTGGACAGTAAGTGTCTTCTCAGAACATTCCTGCACATAACAAATTTGGGAGAACCAGGAATTGGAAACTGATTCCTATTTAGATCCATTTAAAAAACAATCCCAGATCAGAATTATTTTCATGATATTTGATTCCACAGAGATTCAGGATAGGGCATTTTATGATGGACATCATCATAAAATATAGAAATAAAACATACAGTAATTAGAGCCGTTGTCATGACGACATCCCCCATCTTATTTTCTGTCAGCTGTCCATGTGAATCTTTTGAGAACTTATAAACAAGCATTTTATTTCTGCTTTTAGTATAACTTTTTTTGTGGTATATACACTACCATTCAAACGTTTTTGTTTTTTTATTATTAAAAAAAAAATGTGTAATGTTTTTTAACGAGAAGTCTCTTATGCTTACCAAGGCTGCAGTAATATAAAAACAGTAATATTGTGAATTTTTTTTTTACAGTTTAAAATAAGTTATATATTGTCATTTTACATATTTTAAAAATGTAATTTACACATGATCCTTCAGAAATCATTCTAATATGCTGATTTAGTGCTCAATTTTCACATATTTTATGTTATTATCTATATCAAATGAAGACGGCCTGTTCAACCATCACACCATCGAACTTTGATTGGCCTGCTAGAGTACATCATGCAAATCCATAAACCTTAATTTGTAATGTTTTGTTTTTGTCTGCTTCCAGTGCACCTTGAACACATTCCTAGTCAATACTTAATTACGAGTGTGACATGTCTGTACCACAGTGTTCTGTGGGGCTCTCGTTTCTCTTGACGCAGAAGTCAAGAGGAAATGCCCCTAATAAACACGCACATCCCCCTAGACCTATTGCAAGAGTAAATCCCATTAAACTTCACTGCCCTGACCCTGCTTCCTTTTCCATGTCGGACCTGAAGTGCAGCTATGCATAAGCTCACAGCTTCTCTGTCTGGTACCGCCGCTTCAGACCTGCCTCATCTCTATGCCTGGTGACCCACGTGTGCTTGTGAACCCAGAGTTCCTAGCTCATCACAAACCCCTGCTGTAGGGAGACGGGCATGTCACGTCTGTGGTCTATAAGAGGATTTGAGAGATTTTATTTATTAATTTATTCTCTTTCCTACTTTTCTGCAAATGTGTTTCTAGGCTCACTACCATCTCCTAGTGGCCATGGTGTGGTATTGCAACAACTTAATTACTATCTCAGGGGCACTGGTTGAGGAATAGACATTTCTTGTGTCACCATAAAGGTTTTGTGATTCATGGGGTTGGAGTGAAAATGCACACAAGTCTAACGGGGAGCAAATGGCTATTTACTGGATTGCAGTTTCCCAGAATAGAGGAGCTTTTTCTTGCACACATACTCGGAGGCATATTCCTGTTCTGAAAGATTTACAGAGCTGCATGTCTGGCTGAGCATAAGTTGACTTGACTTAATGAAATGAATGCAGTGGAAAATGTCTGAATCACTGGCTTAATACAGTCTTTTCCTCTCATTTCTACAGTGGTCGAACTATATCCGGGCGACAGTGCGTAAGGAGAAAGGACTGCCAATCCTCGTCGAGCTCTTGCGCTCGGACTCAGACAAGGTGGTGCGAGCTGTGGCCATCGCTCTGAGGAACCTGTCCATCGACCGCCGCAACAAAGACCTAATAGGCAAGAGTAGCATTTCTAGATCATTAGTGCCCATAATGTTAAACACATATTTACATGATACTTAAATTTAGTAATTTAAAGGGATACTCCACCCCAAAATGAAAATGTTGTCATTAATCACTTACCCCCATGTCGTTCC
>NW_015555728.1:479817-495565 GCF_001515605.1 Sinocyclocheilus anshuiensis
TTTGTCATTAATCACTTACCCCCATGTTGTTCCAATCCCGTAAAAGCTTCGTTCGTCTTCAGAACACAATTTAAGATATTTTGGATGAAAACTGGGAGGCTTGTGACTGTCCCATTGACTGCCTAGTAAATTACACTGTCAAGGTCCAGAAAAGTATGAAAGACATCGTCAGAATAGTCCATCTGCCATAAATGGTTCAACCATAACGTTATGAAGCGACTAGAATACTTTTTGTACGCGAAGAAAACAAAAATAACGACTTTATTCAACAATTCGTCTCCTCTGTGTCTCTCCGCATCACCGTAGCGCCATTTTGGAGAATAACCACTGAACGCAAGCAGCGTACGCTCTTCTGTGTCAGCCGCGACACAAGGATACGTTTTCTACGTGTATTTACGCTTTGATTTGAACGTAAACAGCGCATCCGTGTAGCGCGGCTGACACAGAAGAGCGTACGCTGCTTGCGTTTAGTGGTTATTCTCCAAAATGGCGCTACGGTTATACGGAGAGACAAAGAGGAGATGAATTGTTGAATAAAGTCGTTATTTTTGTTTTCTTCGCGTACAAAAAGTATTCTCGTCACTTCATAACGTTACGGGGGTTTGGAACGACATTGGGGGAAAGTGATTCATGACAACATTTTCATTTTGGGGTGGAGTATCTCTTTAACGGTACGATTTTGTAATGTTTTTAAAAGACGTCTCTCATGCTCACCAAGTCTGCATTTATTTTATATGTATTTTTAAGCATACAGTAAAAATAGTAATATTGTGAAATATTACAGTTTATAATAATTGTTTTCTATATTTAAAAAATTCTAAAATGTAATTAAATCCTGTTATAGTAAAGCTGAATTTTCAGCAGTCATTACTCCATTACTTCATGGTAACTGCAACTTGCTTGACATTCTTTCAGAGCGGAATCTTTCATTTTTTTATATTATCATCTTCAGGGAGTTACGCTATGAGGGACTTGGTCAGCAACTTGCCCAGCGGACAGCAGCGGCCAGCCAAGAACCTGGAGGAGGACACAGTGGTGGCCATCCTCAACACCATCCATGAAATCATCATTGACAGCTCTGAGAACGCCCGCTCTCTCATTACTGCTCAAGCAATCGACAAACTAGTGGCCATCAACAGGACCAGGTAAGAAGGGAACAGAGAATGGAGGAAGATTATGGTAATGACACAATATATGGTCTCTCTTTGATCAGAGTTAAGCTATATTCACACTGTAAGTTTCTGATTTCTGCTCAAACCAGATATTTTGTGAAACTAGAATATTAAATTTAAAAAGCTTTAACATTTTAACCTTTATTTTCACTTTTCATCTTTCTATGTTATAATTGATTTTTAGATCAAGCCAACTATCTATGGTATTTTCACTTCAACCAATTATGATTTCTTAAGGCTTGCTTAGTTCTGTATGTTCACAAACAACAGGTTTTTGATCTGTGTAAACATCTTATGTTAGTTTGGGTCCTCCTTAACTGGCAGAGAAAAACAGCAACAAGAGTTGCTGCTTTTTGAAGTGTCTTATTTTTATCACCACACATCTTTAATATATGTGTGTTAAAAACTGAATATTAAATGGTGCAGTGCTGTTGATATCAAAAGCAGCAGAGACCTCCGGAGAGTGAGCCATATGTTAAACAAACAACCTCCATGCTTTCCACATGTGACCTCATTTAAAACTGCACATCATTTATACCATTTCTGCCTGAGCATGATTTTACCCGAAACTAGATATTGATTGTAAGAGATTAACTTTTTAAAGAGTACATGCTAGACTGGAGAGTGGCTACACGGCCTCTCTCTATCTCTCTCTGACTCTTTGAAGTCGTAGGCTCCTGGTAATTAAGTGAGGATCACAGGAAAAGCTAATGAAGTGAAAAGAGAGAAATCTGTGGCCACAGGGGTTAGAGATTGGAGCCATAGTGACACTGCGATGCTGGGAGGGGAATAGATGACTTTGAATTTGAGAGTTATTCCACTGGGCTCTGGATTCTGCATAACTCTCTTTCCCTCCATGTTTATGCATTGCAGCCAGTCGGCAAGGGAAACCAAAGCTGCTTCCCATGTACTACAGACGGTTTGGAGCTATAAGGAGCTGAGAAATGCCCTGACCAAGGATGGCTGGAATAAAACACACTTCCAAGTAGAGTGAAGCATAAACGCACACAAACACTCTGATTTCTCAGTTATTCCTAAACCAAAGTGTAAAGTGGAGAAAGGTAAATCCCATGAAGAAATGTCCAGGTCACACTTCACTTTAAAATGTAAAGAAAAACTAAGAAATTAATAAGAAAATATTTGCATAGTGAAAATTGAGTGTTAATGGAGTGTCATTTTCATCATAATCAAGCAGAATTGTCCCCCAAAATTCTCATGCCCTCAAATTTCTAAAAAAAAAAAAAGAAAATCTTGTTCTCATTAATGTAATACATTCCTGAGTGGACACAATGATTTATTTATTTTTTACATTTTTAAATATAAAATAAATATGATATGAAATGATATTAAAGGTCACATAAATAATAATGAAAAATTATTATAGATATATTCAGTGAAACAAATACTGCTATGATGTATACTTCAGTTATGCTGTATTTGACAAATGTACATTAATTCTATTATGAAAGTGTTCTCATTTCAAATGTCACATATATTTTTCACATCACAGTATTTTTTGTTGAACGAGAATGAGATCAAATGTGCTTAAGTTTATTTATTGTGCCTAGGTGCCAGTAAAATTATTTCAGAATGCAAAAAGTCATGATGGTCAAAATAATAGATCTCATTTCCTTGATGCAAAATACATTTTTTTCGAAAGAAAGTGAAATATGATTCAGACATTTCTTGATGGTTTCTGTGAGATTCACATTCTATTGTAACTATCCTTTGCATCCCTTACTGTACATATTTTATGAAGAAAGAGACCTAGTTGTCCTAATCCAAGTGCTTTTAGTGAAGGTTTGTCACTCTGTCCTGTGTTTCTGAAACATTCTCCTCTTGATCCTTCTCAGCCGATACCGACTGGCACTCCCAAAGGATCTAAGAGTTGCAAGCCTGGCTACGACGATACTACACTCCCCTTGATGGAGACGAACCAAGGTTAGCATAAGACCCCAAACAGAGACTTTACACACCCTGATAGCAGCGAATCTGGGTGCTCAGGGGAGTTCTGGCGGTTCAGGTGCACCTGAGCGAGCATATCTTCTGAACTCTACTACTTTCTGTGTTTTAACACACGGCAGAATGCTTGATCTCTCACCCCCGCTGCTCAGCTGGTGTGTGCAGCTGCCGCATCTCTTGTGCTTTAATCGGTCATTTGAGTGGTTCATATGATACAGAATGATTTATGAGGATCAGACAGCAGATTAATGGGCCTCAATGTAGGAGCTCATTATTCATTCACTCTCAAGTAAAATGATGGTAAATTACTGCAGTGCTGCAATAAAAAGCACCATCCGTCCACCCAGGGCACATCTCATTGAGAGAGGAGTTAGCATGACAGCTTTGGCTTTTTTTTAGATTTTATTGCTGCAGTTAGCATGGATGCTCATGACAGTGATACATTTGATCACTTCCATCAGTCCCATGCCATTACCTGCTTGCCTTACTGTGGAGAATTGAGCACAACAGTGACCGCCCATCTTTTCGGAAGCCTTTGTTCCAGAAGCATTTTTCTCATTCATTTTCTCTATAGCTGAATTAAAAATCTATAAAAAGGTCTTAAACCAAACTAACCACTATGAACTACTCATCCGTGAACCATTCTGAAGGATATTATTGAATCAGCACAATAAAATATGAAACTTTTAACTTAAGATTGTTTGTGAGTATAAAATACATGTTTTAAAGGCCCATTCACACCAAGAACGATAACTATAAAGATAACTATATTAGCGTCCACACCAGCAGACGATATCGTCTGTTTATTCCAAGCGCACTCTTGTCTGCCACTTTAAACTCTAGAGCTCGTGATAGCAGGATTGATTCTGATTGGCTGTCAATGTTTTTATCGTTCATCAGCTGGAAAAAAAAATCGTTCTGGAAGTGATTCCAACGATATCGTTTCTCTGTGCCTTTATCGTTATAGCTGTGGTGTGGACTCTGCTAATCTTTAATATTGAGAACGATTTTTAGAACTATATCTTTATTGTTATCTTTATAGTTATCGTCCTGGGTGTGAACAGGACTTAAGTGTATTATTTAATCTAAAACGTATTGTGAAATATTGTGAAATTGTATTCCAATTTAAAATAACTTATCTATTTTGATATATTTTAAAATGTAATTTATTGTTGTGATGGCAAAGCTGAATTTTCAGCAGCCATTACTCAGTCTTCAGTGTCACATGATCCTTCAGAAATCATTCTAATATGCTGATTTGCTGCTCAAGAATCATTTCTTATTATTATCTCACTTGAAAATGGTTTGATTTGATTATAATTTCTATGCTTTATGGTAGTGGGCGGTTACTGTTGAGTCAGATTGCCGCTATTCTCACTTCCTTTGTCTTCTCTGATTGGTGTCTCTCACTTCAGAATTGTGGATAGTTTAGGATTTCACAGAGAATTATGTATTTAAAAAAAAATGTATACTTAAATTGACATTCTAAAATTGAGCATGCATATTAGTGATGTGAAAATCCAGCCTGTAAAATGCTTTTCAGGCAATAGAGGGTGTAGCGGTGGGGATGTGATACCTATGGATGAACTCGGTCCAGGTAAGACAATGTCGGCATGCTCTCAAAAAAAAAAAAAAGTCTTACAGACTAATGTGGTTTTAAGAGAATACAAAACCATAATCCCTCTAATTCCATTTACCCTAAAATTTCTCCCAAGCAATGTTGTGTTTAGTTTTAAAAGTAATTTTTCTAACCGCATTTCTTTTTCCCTGAAGAGTTTCATTCCAATGCTGTCTGCAATACCCCTCTTTTAATAAGATGTTTGTAGTGTTGTTGTGTTTGGTGTGTTTTGGGCCAATGACAATTTGAACAGAAGCACTATTGCTTGTTCGCTACAGAGTAACACCTCTTCATTATGGCGCCGTCTCTCTGATCTTCTCCACTGAAGCAGCATCCTCTCCAAGCCTGACTGACAATAATTGGACAGAGGCTGAAGATGGGGTGCTGCTTTAGTGGGTAGAAGTAAGTGATGAAATGGCAGTGACTGTGAGGGACAGCTCATACACACGGCCTGCATGAACACACACAAAACCCGCACAGTAATCACACACATCACATGCTCAGCTGTGAGCACCAGAACATCTGTGAATGCAGCACCTATGGGATGCTCCCAGCTGAAGGTTGAGGGATTCGTTTCTGTTTGTTTGAAGAGCCATGCTGAGGGTGCTGACACACCGATCATGGTAACAGAGCTTTTCTGCTTTCTTTCCCTCTCATTAGATGGCTATTCGACGATTGACCAGAGAGACAAAGACTCCAAGTACAAAAGCAGCGATGGCTCATCTGATCTGCAGGAGCGGGAGCCGTTAAAGGTCAGAGCTGAAGTGTCAGAAGTGAGACACGTTTCTACATCCGTTTAATCTGAGAAGGCACTGTGTGTGACAATGCTATCTGTGGTAGTGTGGTAATATCCTGTCTGTCTCATTAGCTGCTTCAGGCACCAACACTGCAAGTTGTGCAGAGAAAAGAGAAATGATATATTAACAGTGAATTTGGGTTGGAGCCACGGTGAAGCGGTTAGCTGCAAAACCTAGTGAGTTGTCTAATTAGTGGAAGGCTTCAGAACTGTATTGCCAGATATGTAGAACAATAAGCAATCTGGTCTGAGCCAAAATAAGGTTGGTTCTCCACAACAAACCAAAGTGATTTTCACGCGTTGGAAATGCGACCCATGACTGCCCATATTTATAAGCAACCTAATGAAAAACAATCCTAAATTCGCTTATAATAAGTGGACATGGCAATACTGATTTTATGGCATCATAGATCCCCCCCAGTATGATGGTGTGATATATATATATCAGACTTTCAGATCACAGTCTACATCTATACGTTTAAGATATCTGTTCATATTAAGTATATTTAAACTTAACTTCCCCTCATACAGTCTGTTGTTAGCTCCATGTGGTGCTTAAAAAGATAATTAAATGTCAGCTTTGTGATTTTTTTTAAAGTTATTAATGTAGAGATGATTAAGAAACTGTCTGGTGCTACTATTTTCCCCCTCTGACTGTCATCTGTAGGAGAGGTCGACTTGCATATCAAGTGCCTCTGCAACAGTAGATTGAGTTCTCTTACTCCTCCTTGACTTTATATGGATTCATCTCATATAACGAGTGTTATCAGAGTCCAGTGTGAGAGTGATTGACATTACTGTGTCTGCATTCGAAAGAGGCCACACTGTGCTCATAGATGAGCGTGTTCATGGACGCCTCTGCATTATTGACGACTACATTTCTGTACCATCTGTAGTTCGTCTCAGCATTGTGACAGGGCTTTGTATCTCAACAGCTGCCTGCCATATTTCTTTGTTAGACTTTCCGAACGCTTTAATAGATGTCATGACAAATTCAGATTCCTATTGCTTCGACTTTCAGAATGTCAACCGAACAAACAGATTAATTATTTTCTATTGTCACAATATTTGGCAGACATTAAAGGGGTCATATGATGCGATTTCAATTCTTCCTTTCTCTTTGGAGTGTTACAAGCTCTTGGTGCATAAAGAAGATCTGTAAAGTTGCAAAGACTAAAGTCTCAAATCCAAAGAGATATTCTTTATAAAAGTTCAGAGTCAGCCACACCTACCTAAAACGGCTCGTTCTAACACGCCCCCACATATCTACCTCACTATGTGGGAAGATTTGCATAACGCCGCCCAAATGTTCACGCAAAGAAAGAAGGCGTAACTTTTAGTCTATAATGTTCTTTTTAGCAGCATCATATGACCCCTTTAAGGGTTTATTTCCCTACTAATACAATGAAGTTGCTCCCTCTAGGGGACCTTGCTGGCACAACACGCATGTATACCTAAAAATCATGCCGATCAAAGTTTTGCTGTTTTCGGAATGGATCTTTGTTCAGTTCTGCATGCATTCACTTCAATTACCTTTCTGTTCTATCATTTCAAACTGTTTATTTTCCCCTTGAGCTTCCCCTGCTGCAAGGACTAACTCTGGCCTTTCTCTGTGTGTTTAAACTGTTGGTTTTGCTGATTTGAACCCCTCTCCCATTGCTGCAGAATGACACAAATAGGAAACACTATATCAGGAGCAACAGGCCGACTGTCAGCCTGGTGGATGCTTGTGATGTAAAACCTCAGCCTGTTGACTCCTGGGTCTAAATGCATGCATGGTAGGTTTTATGTGTTTGATTTGGGTGTTTTGTTGTAGTGGTTTTGTTCTCACCCATCCTGTTTATGAAATAACTCCCACCCTTTTTTCATCATTTGCTCTGTCTAACCCAGAGAAGTGCATTGTCTGAATCGATCGCTAATCTGACGACTGCATGTTCAGATCTTAAAATATAATTTTCTTCATGAGGATTGTGATTCAGAATAGATGTGAAGATAGGATCAAACTGATTTCTTGAAGAGTGGAGCATGATTAAGTGTCTATATTGCATGTACTCTACCGTTCAAAAGCTTGTTTTTTTTGGGTTTTTTTAATAAAAAAACAGTAATATTTTGAAATATTAGTTTAAAATAACAGGTTTTTTTGGTTATATTTTAAAATGCAATTTATTCCTGTGATGGCAAAGCTGAATTTTCAACAGCCATTATTTCAGTCTTCAGTGTCACATGATCCTTCAGAAATTATTCTAATATGCTGATTTGCTGCTCAAGAAACATTTCCTATTATTATCAATGTTGAAAACAGTTGTGCTGCTTAATATTTTTGTGGAAACCATGATACAATTTTTCAGCATTCTTCGGTGAATAGAAAGTTCAAAAGAACTGCATTTATTTCAAATAGAAAACTAATTTTTTTACTGTCACTTTGGAACAATTTAATGTGTCCTTGCTGACTTTTTGCTGAAAGTATTCATTTCTTTTAAATAAAATCTCACCCCAAACCTTTGAACGCTTTTCACTCATTTTCTGTGGAAAGTGGACTAAATGAAGAAACTACACTGTGTATACTCGTACATGTTCCAGTGCTGACTTCTCTGGGTTAGCATCATCATCGTCTGTTTATTTTCACTCTCATGCTTGCCAAATATCTGCTCATCATCCTTGCTTTCTTCATCCCATACTGTATCTGTCTGGCAGGAAACCATCATCAGTTCAGTTCTAGTCCTTGAAACATGTAGAATTTAATCATGTCCAGTATTGTTTAAATCTGGTAAGTCATATAGAGAAAACATGTCATTAGTTTCAACATCCTAAAAATCATCCATCATTCAAGTGACATGCTCGCTTTCATTTGGCAGACATTATCTTGTGCATGTCTATAAATGTAATCATGTCTTTGTTTGTGAACATATTACAAATATCTCTCATTAGAACGCACATTTTTATTTAGTCTGATAATGTCGTCTGATGTCTGTGGCTTTCCTGCCCTCTCCGCTGCAGGCTTAGCTAGCAACAGCGCCACATCTTACCACACAAGGATTTCACGTCACCACTGCCATTAACTGCAGAGCTCACCGTGATGTGGACTCATCTGAAGACTTTTGCCTAAAAGAGCGAGAGAAAAATACAAACTTTCATTCAACAGCCAATATTTTGAACAAGTGAAAAGGGGAAAAAAGTACCATTTCTCATATGTACATTCCCACTGGATGTAGTGTACCCAGAACTGAGGATTTGCTGTCACGGAGCCAGAATGATGGATTGATTTGAGTGTACAGTGCTGTCATGGACGTGGATGTGTATTGGAAAGAATTGGATTGAGGGGTAAAAGGAAATAAGAAAAAAAACTATTTTTATGTCAAAAGAATTTAATTTTTGCCTATTATTTTTGTTGTACGTTTCTGCCTGATTACTGTTTGTTTTGTGGATTTGTTTTCCCCCGAAGTGCAGTGAATTGTGAATTTTGTTTTCATTTATTTTCATTTTGTAGAGTTTTAATGAAAGTTTGGGTTTTCTAAAATAGTTGAGGACACTTGTGAAAGGAGGAAAAATAATGTTTTTTTTTGTTGTTGATGATGTTCATTACAACGGTGTGGGGGCACATACAAAGTCTGGGGGGGGAGGGGGTCTATATTGAAATGCACGCTTTTGCAATTTCTGTGTGCTGGCTTTATAAAGCAACTTTAAAGACATATTATCACTGTGTTTGTTTCTTCTCACTTAGAACTGTTGTTAAAAAGCAGAGATTTACCTGCTTACAGTGACATCTGCTCATAGTGGAGCTGAGAGGAGGAGAGCTGCTGTGCTTTCAGCTGGATTTGATCTGCTGATCTTGTATTCCCCTTGACATGTCGAGCTGTAGAGGCATTCTGGGTAACACTGGCACTTACCAACTATTGCTTTGGTTTATTTAAAAAAGGGTAATGAGGGGGAAAAAATCTATTTGTTAATATGTAGATTGTGCTACGAGGGATGGTAGGGGGATTCACTTGCTCCTGTTGTCATAAAGGTAGATTTTAAAAGCATTTTATATTTTTTGTTGTTTTATAAATGTATATTAGCTGCAAATATTAAAAAAAAGAGGGCAAAAAGGTCACAATCATCCTTATAACATTGATAGATGTGAATCCATAACAGATTGTTCAGAGCACATTCAGTATTCCGTACAGAAAGCATGGCCATGTTTGTATAAAAACTATTAATAATATAATAAACAGATCATTGCTTTAGTTAAATGTGTATCAAAGGCTGTAGAGTCATTCTCATTGTCTTATTTATATTTGATATTTTTTACACCTTGTTTTGTTAAATGGAAGCATTTATTATCAGTGTTGTTTTTTCAATTGGAAAACATGTTCAAAATGATCTGATTGGTTGGCAAAATTTAAAGGAAAGACCAGAATGAATTTCAGAAGAGGAATCAGGGATAGATACTTCCTTTCATTTCAGCTCTTATGCCAGCCTTTCTAAATACTTTCACATCAAAAATGTATCTCTCGAGTATAACAAAATAACATGACAATTGTGGATACTCAAATGTTTCCACTGTCAGTGTAAAGATATCCTGTGTTATATCATTTTTTACCCATAAACGCATAAAAATGGGCAAACACTAAGTAATATACCAAGTAGAACGACAAATTATTTTGTTCTTATTCCAGTTTCCTGATAATGTGTAATATGCAGCACACACCTGCTTTATCATCTGATTTCTGTCATGTAAGTCTATATCTAACTCTCTATAGCAAGGTTTTTTCAGTAGTGTTTTAACAGAGACTCCTAATAACAAAATAGCAGTGTAATCATTTCATTTTTAAAGAGGAAATGATGTGTACGTTCACATCGAGATCTTTAGCCTTGTGTAGGTTCATTATTAATATTTGACTGTCTGTTCCTGACTGCCTTTTTGCAGAATAAAACCAAAGGATTTTGGTACCGTGTAGTACAAGAGAAGAGGTTCCCAGAGTGTGTATATTTATAGAAAAACAGATGTTGAAATGGATTCAAGAGAAGCCTACCTTTGTAGATATCACTAATTCAAAGCATCAAAACTCAGTACATGTACAACTTGGTAGCAAATGTGTTTGTAACTATCATGTGCCTTAACCTTTTTCCATGTTAGATGAAAATAAGTGTTTTATATGTTTTATTGGTCCCTAACTGCTCTTTCTCTCTCTCTCTCTCTCTCTCTCTCTCTGTCTCTTTGACATACAAACAAACACACACACACACACACACACCTCCTCTCTCTGGCTCCTCCCACTTTCACTCACTCTGTGTTCTCAATGTAGTCTAGACTGGTGGTGGGTTTTGCCTTGTATTACATTGTATTATACAATTTTAAAAGATAGAAACATTAAAAGGTTTTGATTATATAGTTGTTTATGCTTTCCTAGCACTCAAGAACAATGCCACAGTGACCGAATGTATTGTTAATTTTACTAATACCCAGAAGAGAGAATTGCTCTTGTTAAAGAAAAATACAGGTTTGTAGAGTATCACTTTGGTGTGTTTTCAATAAATCATGCCTGAAATGAGCATATTCTGTCCGTTTCTTTTCCTTTCCCCCCCTAACTTAAAATTTAAATTGTGTCATTTTGTAGTTTTGGACCCCATTGACTTTCAGTGTATGGCTAAAACAGTTGAAATGTTGTTCAAAATGTTATTTTGTGTTCCATAGAAGACAGAAAACCATGCCGATGACCTAAGGGTGAGTAAATGATGACAGAATGTTTATTTTTGTATGGACCATACTTTAATACACTTTCAATCTTCATTTCAGGCAAATTATGCATTTACTAGAAACAGCTTGTCACACGATTTTTCATCAGAAAACAGGTTTTTGTTTCATAGTCATAATAATTTAGTTCCTCTAGAAATCTCTGAATTTTTTACATTTGTACATGATTTAAAGATTGATACTCCCTCTGGCTGTTTAACAACTCCAAGAGCGGAAATATTTATTTCAGGAATTTAATTTGGTAAAAACGGCAAAATATTTCTAACTTTGTGCATTAAATCACATCATCCAGTGTGTGTGCAGCTCCTGCGATGGCCTGTGTGACGATGGATATGTGTTTATGAGCCTGATCCCAGTCTTCCTTCAGCCCGGTGCTCTCAGCCTTCTTTACTGCATCTGCCAGGCCGGGGAAGGTGGGCACACTTGATGACCATATCACATGCCTGTGTGGTGCCAGACAGCATTAGAAGTGATTGCAAACAGGTGTGACATCAGCATGAACAAATGGAGAGTGGTAAGGGGAATGCAGATTAATATTCATAAGGGACCGGTCATTATTAGCAGGACATTTTAATAATGCTGCTTCATACCTGAAACCATATTGCTCTGGGAATGCTAGCGGGTCAAGGAAAGCTCTGTCCAGCAGCATGAGCTGGTCATTAATTTGACGAACCTTCAGGGGCCTGTTGTGAAGACAGAAGTTATGTTTATGCTGTTTTGTACCCTTGACACCACAGCAGGTGATTTTGACATCACTTTAACCCTGTAAAGCCTACTCTATCAAATTTCTAATGCCTCTAAATTATCAACATGAGCAAAACTTTGCTGAAAAACCTGTTGTACACCATATTCTACATAGTTTATTCTTTTTTAGCAAGTAAAAGACCTTTAAAAACATCCCCCTTCAGGTTGTGGTACACATGTCTTTTTTACTGTGAAATCCATAATGATTTTTATAAAGTAAATGTAAAAATAAATGTGAAATTGTTAGTAACACTTATTGGACTCGAGCCACTTAGGTTTATACTTGATTATTCATACAGATTGTTTTTTTAAATAATCATGATAAAAAAGTATGAAATATGATCAGGTTTTTTCAGGAATGTTTTATCTTACTCTGCTAGGGTTGTAAAAATCTCAAAGAATGGCCATATAAATATCAGCAAAGACACCAAATTGCAATTTTTTGCTCAGTTTGGGCCTCTAAATAAAATTGAGATGTTTTTTATGAGCTCCAAATTTATCTGTCTATCTATCTATCTATCTATATATGTGTGTGTATATATATATATATATATGTCAAGTTTGGTGGCTGTCGTGGAATAACTGCACAGCTTTCTTCGAGGATTCTGGGATAGGAAAAAGTGCTCATTCTCATTGCTACTTTGACACTTATGTACTTCCATCTCTCTCACCTTGTACAAACATTTAGGTTGGCAAATTCCCCTAATGAATAACATTTCCCTCATCCAAAGCAGTCTGGAAAATCTTATTAGCTCACCGATAGAGATTCCTTTAGCCGCAAGTTTTTCCTCAAAGATTGTAACCGCCTGACTGAGGTACTGCTCTGGACTTTCTGCATAGTCACTGCAGTTGAAAGGCAGCAGAAGACTGTCAGCCAATCGCAACAGTACGTTCCATGCTGTCCTGGCTACTGCCTGGTGACTTGTGAAACCTACATAATGGAAAGTCCTTTGAATTTAAAATAGAACCGACAAGAACTGGCAGACAAATATTAAAAGAGGGATTATAGTACATAGAATATATTATCTCATTTGAGAACCTCAGTATTCGGTTCATCTGGATCAATGTGTGTAGATGCGTATAGTCAAAGGTATCATAAGCTGTGTAGTAGGCTGGGTAGATTCGCGCTCTTGTTTTGCTCTGCAAAGGGATGGAGAATGTGTTCTTAATATTAACCAACTGTTTTTAATTCCAAGTGTTTGATTGCATCAGCGCTGACCACATACCCAATCATAATAATAGGAAATGTCCATAGACGTTATTCCAAGGTAGTGCATAAAAGCAGCATAATCACTTCCTGCTCCTGTCAAGAAGCCCACACTAAAAATACAATGAACAGTATTGAGAATTATTACTAGTAGTCATGGTATTGTAATCACCTTGTTTTAAAATATAACATCAAACCATGAGGTATATTGCGAGCATACTTTGGTATAAATCCCATAATTTGGACGGGTTCTGTTGGAAAACTGTTCTCATAGACTGATTTGGTTGGTCCAGGTGCATTTACCTGAAAGCACATGACTCATCAAAGCATTATGAAAGTCACATCTCAGATAAGGTAACTGATAAAGGACTTGTTCCTCACCTGTTTGGAGGCTGTAAAAATGACACTGTGCTGCTGGAGAAGCAGAAGCCCTGAGCGTAGCGTTAGCTGTGGTGGACATAGAACATTTCATCAAGTAGAAAACTGGAGGAAAATTATATTCTGATGAAAAGAGGAAAAGCATCAAGTCGTACCGAACACTGAGATGTCCACGTTGACGTTTGCCACAGTGCGCTCACTCAGCTTACTGAAGTACTCCTAAGAACGAACATTTCTTTTAACATCAGTATGGTGGGTTTTTTTTTTAGTAATGCTACTGATGTCTTTATCAACAGACCTCTGTGTATTCTGCAGATCCAATAAAGCCAAATTCTTCAGCTCCCCAACTGCCAAAAATAATGGACCGCCGAGGCTGCCATTTCCCTTTCAGGTAGAGATATCAATTAATATGATTTGATTTTTGTTATTCTTTCAGCTTGGAACTGACACTAGAATATGATGCATATCATATATTATATTTTTCTCTTTATTGCCTCCCAGCACTCATATAGTTTTAAGAACACAGTGTTATTTCCATTATACTCCTAGACCACTTTGTGTAACAGCAAATGACTTGATTTGGGTCACTACAGCCAGCCCTACAGTCACATCTAATGACAAAATCAGTTTTTCTGTGAATGTCATTAGGTCTCACCTTCCTTCACCATCTTCCCCAGCACTCTGGTGATCTCCAGCATTACTGCTGTACCGCTGCTGGGGGCAATGGCTCTGTGTACCCAGCTGTCCCTGTGGTTCCACGTACCTGTCTGAATAACACAAATACAGTTTGCAAATGCAACTGATGTGATAAATACCTCAAAATGTATTTGGTAATATAACAACAAGTACAAATAAAAAGCTTTGATAAGGCTGTATTTATTAGATCAAAAATACTGTAAAATAGTAATTATGTTGTTACAGTTTAAAAGAGCTGTTTTCTATTCTAATATATTTGAAAATGTGATTTATTTCTGCGATGGCAAAGCTAATTTGTCAGAAGCCATTACTCCAGTTTTCAGTTATATAATGACTTAAGTGCCCAAATACTTTTTGGGAACTGTGTATATTAAGACAACATGTTTTTTTTTTTGTTATTGTTGTTTGTTTGTTTGTTTTGCTTGTTAATATTATGACAAATCTAACTTACCTGGCTCAACGCTGCCTCGGATTACTCCCATAACATTTGCTGAATATTCCAGCCTCTCAGTGTTGTAAATGTCCAAGTGCACATTGCTGACAGACAAAACATTCTTTTAATTCTGACCAACATTATAACCTTTCAACACAAAATCATACTTGTTCAAACATTGCAAGATATACAGTGCCTTGCGAAAGTATTCATACCCCTTCATTTTTTTCACGTTTTATGTTGCTGCCTTGTGTTAAACTGCTTAAATGTACTTTTTTTCCTACATCAATCTACACTCCATACACCATAATGACAAAGCAAAAACTGAAATAAGTACATTGCATAAGTATTCGTACCCTTAACTAAATATTTAGCTGAAGCACCTTCACAGCCTCAAGTCTTTTTTGTTTGATGCGACAAGCTTTGCTCATCAGCATTTGGCAATTATCTGCCATTCTTCACCTCACCTGTTCACCTCTCAAGCTCTGTCTGGTTGGATGGGGCAGATGCACATTTTCAGGTTTCTCCAGAAATATTTGATTGAGTTCAAGCTCAGGCTCTGGCTGGGCCACTCAAGGACATTCACAGAGTTGTCTAGAAGTCACTCTTGCTGTGTGCTTAGGTTCATCAGACCAGAGAATATTATTTCTCACAGTCTGATGGTCCTTTAGGTGCTTTTTTGCTAATTCTAAGTGTGTTTTCATGTGTCTTCACTGAGGAGAGGATTGAGTCCACACCGCCGTAAAGCCCAGATCGGTGGAGTGTTGCGGTGGTGTTTGTCCTTCTGTAGATTTCTCCTATCTCCACATATGATCATGGAGCTAAACTAGAGGGACCATCGGGTTCTTGGTCACCACACTAACCAAAGCCCTTCTCCATCAATTGCTCAGTTTGGCCAGGAGGCCAGCTCTAGGAAGAGTCCTGGTTGTTTCAAACTTCTTCCATTAAAGGTAACAGGGACTACATGCTTCTGTGAACCTTCAATGCTGCATAAATATTTCTGTA
>NW_015555728.1:495864-501538 GCF_001515605.1 Sinocyclocheilus anshuiensis
AGGATTGAGTCTTGCCACACCGCCATAAAGCCCAAATCGATGGAGTGTTGCGGTGGTGTTTGTCCTTCTGTAGATTTCTCCTATCTCCACATATGATCATGGAGCTAAACTAGAGGGACCATCGGGTTCTTGGTCACCACACTAACCAAAGCCCTTCTCCATCAATTGCTCAGTTTGGCCAGGAGGCCAGCTCTAGGAAGAGTCCTGGCTGTTTCAAACTTCTTCCATTAAGGGTAACAGAGACTACATGTTTCTGTGACCCTTCAACGAGGCAGAATTTTTTTCTGAACTCTGTCCCAGATGTCTGGCTTGATGCAAACCTGTTTCTGAGCTCTACAGGCAGTTCTTTTGACTTTGGGGCTTGGTTTTTGCTCTGATATGCATTATCAGCTGTTAGACCTTTTATTAAGGCGTGTGTGCCGTTCCAAATCATACCCATTCAATTGAATTTGCCACTCAAAGTGTAGTAACATCTACAAGCAATATGAATGCCCCTGGGCTAAATTTCAACTGTCCCATATGAATACTTATGCAATTAAATCATTTTTCAAGTTTTTTTTATTTTTAATACATTTGCAAATATGTTAAAAAACATTTTTTTGCTTTACCATTATGGTGTATGGAGTGTAGATTGATGTGGGGGAAAAAAAAGTAATTTAAAGCAGTTTAGCATAAGGCAGCAACATAACAAAACATGAAAAAAAAAATGAAGGGGTATGAATACTTTCGCAAGGCACTGTATATTGAGCACAAATATGCAACATTTACCTGTTGCTGAAGGAAGATGTAGCTTTGAACCCTGTAAGTGCAGGTAAATGAGCCTTGCCATTCAGCAAGGGCATCGTCCCCATCGAACTCACTGTCACAGATAATTCAGTCAGAATTAGAAGGAAACTAAATTCTAAAAAGTGAGTAACTAAAGAAAGAAAAGGTATGCTTAAATAGTTAAACTTACCAGATTAATCTTTCAGCATCTTCAAACCCTATTGGCTGAGCTGGAATTGGTAGAATACCTGTTTGTCTTACCTGTTGGTATTCTGTAGGTATCATCTACAAATGAAACCATTTACATATGTTGTTTATGTACCATGTGTCATATACCTTATATGATTCAATGTAAAAAAAAATACTAATAATAATAACCAGTTACCCTTTGCAGCTAGGTAAGGTGTCCAAAGTCAATGTTGTATGAGCCTCGCTCGACGCCAGGTGGCGGCAGATACCAATAGTAAGGGTAGGTTTCACTTTCTGACACCATTCATGTCATATGGCTCAGTATAGACCCAGCAGCCCAACAATTCCAAACTTGGCTGCATTTATAGCCTGTTATTTTCATGCCACAGGAGAGTAAAAATGTTTTTATGCATTCAAGGCAATAAAACTATACAGTCTGGATCTATTCAGATATTTAAACTGATTTAACTAATGTTTTCTCACTTTTTTAGATCTCCCTTCTCCTCCGTATCTGGTGATGGCGATTGTTCCCCTCAGATCCAGCGCTCTGTTTAACAGCTCATAGTCACTCGTTTTTCCTTGGTTTGCATAGACAAGTTTTCCCTGCATATAAAACAGACGAGTCACTATATTGGACTATATCACAGTTTGATTCAGACATAAATATTACTTTTATAATATCTACATAATAATTACATAATCTTATCAGCCTTTGATAAAGTTAGTGATAGCATGATATGCTCATCAGTAGATGAGTTTGCTATGGTTTGATAGCCCCAAAGGTCATCACACGCTCTGTTTTCTTTCTGAAACAATCAAGTGCCATAAAGACATTCGTTTTCATCTCTTGCTCAGTTATGTCATAAGTTATGCCTGTGTCATTACAATATGTCATAAGATAATAGATTTGTCTGTCATGATGACACCTACATCAGAGGCATTAAAAAATGGAACCACTGAGATTAGAGATAAGGAAAAGCAATTATTAATGTAATAAAATTAAATGAAAATATTTAACAAGTATTTATTCAATTTATTGAATGTACACTACCTTTCAAAAGTGTGGTGTCAGTAAGATTTTTATGTTTGAAAGAAGTCTTATTCTCACCAAAGTTACATTTATTTGATTAAAATATAGTCAAAAACATAATATTGTGAAATATTATTACAATTTAACTGTTTTCTATTTTAAAAGTGTCTTTTATTCCTGTGAAGGCCATTGTTTGAGTCTTCAGTGTTACATGATCCTTCTCAAATCATGCTAATATGCTGATATTGTGCTCCAGAAACATTTCTTATTATTATAAATCATGAAAACAATTGTGTTGTTTCATATTTTTGTGGAAACCATGATACATTTTTTCATGATTCTTGAGAGCAACGCTGAAATCTTGAAATTGAAATCTTTCATTATAAATGTATTTACTTTTACTTTCGATCAAATGTAAACTATAATCAACGAATCTTCAAAGAATAATATATAAGCATGCATGAACTGTGGAGTATATTAAGGTGGGAAAAGACACCTTGACATTTCCTGCAGGGGAATATGCTGCAAATGGCTGGACCACCTCTGGGTCCTCCTGGTCTGGCTTATATGCCTACTCTCTCTCTTTTGCCATAAAGAGGACTCTGTTTTCTGGGTCAACTAAACAAAACAGTTTTTCATTCTTAATTTTCTTATACATCATTTAACATACTTTTGGATAATATATGATTTTGACAGCAACATTTCACAAACTAGAAGTCCACAGAGCTGTTTTGAAACCAATTCAAAACTAAAAATGTTATGTATTGACTATGTTGTCTTACCAACAGAGACTTTGTTGGGGTTTGTTTTGTTTGGCAATGACGGATACACCTTGTAGTCCTCCTTCCATGCATTGTCCAAGCCTGTGTTGGGGTCCTGCCATCTCTTCAGCATAAACTCTAGGTTGCTTCATCTCCAGGGGTGGTGGCCATGTGGGGAACCTTAGTCAGCTCCCTTTGGATGAAGGAGACGAAGTAAATTCTCAATTCAGCTGGAACAAACAACCCCAAACAGATCATATACCAAGTGAAATGTTCTTAGATGTTGTACAAAGCTGGCCATTTAATTGTATTAGAATCTCATAATTGTGTGCCTCAGTATAAATACTTCACCTGAGGTTCCCTCTAAGTTGATTGGTGTCCAGTTCTGCAAGGAATTTTTCAATAATACATTCATCCACATCATGAGATGCATCCCGGACCCAGTCTGGCACCGAACTTCCCTTGTCAATGGCGAAGTGTCCCAGTAGAATCCCTACAGTAAAAGCCACTGCTCCTGCGAGGACACTCAACAACACCTCCTTAAGCATAATGTTAGTATGTCAAAGGCCTAAATGCACCTCCTGAATGTGTCCAGCCAGCCCTGTCCTCCTCTAAAATAGCCTGTGACGAGAGTGGTGGGCAGGAGGGTGTGAAATAAATGTTATGACCATAGTGTCAAGAACATATGGATGAAAGTTAGTGTTTTGTCATTGTAACTGCTCACCAAAGTTCCTATTCCTTATAGGAGGGATTCAACTAAACCATGCGGCCCGCCATGCTGAACACAATTAAAAAAAAAACTTTCAGTTTTACAATTCATTTTAGTTTTTACATTAATTTAAAAATGTACTAAACAAATATAAGCTATAATGATATATATATATATATATATATATATACACACACACACAGTATATATTCTGTATTTAGTCTTTTCAGTTTCTTTGTCATTCCAGACTGACGATGGAGAAATCAGATCTCTGTGTGGATCAACTGGCTGTTGTCAGACGCCTTGTGCATACAAAAATCTCACTGGATTATTACAATTAATGGCAAAAATAATGTTTGGAAATGTAAATGTGACACTACAGCAAAATATAGAAATAAACAATTAATGGCAAAGGGAATGTTTGGAAATGTAAACTGAAATTTCCTACTGACATACTACAGCAAAATATATATAAGATTATACTGAATACTGTAATTTTGAAATAATGTTAATAAGCATAACCCAAATCATTTATATATATATATATATATATATATATATGAGTTGGGTTATGCTTATTAACCTTATTTATTTATTTATTTATTTGAAAATTACAGTATTCAGTACAATCTTCCTGGTGGTATTTAAGGTTCAGTTCCACAGACTTGGGATTTGAGGGGGATCTGGCAACATGCGTCTGTTACCACTTTAAATGCAGCTTCACATACTGATCGCATTTATTTTATAGTGTTACCATACATTGTTCTACAATTGTGTTTATTCCTACAGTTAGTGCAGCGCCTTTCATTTAAAAAACTACTTCCCATGATGCAAATGTTGATGAATTGTATTTTCACTTTCACATTCATTGATTCGAATGCTCAGCTTAGCCATAACCGGATTCGTTTTTTGAAGACATCGAGGCTTTTAACTGAAAAGCATAGTTTGTAAGTATTCTGTGATATAAAGATAAACTTGAACTTTATCTCCTGCACGTGACAATACGTTCCAGATGACGTTTGGTTAAGCGTATAGCATGCGCAGTGCTTTTCAGTTTTCATCGTACAAGGCTTTGGTGTTGTGCAAAGAAGCCCATCACCGAATGTAGAATGTTATTAATATTACAATACATTTTATTGAAAGATAATTTCCAACCCTAAATGCTATGCCTATCGCATCCGACTTATCCGTTATTTTGAGTCGGATCTTTTCAATAAATCGATTGAATCGGTTCACAAAAGCGCTCCTCAACGGTCATTGGAAATGAAACTTCTACACGAGGCGATATGCAGCGTCATTGTTCGACACTTTCTCAGTAAATTACTTTTAAACAAATGCGAAAACAGAACTCGTTGAAAATAATCAATCTCTTGCTGAGCTTATGAGCTTGTATTGTATTTTCAGAGCTAATACGTTTTTCTCTTTTACAGTGTTCCCAAGTAGCACTGAGCAGCCATGACTCGCTTTGTTCTGCTTGTGAATCTCATAGTTCTGCCTGTTCACCTCTGGGCTGCAGTCACTCAAGAGCACACTTCATTCCCCACATCAGTCAATGGAGAACCATTCCCATGGAACAAAATGAGACTTCCAGACACAGTATCTCCCCTTCATTACCATCTCCTTATCCACCCCAACCTTACAAGTTTAGACTTTACTGGATGGGTGCAGATCCAAATTGAGGTCCATGAAAACACCAGGACTATCATACTGCACAGCAAGGATCTTCATATCTCCAATGCAAGGTTGCTAGGTTCAGACAAAGGTCAGCTACAGGCCCTGAAGGTGCTAGAGTACCCATACTTCCAGCAGATTGCGCTTATATCTGATAATGCACTGCTGAAGAGGGGCCATGTATATTCAGTTGAACTGGAGTTTGCCGCCAACCTCTCTGAAAGCTTTCATGGATTTTACAAAAGCACGTACCGCAGCAGCAAAGGAGACGTCAGGTGAGAAACTAAGTAAAAACTCAAGATTTTTAGCCAGTATCTCTTTTTGTTATTATTTTGTTTTATAAATAATAATCCCTTCACATTCACAGGGTTGTGGCTTCCACACAGTTTGAGCCGACTAGTGCCCGGGCAGCCTTTCCCTGTTTTGATGAACCTGACTTCAAAGCAAACTTTTCCATACGGATTCGCAGAGAAGCAAAGCATATTGCCCTCTCAAACATGCCTAAGGTGCTGTTACAATATCCATAGAACCTCTATTGATCATTCCTGC
>NW_015555728.1:501611-507651 GCF_001515605.1 Sinocyclocheilus anshuiensis
GCTTTTTTCTGACTAAAACCTGAATAAATCATAATGCGACAAGAACTATTAATCTGCTGTGTGAAGACTGTTTCTTCTGTTAATCCTACTCTTTTTTTTTTTTCTTCTTTACTCCAGCTGAGAATATTAGAGCTGCCAGACGGCCTGTTTGAGGACCAGTTTGATGTGAGTGTAAAGATGAGCACATACCTGGTGGCCTTCATTGTCTCTGACTTTCTGTCTATCAGCAAGACGAGTCTGCATGGAGTCCAGGTTAGAAGATGATCCGTCTCATACCATTAAAACCACAGAGTTAATAGCAAAGCCTTTAAGTACTGTAAGATCCCACCTCCATCATTTATTACTTTTTTTGACACTCCTCATTGCATTTTTTTAATGTGAATTCAGATTTCAGTGTATGCTGTGCCAGAGAAGATCGACCAGGCAGAGTTTGCTCTGGACGCTGCAGTGAAGCTGCTCGACTTTTATGATGACTACTTTGACATTCCGTACCCTCTACCCAAACAGGGTTAGTTCCACGTAGGCATTTCGTCTACTACTTAAAATGCAAAGGACAGATTTCTGAGTTCACCATTTATATAATCTGCTTTGTAGATCTTGCTGCTATCCCAGACTTCCAGTCTGGAGCAATGGAGAATTGGGGCCTGACCACCTACCGGGAATCAGGCCTTCTTTTTGACCCCCACAAGTCTTCTGTTGCTGTGGTTAATGAGTGAATTGTTCATTCTGTGTCTGTTCTTGTCAGTGGTTTGGTAACCTAGTGACCATGCAGTGGTGGAATGATCTGTGGCTGAATGAAGGTTTTGCCAAGTTCATGGAGTTTGTGTCTGTTAACATCACCAATCCTGAACTGCAAGTTGTAAGTTTTTGTAAAATTGGTGGCCCTTGCTGAAGGACTGGCATTTTATTTCCATACTCACTATTTTACAAACACTCAGCATGAGTTGGATGATAGTCTGTGCTAATATGAAGCCCAATCTTCTTTGTGCCACAGGAGGATTATTTCTTGGGGAAGTGTTTCGAGGCCATGGAGGTAGACTCCTTAAGCTCCTCTCACCCAGTGTCCACACCGGTGGAGAACCCTGCTCAGATACAGGAAATGTTTGATGATGTTTCCTATGACAAGGTGCATAATAAAACTTTGGAATGTTTTCTTTTTCTTGCTATTGAAACTCCATCAAAAGCTTCTTAAAATCATGTTACAATGGTGAATTTCATTTCAGGGGGCTTGTATTCTGAACATGCTGAGAGAGTTTCTGACCCCAGATGCCTTCAAATTGGGCATTGTGAGATACCTAAAACGCTACAGTTACCAGAATACGGTCAATAGTAACCTGTGGGAAAGTCTGACCAATGTGAGTACAAATGACATGTGTGATGCAGATGCATAAAACTCTGCAGTAAACTGTGTAGGCTTTCTTATAATTCATTAGGTGCGGTCACATTTACAGTTGTTCAGCAAATGTTCATGGGCAAAATCCAGTCATTTCAATAGGAATCCATGCAACCTAAGTTGGTTAAGCAAATTCGCCACATTGACCAACAGAAAGTTGCTTGTTTTATAAAAGACTTGAGCTGTGCTTCTTACTGCACTATTGACAGTGGACCTTTTCAGGCTGCGAAATTTCACAGAAAGTTTGCTAATGTGACTGCAGCTTAAGAGTACCAGATCAAAATGTCTCCTGATGTAGTGAGTGTTTTCGGTGTCTCTCTTTGTTATAGGTGTGTGAATCTGATGGTCTGGATGAGGGCAGAATGAAGGGTGATGAGTCTTGCCGGCGCTCAGTCTCACACTCTGGAGCTTCTGTGAGTAAATCATTAAGCTGAACTCTCTTTACCCTGTTTTTAACTGGTGTTGTGATGTATTTCTGTGATATTGTATCTCTTAGAAATGGCACTCTGAAGATGAGCTGGATGTTAAGGCTATGATGGAGACATGGACATTGCAGGAGGGCTTTCCACTCATTACGGTGGAGGTCAGAGGTCGCGAAGTCAGACTAAGTCAAGAGCGTTACCTCAAGAGTGATGACCCCTCACAAACATCTAGGTTCATTATTAATATCAAAGATCTACATTTTCTTCTGAAGCCTGTTTAACCTGAGAGTGATTTTATATTTTTATATGATTTATTTAGGGTTTATGCTTTTGAAAATGTGCTTGCAATTGAGATGTATTACCAGTCCAAATAAGATGTCAACTTCTTGATATGGAATAAGTTTTCTTGCTGAAAAAACAGTGGGGCAGCAGTGAATAATACTCAGCATGAATGAAAGTGAAAGTGACGTGACATGTGGCCAAGTATGGTGACCCATACTCGGAATTAGTGCTCTGCATTTATCCCATCCAAAGTGCACACACACAGCAGTGAACACACACACACCGTGAACACACACCCGGAGCAGTGGGCAGCCATTTTTGCTGCGGCGCCCGGGGAGCAGTTGGGGGTTCAGTGCCTTGCTCAAGGGCATCTCAGTCGTGGTATTGAAGGTGGGAGAGAGCACTGTACATTCACTCCCCCCACCTACAATTCCTGCCGGTATGAGACTCGAACCTACAACCTTGGGTTATGAGTCCGACTCTCTTAACCATTAGGCCATGACTTCCCCCAAATTAATCAGATGAATTATCAATGCATGAATCCAAGTCTCTCAATTCTTGGCACGGTTTTTCCATGCATTATTTTAAAAAATTATATCCACAGAGATAAATAATTTCCAAAGTGAAATCGCTCACAGTAACAAATGCCTCTGTCGTACAGGAGATGCATTGACACATTGCCAGTGGTCACTGTCACTCATGTTACCATAAATCGTGAACTCTGAAAATGAATAACGTCCATTAGTTTGTCACAGCAAGTCGTGCTGTGTATACATGGGACTTTATAAAGATTTATTGAATTACTTTCAGACTCTTGTTTTTCCTTTTTAACGCTTGTTTGTGAGTTTGGCTGTCTTTAATTCTTGATCTTTTGCCGCTTACAGCTTTCTGTGGCACGTTCCATTGACTTACATTACCAGCGGCTCAACCACAGTGCACCGCTTCCTGCTTAAGACCAAAACAGGTATTTGTTTTAATAAAATTTTTTAGTAATATTATGAATTTTGTTCTAATAGTATTATATAAATTGTTTTCATAATAATTTAATGACATTAATTTTCAAGTTTTTAAAAAGTCAAATGTTTAGAGAGAGATGACTTCACATCTCTAAACAACACAAGGTCTGAAGCACTGTAGCACTGATTTCTAACAGCTTTGTTGATTATGTCATGATAGACGTGCTGTATCTGCCAGAGGAGGTGGACTGGATCAAGTTTAACGTGGACATGAGTGGATATTACATTGTGCACTATGAGGGTTCTGGCTGGGAT
Source organism: Sinocyclocheilus anshuiensis (assembly GCF_001515605.1). Lineage (NCBI taxonomy): Eukaryota > Metazoa > Chordata > Actinopteri > Cypriniformes > Cyprinidae > Sinocyclocheilus > Sinocyclocheilus anshuiensis. The sequence goes on from NW_015555728.1 coordinate 504,980, forward strand.
GACCTCATCACTCTGCTCAAACACAATCACACGGCGCTCAGCAGCAATGACCGGGCCAGCCTCATCAACAACGCCTTCCAGCTGGTCAGGTCAGTCCTCAGTCATCTGCGCATGTGCTCTTATTAGTCAGTGAGAAGAAAATGTATCAAGAGTCAGACAAGTAAAGTACTGCAGATCATTCCATAAAAGTGTTGGCAAGTTATCATGCCCTGGTTGATTTAAAAACACCCTCCCTCCATGTGTTCTGGACAGTGTTGGGAAGCTTCCCCTGGATAAGGCTTTAGACCTGACCCTGTATCTAAGCAAAGAGACTGAGATTATGCCAGTGACACAGGGCTTCAGTGAGCTTGTGCCTCTGTACAAACTGATGGAGAAGAGAGACATGGTGGAGCTGGAGAATCAGATGAAGGTCAGTGAGTGAGCATTCATATTTTACCTCCTAGCTTGTGGATTAATTCATTCAGGCTTGAAATAAGCCTCTTTTCAGTCTGTGCAATTCTGATAATAAAACTAAAATAGCTTAACATTTAATAATACATAGTGCAATAAAAATAATTCAAACATACAGTAAAAACGGTAATATTGTGAACTATTGTTACAATTTACAATAACTGATTTCTCTTTTAATACATTTAATATAATACATTTCTGTGATTGCAAAGCTGAATTTTCAGCAGCCATTACTCCAGTCTTCAGTGTCCCATGATCCTTCAGAAATCATTCTAATATACTGATTTGGTGCACGTGAAATATTGGAAATGTGTTGTTTTAAAAAGGCCTTGGGCCTCATTTATAAAACGTGCGTACGCACAGATTTGATCGTAGAGTGTGCGTATGCAAAAATCCACGGCAACGTTCATATTTATAAAAACGGTCTTTGACGTGGAAAAGAGCTTAGCGCCACGTCAGGGTCTGAGCAGACATACACACTTTTGTTTGCCCGAGTGCTGCAGGTTTTTGGAAATATAAGCCCTTATTGCCGCTTGTAAAAGATTTGGACATTGTCAGGTGCTCTTTTATAAGTCAAGGACATTAATTAGACATTGTTTACAGGGCGGAGATCTGAAACTGTTCAGCTGCGCACAATTTCAAAATCATTGCAATTTATAGATTTCACATCTAAAAGAGAGGCGTACGCACGTTTTCTGTGCGTACGTTCGTTCTATGAATCACACGTACGCACTTTGAGAAATGATCGTAAAATCAAATTTAGGATTCTTTCTACGCAGTATTTTATAAATGAGGCCCCTTGTTGGTTGGTTAATTAAAAAAAACTGACCAACAAGGGCTTTCATCTTTCTTTTTTTTTTCTTTGCTTGTTTGTTTTTAAATGTTTATCAACTGTTTATCATGATTATGTAAAGCATATTAAATTATCATTGTGAATTAAATGAGTTGTATAAATAAACTGGCCATGCCTTCTTCCCTGCTGTAGATGTGTAACAAATGTTAATTGTCTCGCTGTGGTCCAGGGCTACATACTGCAGCTGTTCAGGAAGCTCATAGACCAGCAGTCGTGGACTGATGATGGCTCTGTGTCTCAGAGGATGCTGCGCAGCTACCTCCTCCTGTTTGGCTGTGTGCGGGGTCATCCTCCCTGTGTCAGCACCGCTACACACCTCTTCAACCAGTGGAGGGACTCCGATGGCAATATGAGGTTAGTGCTCATCGTCCATTTCTGAAATTTCTTTTTAAACTGTTACCATTAAGATGAAAACTTTGGAAAAGTAACAGCATGTTTTCTTTTTCCCTCTCCTAATGAATGAAACCGTCAAGAGAAATGAATTATTTCTGACCGTTTTTGTCTTTCCATCCTCTAGTCTTCCCAATGACGTGACTATGGCTGTGTTTTCTGTTGGCGCCCGGACTGAGGATGGCTGGGAGTTCCTGTTTGAGAAGTACAAGGAGTCTATGTATGTCTCGATGAAGAGCAGGATAAAGATGGCCCTCACGACCAGCCCTCTCGATCACAAGCTAAAATGGTGAGACATTCAGATAAACATCAGTTTAAGAAAATAAGTATAATCACTAATGTCATCTTTTCTTTGTGTCAGGATGATGGAGCAGAGTCTGGTGGGAGAGGTGATGAAGACTCAGGATCTTCCATATGTTGTGACTTCAGTCAGTAAAAATCCTAAGGCCTACAAACACGCATGGGACTTTTTAAAAGCTAACTGGGACGCTCTAATAAAGAAGTGAGATGCTGATTTAATTAGACACACAATAGTGGTACGTTGTGAGCCCTTTAATGACTACAGACTTTTGTTTATAGGTTTGATCTTGGCTCACACTCTATAGCGCACATGGTAGTAGGAGTGACCAACCAGTATTCCACCAGAGAAATTCTAGCTGAGGTAGGTATTTCTTTTTAGCCAAACAATTAATTGGGAGCTTTCATCAGTTGGTCTAGACCAGTGTTTCTCAACCCTGGTCCTGAGCGCCCCCCAACACTGCACATTTTGTATGTCTCCCTTATCTGACACCCATTTCAGGTCCTGGAGTTTCTTTTAATGAGCTAATGAGTTGAATCAGGTGTGTTTGATTAGGTAGGGTGACCATACGTGCCATTTTCCCAGGACGCGTCCTGGCCAGGATTTATATATTGCCTAAAATATCTAGGTTTTGGCTTTGTTTGCGTGTGCAGACCGATCGGTGTATGACATCAAAATACC
>NW_015555728.1:508070-545475 GCF_001515605.1 Sinocyclocheilus anshuiensis
GTGCTGGGGGGCACCCAGGACCCGGGTTGAGAAACACTGGTCTAGACCAAAAACATCTGATCCTGTAATCAGAAAACTTTATATTACATAGAGCGTGTTTCTCTGCTCCGTCAGGTTCGTAGTTTCTTCAGTTCCTTGCGGACTGAGACTGGAGCAGAACTGAGATGTATTCTGCAAGCCTTGGAGAACATTGAAGAGAACATTCGCTGGATGGACAAGAACCTCCCCCTACTGAAGGCCTGGCTGCACAGACACTATGACCAGCACAAAAATACAGAGCTGTGAAGCACTTGTACTGTAAAAGTCATGGCTGTATACATTTTATTTTGCAATTTAAAATGATGCAAGAATGTTGATAAGAACATTGATGTGCTAAAGTGTGTGAAATAACTGGTTCTGAATTTGTGAATATGGGATGAATATTTTTGAATAGCTGTACCATTTCTTATAAAGGTATGATTTAACATTTCCGTCTGTCTCCAACCTTTAGTATTGAAATTAAATTAAGGATTTGATTACTTTTGTAATATCTTTTTTGTCATACTCTAGAAAGCATAAATTATGCTGCAGCACCGCTTATCTTTTTAGCAATCAATTATACAATTTGCAAAAACAAGCCATGCAAGTCAGTACAGTTTTGAAGGAAAAGTTTTAATTTGTTTAAACAGTTCATCTAAACAACTAGTTATGCACAAGTTTGTTTTTGAGTCGTTGAGTACAGGCGAGTACATTAACATGGCATGTAGGGTGCAAAATATAGGAACAGCTGTCATGTTCACTCTATTACAACGCCATGGCTTTAATGGAAATAGGACACTGGAAAACAGCAAAAAAAAAATTTCTGTTGCTGGTTTCATTTGGTCCAGTGAGACGCTTCTCCCCATAGGGGGCGCCCTTTTATACAGTTACAGCTCCAGCACAACGATGACGCAAGAAAGCCAAAGTAACATGATTCCAAAGAACTGACAAGCATTGGCTTTCATTACTTCAACCCTCAATAATCAGTGAGAATCTAAATCGGTGGTTGATGACTTCCTCTTTTTTTCTTCTAAAATCTCAGTTTCTACTTGTACTGAAGTTCACAGATGTCTTGTAGTCAGGCCATCTTACATCAGGATGTCCTGTCAGTCTGCATACAGCCAGGACAGCAGTGCAGTGTGTCATGTATGAAGAGATCACACTCCACGCAGAACACTTTTTTACATGCTAGGCAAGTAAATACCTGCAGAGGAGAAAACAAAGAGGTTAAATGCCATTTTAAACAACAAGCCATTCGAAAGTTTTTGAATTGGAAAACCTACACTTTTGTCTTTCAACTCTCCTTGGCAAGCCTCACAGAATCTGAAAAGGCATAGATTAACACTATTAAATAGGCTGAAATGAGACAGACAGGAGTTTTCACAGAGTGAGTGTGAAGCTCACCTCTCCCCCTCATACTCCTCCAGTGGGGTCTCCTGGAAGGCCTCCAGGGGGAAGAGGTGATGGAAGGAACGGGCCAGGTGAGGAGCGGAAACTAAAGTCAGACCTATACCAGAGAGAAGACACAGACTATGAGAACTGAACACATCAACGCTCTCTGAAAATGAGTGTAAAGATTGAAGAACAGGGACAGGCTGAGCACATACCACACACTTTACACTCCACTGGCAGCTCAGTGTATTTGGCTCTACACTGTGGGCAGTAGTAGCCACCAAGAGTGAGTCCTGGCTCACCAGTGCTGTCTAGGTGCCTAAATATATTAGAAAACGAACTATAATATTATTTCAAATGATAAATAATAGAATTATGCAATAAAGATACCATTCAAAAGTGTGGGGTCAGTAAGATTTGTTTAATTAATACTTGAATTCAGCAAGGATGCATTAAATTGATCCAAAGAGACATTAAAGATATTTATGATGTTACAAAATATTTCTATTTCAAGTGAATGCTTTTTAAAAATTCTATTCTACAAAAAAAATTTTTTAATAATGTATCAGTTTCCACAAAAAAGCAGAAAAACAATTTTTTACGTCAATAACAATAAGTATTCTTTCCTGAGCACCAAATCAGCATATTAAAATGATTTGAGGGTCATGTGACACTAAAGACTGGAGCTTTGCCATTGCAAGAATAAATTACATTTTAAAATATATTCAAATAGAAATACATTATTTTAAATTGCTATAATATTTCATAATATAACTTGTTACTGTATTTTTGATCAAATAATTGCAGCCTTGGTGAGCTTAAGAGACTTCTTTCAAAAACATAAAAATAAAAAAAAAATCTGACTGACCCCAAACTTTTAAACAGTTGTGTAATATATATGTATATATTACCTATATAGTGTATAATGGTAGTGTAAAATAGGGCTGCACGATAAATCGCATGCGATATTTAACGCGCATCTTGTCAGTAAAGCCATTCTGTAATCAGCGGTAAATCTCCATCACCTGCGGGCTTTCACATTGAGCAGCATTAACTACACAGAGCCGTTGTTCACTGACGAGCTGCACAAAACATGCGCAAAATATGAGCCGCTGATTACAGAATGGCTTTACTGACAAGATGCGTGTTAAATATCGCATGCGATTTATCGTGCAGCCCTAGTGTAAAATATATTACATTTTTAGATTTAATATTATTAAACCGTGGTAAAGAGCATAAGATTTAAACTGTACTCACGACATGCTGAACGAGGGTTTGGCATCCTGATCAGACATGGAGGCTATGACATGCTGAGGGAAACCTGAGCAAATTATTATGCACAATAGAGATATTGTAAAAGATCACATATGAAAAATTTTAGCTTACACTAATACATTTCCCAGACATAAATCAGGAATAATCCTGGACTGCTTCACATTTACAGTGCAGTGAAGACATAAAAAACACAAATTAAAATGACAAACAGCAGAGCATTCACAGTTCTACATATTTCTTAAATTCTTTGGCTAATTTTTGACTAAGCTTTCATCTACTAGTAATAAGTGTTGTACTTTCAACATTTTATCTTATTTAAATTGTGTAAATGTGGTGAAAATGACTGTGTGATTACCCATGCGAATGAGGGAGCACTCTGAGGAGGAGCTGGCAGGAGGCGGCTTCACATGCAGCATCAGCAGCTCTTTAAAATGACTCTCATCCAATATTACATTGTAGGATCCTATTGGGCCCAACATAATTAGAAAACACAAGTAAAAAACGATGTAACCGTGTTAAGATAAGACTACCAACCTCCAGTTTCTCTTGTGAGAATGGTGCACACTCGAACTTCTGCTGACAGGCCTATCACAGACACTCTGATCTTCAAAGCATTCAGAGTCTGTTGATATATTAAAACATGATCACAAAGAAATCAATGTTCATCAAACCTTACTAACCCTTACAGTATGCATCCATTAGCATTATTCAAACTCACTTTGATAAGCTCATAGATGTTGGCTGGGTCACAGGTAGTAAGACTGCTGAAAATAACTAGGATCTCTTTGCTTGTATGAGCAGGCATGTGTCTGCATGAAAATAGAAATATGGTTACTGCAGTAAAGGGTTACGTAGACATTGAAGACCAGGTGTATATGGTGAGTACAAGTCCAGTACTACAACCAAACTGTAAGCAACACTGTTGCATTTCAGTTCCAGATGGAAGCGCCACACACTGACTTGTGCCTTACTTGAGAGTCTGCATAGCCACGTTGAGAGAGTTGTAGAGAGATGGTTCACCAACACATGTGGAGTCCACAACTTTCTTCAGAGCTGCTAAATGCTTCTTAGGGTTCCCTGGTAAGAGTAAAATACCGGTAATGTCAAGTGATGATTATGATAAAGAAAACTTCTCAAAACATGCAAACATAATACTAATGCATCAACCTGCAAGATCAGTGAGCTTCTCCGCCCTCTTGTTCTTGGTGGTAATGATCCCTATCTGTGACAATACGGTACTGTTAACAGAAGCTGCGCACATTGTAAACACTCACAGACAGATACAGAGTCAAGTGCATTACCTGACTGATTGGATTCTGGTCAAAGTATTCCTCCACAAAAAACTCCATCAGCTAAAGAATGCAAAAGGAAAGATCAGTTTTGACAGATTTCATACAATGTTAGGCTTCCATACGCCACTATAGATGCAGTGCTACTAACCTTTAAGGTTGAGGTCAGCCTGTTGGGCTTCAGGTCCTGATCTTCCATTGATCTAGATGAGTCAATGATCACAAAGAGATGCCGCATCTAGTTTGGTGGGAATTATATGCATGGTTATGATCAGCCTCCAATAACAAAAAATTATGCTATAACTATGGAGGACAGTAAAATGCATCTTACCATCCCAAGCCGAACTTGTCCATGACCCTCAAACACTCTGTAAGGTGACAGAGAGACTGCAAATGAATATCAAAGCAATATACAATCAGCTCAAACTGATTTTTATATTTTGCATTTGAGCGCTGTACCTTTTCCTCTTTGCTTGGAAAAGAATGTCCTCCACGGTAGCTTTGAGAGATCCAGATTCATCCTCCTTCAGCACCTCCCTAAGAGAGACACATGTCAACAGCTCATTATAGCGTATGTGTTCTCATGTACTTTAGTAAATATTAGTGGCTGACAGTCTTGTGATGCCCCTTATTGTTTACTACTTGCCATAGTTACATAATATGCCATAGTTCAAGCTCTTGGAACCTTACAATTATTTGGAATGACGGTATAAATAACATTTTGTACAAATATATTTTATTAACAAAAAACACTTTTTGGTGGCAATCTGAGGTAAAAAAAAAAAAAGGCATTGAAAATAATATTTTTAAAGTAAGCATAAGCTCAACTTCTCACCATGTTCGTTCGTATCCTCCTTCCCAGCGTTTTGCTCTCTCTGGTTCTTCATCCATGATTTATAATTTTAACAGACTGTAAGCTTTCTTTATGTTATACAGTTAACGTTATTCCATTCTTCAGAAAGGTTTCAACAGATTTATGCATTCGGTCTCATCACAGAGACTCGTTGTTTAGTTTTTCAAAATGAACCTTATAACAGCAAACACAGGAAAATGTCTATAAACTCGATTTTTGAAATAACGACACATTAATATGTAACTTGCTCAGCGGACTATAAAAAACAACCCAATTCAACCGTTATTTACTTTCGTGCAACCCTTGTCCGTCGATTCGTAATGTCCCACCGGTACAAAATGCGAACAATAGTAGTTCCGAGTTATTGAAGGGCCGACGTGTTCCCTATATGGATCCATAAAACATAAGTTTATTATTATCTTTTAGTTGCCCACTTTAATTAATTTAATTAATTAATTTAAATTAATACAAACAAAGACGTTTATAAATTGAATAGCTTTATTTTACTATGTACACAAATACAAGCAAAAAAATATACTGTACATTCAACACAATTAGCCTGCCACGTTACAAATTTTCAGCGACTTATTCTCTATAGATTTGATATAATTGTCTGAAAGAGCCAAATTATATAAATGATATAATTGTAACTGAACTCACACCCATTCTATAAGTATTTAATTAAATTAAAAAACAACAGAATAGATTGCTATTCCGGTGACAGATTAATCGAGAAGTTAAAAAAAATGAAGGTAAAATAAAAAGAAAAGAAAATCCAGTAAGACATCATTATAACAAACAACATTAGAATCTCTTTGCTTGAAGATCCCTAAAACTACAACAAAAAGTGGTCACAGTCTTGCTCATTTTAAGCCGTGTGGGCTAGTTACTCAAAGAATGTAATATATTACTCATTACTAGTTACTCATTTCAAAGGTAATATTGTTACTTTACTTATTACTTTCTGGCAACAGTAATTAGTTACACTACTAGTTACATTACTTTTTCTTCACGCCCCACAGAAGTTGTAACGGTGTATCTTCCACATAAAATTCTAGTGATTGATATTGACATTCAAGTAGAAGTGTTGTATTAATCTCATTAATTGTCATGTGTAGCTTGAAGCTAATTCTCATTTCTCCATTACCCATATACAATTATATTTCATTAAGTTTATAAGAAACTTTAATTTTCCAAAAAGATTTTTAATTATAGTAATATAATGTACCACGTGCTGATCAGAGAGATGTGGGTGGGATGTAATACCAGAGTAAAGTAAAGCTACAACATACACAACTGACAAAATCAATATAATGCAATATTTCTATATGCTGAATGTAAGCTTTTCCATATTCCAATCTCGCCTGCTGCACTGGGGACATCACATGTATGTGCGAATCGTGAAAATTATGAAAATAAATCTAGGAATTATTTGATTGTTGGATTTTAAATCAGCAGGGTTGAGGCATCAAAAGTAACTAAGTAACTAGCTGTTTTATGGATGGTAACTGTATTATTACTGAAATCTTAATAGCAATTAGTTACACTACTAGTTACTGCAAAAAATAATATTATTACTCTAACTAGTTACTGCCCAACACTGCTTGTTACTGAAACATCTAAGTAAAAGTTTAAGAATCAGTCGGAGGACAATCCGAAACACTAGCAACAGCAGGATTATCAATCACTTTGCAACTCAAGGTAGATCACTGTCCATCACCTTTAATTTAATATTATTACAGTAACTAAGTTACTAGTTACTGCCCAACACTGTTTTTAAGATATACACTAACCTTGACTTGACTAAATGTCTGCGGCAAAAGATAAATGGTTAAAAGGAGACTTCATTTAGCTTTAAAAAGTAAAACAAAATACTTCATTGATACCACAATATTTTGATCAAGCTTAGTTTGGCTCAAAAGCAAAACTCTTGTCATACAGCAGCCATACAGTTCTTGATAATAATACAGTAATGCAGATTTTTAATACAGAAATACAGATACAGTAAAGTCCTGAAAAAAAAAAACATCATGTGACATAATATACCCTCCTGAGTTTCCATTGCCAGGTCTTATTGTCTGTGGTCATAGTCGCTGACTCTTCTTTTGATCAAGGACAGTTTTGTCTTCAGCTGTTTACACCTTTTCTTTTTCATCTGATAGTCTGCAGACTGTGAGAAAGGAAACAGGTCAGCATTTACCTTTGTATCATACGCATATATCATTTTTTTTCTACTATAAACAGTTATTTTGAACAGCTGTGACAAATTATGCAATTCATGATATTCTAGTCTGAATTTTTTTTTAAAGATGACACAAAGGGTTTACCTTCTTTAAACTTTTGAGCCTGTTGTATACATCCATGGCATCCTTTTTAGGGAATAAAAACGAGTAATATATATTAATGTAACATATATTTTAACAACAACAACAATAATAATTTATCAACAGGATATATACCAACAGATAGAGACATAATATTAAATGAATGCTTAATATCATTAAAGTGATTTTTTTTTTTTTTTAATGTGGAAGAGATACTGTGAAAATCAGAGATTAAGTGACCTTACACCACCAATAACCTTAAGCATGTGAATTATTGTGACAGACAGGCAGAGCTCAAACAGAGCTCCGCATATTAAGAGTCAGAAGATGGAAAAATATCCAACCTTTAGAAGAACAGTTTTCACTTTATAGATAGCATACCATGAACTGTGGGCTGCCTTCCTGTGAGCTGTCCAGCTCTCGATCTGCTTCTGCCAAGCCCTGATTAATATCATCTAGCTCAGCCTGAAGACGCTTGTACTCCATGTGGTCTCTGTCAAACTCTCTCTTGTACCCAAGCCTCTCCTGCTCATTAATGATGGGAGGATACTCACTGAGAGCATGGCAGCACAGAATAGAGGTAAAGGGAAAAATATGACAAGAGTGATACCGATTACATAAAGTCACAGATGCTGAGTATTTTTTTGTTAAAACGTGCTCCAATACTACCAGCTATAAGATTTTCCTCACCTTTCATAGCCAGTTTCCAGCTCATCTCCAGACTCTCCAGTGTCATAGTCTCTCAGTTTGCCCTTCATTCCACTTAAAGAGCTCGTCAAGTCAGAACCACTTTAGATAAAAAAAAAATAAATAAATAACACCAATAGAAATTTTGTTAATAACTTGGGTGTGATATTTTTACAATTTTGATTGTAACTGACAGAGTAAGAATAGCTTTCTGATTACAATAGTTTCAGTCAGTTCACATAATCAGTCTGTGAAACTGGTTATTCGTGTTCATGACAAAACAAAATCCACCAGGTCCTATTCATACAGGGACAAGATTTCCTGGATTCCTTCATTCCGTGGCACATAGTCTAGTGACAGACTAATATTGAGCAGGCCAATCATTTTGAGCCAGTCTGTGCTTGCTTGGCTGATTAACAAAAGTGTTCATTCTGCTTACGGCGTGACTTTGTGTACAATTTTAATTTGCTATTATTAAATTGCATGCAGATGTTATTATTTTTTAGTTATTTATAAAAAATAAAAAAAAAGAGTCAACCACTACTAATATAGTTCATATCTATAATAACCAAGCATATTCTAAAACAGCAAAGCCCTATCAATGCAAAATCACTGAACAAAGTCTACAGAAATATGAAAATATTGTTCTACGCATTTGTTTTTGCAACAAAATTAAAAGTACTGAGATGACCTACCTTGGAAGGTAAATTGGTTTCTGGCTGTGAACCTTTGGCTGTGCAACACTGATTTGGTGATTGTGGTCACTGACAAAAGCCTCTGGATCTCCAGACACATTATTTACCTGAAGAAAAACAAAGAACATCATATCCAGACATTTTGTAAAAAATAAATAAATAAATAACTTTACTGTAGGCAATTCCACATTCCATTTTTACAGTTTGGAAACAATGTGCATTTAATAATAAGTTGATGCACTGAAACCTGTTTACTCTGGGTACAAGTCCTGTTTGTAGCCATCTTAACACTGCATCAAAAGGTGTTTTTCCAGAGTGTTTTTTTTATAATACCCCACCCCTCCATACAGCCTCAAAATATTTTCACCGATCATGTGGTAGTCTGTAACTCCTAAGTGTTGTTGCAGGCCTCTTTTACTTTAGCTTCTCTGTTTCCCCAACGCACTCAGCCTTCTTTTTGTATAGTAAATAGTCTGGACAAACATTAAAGCCAGGCAAAACCGGTTCCACCACTTCCACAAATACCATCATGACATAAAGGACAAAACTACCACTGCTTACATGGTGAATTGTGAAAGAACAAAGCCAGTGGAGTGGCCTAATAACACTAGAACATGCTAATGTTTTTTTTGGATCTAACAATTCCCACCCACCATTTCATAAACTTTTAAGTCACTATCAAGTGTTCCATGCATTTCATCATGGAATTTTGTATCATAATCATGCTTCCCATCAAGTGAAAGTGCCTAAGAGGACACACCCAGAAACTAGACATAAAAACACCTCTTCATAGAAATCTTTCTCTGAAACTTCTCTTCGTGGAAGAGTCTTAATTGCAATGGTCTAGACCAATGATACTGCTAAAAACAGTGGACCAATTATAGGCACCACATAGCAACTCTTGAAAATAAAACAACATGCATCAAGAAGCATTCTAGGATATAAATATGTAGTAGTAGTAGTAGTAGTAGTACAACCTTAGTGCAACAAACAGTATTAAATTTCATGACCTCATAAATCCATGCATTGTACTGAATGAAGAAAACGAATGAAGAACTAACATGAACAGGAAATGAAACTTATCTTTTGAGGAATTTGCTAGTGAAAATTCTTACCCATTCTCCGATGCCTTGAGACGTGAGGCCGTCGGTGATGGTCTTCACATCATACCACAGAACACGCTCCCTGCCGTATCTCCTGATCTGCCCTCGGGTCTTCACAGCGAAAACAAGTAAGATGATCAATCCGACCACAACCAGAAACCCAAGAACAACAGCAATGGCCTTGTAATGAGGAGAAAAAAAGAAATAATACTTTAAATAGCACCGTAAATGAACTACAAAATAGAGGATTGGTTTGTGTATTTGCATGAATCTCATCTAGCATTTCTACACAACAGAAATGTCTTAAGTTGTGTCTGATAATAGTCAACCTGAACTGAACAAATGTTGTTATATAGATGGCCTACTCCCTGTCAGGAGCACATGCTCACCTCTTCAGGCTCCACTACACAGTAGTGGTATAAATATTGATTGAGGAAGATCCCAGAGGCCTGATCTTGGTTCTTATATTGTGCACACATCTGCAAGATCTGATTATACATCATGGATCCAGATGTCTGAGAAGTGGGGTTAACAGCGACCAGGTACACAATGGTGGCGATGAGCATTAGTACAGCCAGGATGGCACTAATAATGATGGAGGCCAGGTAGAATGAGGGAGACTGCGCAGCGTTCTGTCTCGACACCGCCAGGATGAAGATGATGAGCACAGCAATAAAGGTGATTGCAGCGATTGCGATGATGAAGCCCTTGCCTGATTTCGGATCCATGTACGTGCCGCCTCCATAGCCGTAGCCTCCGAGACTCCCACTTCCTCCATATCCACCAAGCCCACCACCACCACCACCACCACCATACCCTCCACCACTATAGCTGCCTCCAAGACCCCCAAGACCCCCAAGGCCCATGGCGCTGGCATCATAGTCCCATGCCAGTGTGGAGGCTACACAGGCAAACATAGCCACACACAAAATTATGATGATGATGCACAAAATCTTCATGACACCTGGGGGTGATGTCCAGCGGTAAAAGTGAAGCATTTCATCAGGGTGGTAAGAAGTTCTGCGATGGGTGGATCGGTGATGACTGAAATGACAATGTGAGATAATATGGATGAGTTAAAGGAAAATTAACTAATTATGTTTTAAAACTTCTGTTTTAAAACCACTCAGATCCAGGGTTATTATAGTTAACTAAAGCTAAATCTAAAACCATAAAAAAACACATTTTAAATGTTAACTAAATTTAAGTAACATATTAAAAAAAAAAAACATCTTAAACTTATGTTATTTCATATAGCTTTAAAGGCAACATTTTAGTTTAACTTGAAGCACTAACATAACTAAAACGAAATAAACTAAAATAAAAAAATAAAAACTATATAGACATATTTAAAAAGTAATAAAAATGACAAAACACAACAAAATCAACTAATTAAAATTTAAGTGAAAACAGAAAAAAAAAAAATCAAATTCAAAATATTAACAACAGTATATCAATGATACTAAAACAACAATGCACAGATCATAACACCATCAGAATGGGGCAGTAAGGATTCAGTGAAGAACACTTGTCTGTACTGACAATGGATGATTACATATGTTCTCTAATATGCAACTTACTGTCTGCCACCATATGCAGGAGGACGACTTGATTTTTTCGGCATGATGCTAGCTTCCTGGAAAAACTTCACAGGGTTGTCTGAATGAAATCTAATGTAAGAATGAAAAAATATAATTGATGAATCACTACAATATAATGAAATAATGCACTGATGTTAATCCAGATACAAAGATACGAATTAAGATACAAAGTGGCTTTTTACATTACAGTTATGAATGAGTCTGCAATCAGAATGATTTTTTTTTTTAAATAATTGTAAAAACAGACCAAGGAATGTTGTTGTGCTGTAACACCATCAGCAAGACCCCCAAGACCCCCAAGGCCCATGGCGCTGGCATCATAGTCCCATGCCAGTGTGGAGGCTACACAGGCAAACATAGCCACACACAAAATGATGATGATGATGCACAAAATCTTCATGACACCTGGGGGTGATGTCCAGCGGTAAAAGTGAAGCATTTCATCAGGGTGGTAAGAAGTTCTGCGATGGGTGGATCGGTGATGACTGAAATGACAATGTGAGATAATATGGATGAGTTAAAGGAAAATTAACTAATTATGTTTTAAAACTTCTGTTTTAAAACCACTCAGATCCAGGGTTATTATAGTTAACTAAAGCTAAATCTAAAACCATAAAAAAACACATTTTAAATGTTAACTAAATTTAAGTAACATATTAAAAAAAAAAAACATCTTAAACTTATGTTATTTCATATAGCTTTAAAGGCAACATTTTAGTTTAACTTGAAGCACTAACATAACTAAAACGAAATAAACTAAAATAAAAAAATAAAAACTATATAGACATATTTAAAAAGTAATAAAAATGACAAAACACAACAAAATCAACTAATTAAAATTTAAGTGAAAACAGAAAAAAAAAAAATCAAATTCAAAATATTAACAACAGTATATCAATGATACTAAAACAACAATGCACAGATCATAACACCATCAGAATGGGGCAGTAAGGATTCAGTGAAGAACACTTGTCTGTACTGACAATGGATGATTACATATGTTCTCTAATATGCAACTTACTGTCTGCCACCATATGCAGGAGGACGACTTGATTTTTTCGGCATGATGCTAGCTTCCTGGAAAAACTTCACAGGGTTGTCTGAATGAAATCTAATGTAAGAATGAAAAAATATAATTGATGAATCACTACAATATAATGAAATAATGCACTGATGTTAATCCAGATACAAAGATACGAATTAAGATACAAAGTGGCTTTTTACATTACAGTTATGAATGAGTCTGCAATCAGAATGATTTTTTTTTTTAAATAATTGTAAAAACAGACCAAGGAATGTTGTTGTGCTGTAACACCATCAGTTTAGCCAGTAAGATAAAGTCAATATCATGATTGCTGAGGTGACAAGTTATAAGTCTCTTTGTAAAAATAAGAGACTTTAGGGCAAAAAAAGAGAGAGATTATTGTAATTATACATTAATTTCACATCTTGATTGCTATGCTTTTCAATATAGCCTACTTCTGGACTCACAAATTTGGACTATTTTGCTGTAATTATAAAATTTTAAACATGCTTTAATTTGTAGCAAAGAATTATGAGAATATTATATCAACGTTTGAGATCAAGTTAAAAAAAAACAGTACATCAGTACTTCAGTTTGATTAAGTGATTAAGATAAAATATTCTCAGAATTAGCCTAGTTCACCTACACATGGCATTTTACATAAATAACCACATTACGAAGGTCTGTAGAAAATCAGGCTTGTCAAAGAACACAAGACGCTTAGCGTACAACTATTTACATTTCTTACAATTAGTTCCGAACAACATCCTTATGCGTATTAGCATAGGCGGATTAACCATATGGGCAATTGGGCAAGTGCCCAGGGGCACCACGTCCAGGGGGGCACCACGCAAATAAATGTTCTGCGGTAAAACAAGCGATGTATTCTCAAACGTCTATCTAGCTGTGGCCTATACATAGGCTACCCTTTCATGAGAACGTACTAAGTTCTCTGAAAGTTTTGTTAAAAGTTTTATTTTTTTTCTCATGCGTGAAACAGTGTATGTGCGATCTATCGCAAGATTCACACATAGGCTAGCCTACTGCGTGAACCCGTGCGCTTTCGTTTCGACGGCCATATATTACTCAAACAGATTCTAGGAGCATGCAGTCGCGCAACTCCCGTCTCTTCAACTGAAATGCCTCGCTCATGGATGTGTGAATCCGCTACGGAGCGTCAGCCTTGCGCTTTCACATTGTAATTGTAGCCATTGGCAATCAAGAAAGGGGTTTGTAAGTTTTATTTTCAGTTCAAATCCTCACAAAACTATATGTAGCTATATACAGTGCTTAACAAATGTATTAGACCGCCCGTCAAAAACCTGTTTAAAACTAAAAATTGTGTTATCATCGGGCAAATAACAAACTGAAACAACTAAATAATCTTTATTCACACATAATAACCAAAAACTAATAAACCAAAAATATAAATAGGCTATTTTATTTTTTTTTTGTAGGCTATGGCCACCTTTGGCCTTGATAAAAGCTTGCATTCTTGCTGGCATACTTTTTATGCACTTTTTCACAGTCTCTGTTGTTACTGACTTCCAAATAGTTTAGTTGTTCCCAAAGACTTGCTTTTGATTAAACTTTTGAGCAATCTATCTTAGAATCATTCAATCCCAACAATAATTATATTTTAGCATTAGAAACACTACTGTGACTAAAGATCTTACACATACTGGTGGATTAACCATTACAGAAACATAACAATGGTAATTTTGGTAATCACCAATACTTAGTTTAGGGCAGCTGTGGCACAAACCTATTGGGTGGTGGCCTAATAAATTTGTTAAGCACTGTATATGTAATTGCAAACAAGACCATGCACTCATTGTTGCATTTCTGAAAACACCCTTTTTACACAAGGGAGTAAAACATTAGAAAATGTTGAGGACAACAATGACTCAAAAGATTATCCACTCTTTCTTTTTTTCCATAGAGTCTGAAGTGATTAACAGATTGGATTATTATTATACCTGTAACAGTTGGCTTCACTAGTTATAAAATGTTTCAATTTGCTGCATACAGTTCAGATTTATATCACATCTTAGAACAGATTACTCCTGTAAGAGGTGGGTTCACAAGTTATAAATAATTATATCATAATATATTATATAAATTATATAATATAATAATTATATAATAATTTCAGAGTACGCACTGTAAATCGCTTTGGATAAAAGCGTCTGCTAAATGCATAAATTATTATTAAATTATATTATAATTATTAAAAAGTGGTAACCTGATTTTGAAAGGATTTTTGTAGCCTTGTTATCAGATCAGTTTATTAATATACAATATCATTGCCCAGGGGCACCAAAGAGTCTTAATCCGCCACTGCGTATTAGTCAACACAACAATCAACAACGTGAGATAGAACAGGCTACAGTATTCAGCTGGGAATATTTAAAAACAAATGAGAAAATAGACAAATTAATCACTCACCCTCTTCCTTACTAAAGCAGTCAAAGCTGGTAAATGTTTTGTAACCCTTCCTCGCTCCTTACAGAAGTATTTCACGGACCTGCAAGACGCTCAGCCTTCAGGAAACGCCCGCTAAATACTGAGAGAGTTTCATAGATCAGCTGTCTTTTACACGACACATCAGTGAAACCAGCCTCTCCCCATCCTCACCTGCACAGGTGCAGCCCCGCCCCGAACGTGTGAGCGCTGCGCGGAGTGGACAGTTCAGATGCAAGCCGCTCCAGGTTCATTTGCATAGCGACTTTCATAATAGCCTACATATTGTCTATGGCTTTACAAAAATATTGTCTTGACACATTTAATTTTTAAAACTAGTTACTTTTCAGGCTAGGATAATTTTATGTTAGATAATTTATACTAGTAGTAAACTACACTCTTAAAAATAAAGGTGCTTCAAAAGGTTCTTCAAGTGATGCCATAGAAGAACCATTTTTAGTTCCACAAAGAACCATTTAGTCAAAGGTTCTTTAAAGAACCATCTCTTTCTTACCTTTTTGTAATCTGAAGAACCTTCTTTCGCCACAAAGAACCTTTTGTCAAACAAAAAGGTTCTTTATGGAACCATTTAGACAAAAAGGTTCTTCTATGGCATCGTGAAGCACCTTTATTTTTAAGAGTGTAGTAATTTAGACAATTTCTGGGGCACTTGGTCTGAAAAAGATCAAAGACCCCCGTAATAATTCAAAAACAACTTTTATCTTCTATCTCATATGCGCATGAGTTGCAAGTTATGTATAAGACCAATGGAATTTCTGATTGCCCAAATCATGAACGTGTAATCTGGGAGGGATCTTTAAAATCCACTCCAGTCATCATTGAATTGGAAACAAACAGCAAGTTGTTCTTAAGTACTTTGCTAATTGTCAGAGTCTCCTTAGTTCAACGTGTGGAAACTGTAATGTAATTATGGTTTCAATTACCATAAATTGCCACAAAAACAATAACAATAATTAAAGCAGCATTGTTCTAGATCAGGGGTCCTCAACTCTGGACCTCGAGATCCACTTTCCTGCAGAGTTTAGTTACAACCCTAATCAAACACACTTGAACAAGCTGATCAAGGTCTTCAGGATTACTACAAAGTTGCAGGTATGTGTGCTTAATCCAGGTTGGAGCTAAACTCTGCAGGAAAGTGGATTTCGAGGTCCAGAGTTGAGGACCCCTGTTCTAGATTATTACACACCACATTCAGGATTAATGAGGCATCAGGTTTGCACAAAAAGGTGAATGAGCACCTTTTCTCCCTAGAGTCCATTGCAGCTTGTTACCTGATACCTTCAGAGCTGTCAAGCCAGTAAAAGTTTAGCTTACTTTACTACAGTTCAACTATAACAGCAGGCCTATACACATAATGCTCTGAGCCATGTAGTATAGCGTGATAAGTATAAACAGACACATGAGAGGTGGTATGTTACTCGGAGTATAAACTACTAGTTCATTATGTTGTTGAAAAAAAAAATTTTGCCAGTACAATGTGGAGGCAGGCCTGTTTATTTTATCCACTTCCAAAATCAATGAAAAAAAATGATGAAATTCAAAGGTAGAGTAACATGGTTACATTTTTTTTACACATAACACAAATGACTGTATAAAACACACACAAAAAATGAAAATCAAACTAGCAAAACTATAAATATACAAAGTAATTTAGGATCATTACAGAGATACTGCTAATCCTGCATACTGCTTTCCTTCAAATTACCTACTTCTAAAATAAAAAGTATATACAGAAATATACAGTATATATTAAAAACATTGCTGAAAGACATGTCAGAAATAAGCAAGGTAACATTTTCAGTGCTGGGTTTGACGTGGTAGATGTCCTTAATTATACTTTCCTGCTTGAAATCAATATGAAATTATATCAATACCAACCAAGAGCAAACCAAACACTCTGTTAATTCCTGAAGGTATAGCCATGGACAATTTCCTTTCAGCCAGTTGCTTCTTTTCTGGGAACCTCTGTGAAGTTCGTGATGAACTTTAAAAGTACTTTGGCGTTCTGTTTAACTGTAACCATCATTCCAGTCCATGACTTTGTCATACTCCTGAATTTTCTGCTTTATGTGTGCAAGTTTGTTCTTCAGATATTCACATCTCTCCCTTTTCTCCTGGTACGTCGGGTCCTACAACCAGAAACAGGTAAAGTAATCTTTGGTGTGCGCTCACACACAGACAGGAAGTATGTAAATATGTCAATAGCTCCACTGACGTCCCCCTAACATTTCCAGTTTTTCAGTTTCTACTGACTGTGGCACTCAAATGGAGACAGATACAATGTCATTCTTTTGCAATGACTAAAGAATGTAGAAAGGCAACAGGCAGATGAAGGTTTTGAAATGGGTCGAAGCAACGTGTAGGGCATTAGGTCAACGCTTCCCTTTTCTGGGAAAAGTAAAATACCTAACATGTATTCTGTATATTACTTTAAAACTCCTAGAAGTAGAATAGATAACAGTATTAAACAGTACTTACAGCCTTTTTTCTGTTATACTCTTGAATAATGCTATTGACTCTCTCTTGCTCCTATGGGAGGAAAACCAATTAATATCTCATTTTTTTCTGTTTAAATCAAAAGATTTCAGATAAATGTATTCAGATAAATGTATAAAGGAACTGTACTGTGATTGGTCACCAGCTTTTCACCATTTTTAAACATCTTTGTGTCTTAACTAATTAATTTTAATGGTCATGAGATGTGACAAATGAATTTTCAATTACAAATATTCCATGTAGTTTCTCAAATAATATAAGCTCATAAAAACCGCAAATGTAATAATAATTAAAGAATTTGCAAAATGCTGTTTACAACCATTACCATTTGGGTGGAAGGCTGCTGTGGTAGACTCCTCATCAGAATATCCATTTCCTCAAACTTCTGTGTTAAGACTTGAACCTCAGCATGCAACTCTTTATATTCTGCATATTGATCATTAAACACAGCCTTGTATCGCTCCCTCTCCTCATCGGACCGGATTGTGGGATATTTCCTGTGAGGAGAAAGATTAGACAGAACATTCAGATATAGTCATTACAAAAGGGATGAGAGATTAAAAAAAGCATGAGGCAACAATAACCAGTCTTAAATATGTGTGCTAGTTTCTGAACATCATTAAAATCGAGTTTATATATTGGATAAAATAGCTTGAATTAATTAATTGATTTTGGTTAACGTAAGTATTCTTTGAAACTCACGCCACATAGTCTGCAATGACCACAGGTTTGGGGATGTGGCCAGCAGGAATATGACCCCTTAAGATCTCTGGTTCCATCATAACTGGGTTGACAGGTGTGCCATCATAAGATTCTGGACTGGCCATTACTGGAGCAGTTTGGATGGGCACAGAGACACTTGAGCCGGCACCGATCTGATATTACAAATAGTACATTACAACAATGATTTTAAAATCTGAAAATGTTCTTCTTGATATTAAAATTCAACTGCTTACCATATTGAGCGGAAGTCCTTCCGATTTCATCTAAAAACAAATAAGAACAGAAAAGCAAGCAAATTTGATTTTATTAGCAAAGTCTGAGATTATTTACTGCTATTACTGAAATAGGAAAATCATTTTGAGCAATCATTATATTTCTCTTTATGTTAATCAATTTCAAAGAACAAATGTTTGGAACTTTACATCTTGACCCATTCTCTCTCTGCGCATCCTTGCAGCTTCATGTCTCCACAGCTTCAGACACACGCCTGCTCCCACAAGATACAACAGCATGTTGAGAAAGAGAAAGATGATGGCAGCATTCTGCCCAGCCTCTGTTCGGCAAAACCCCGCATTGGGCCCAGCGTTGAAATGTGGATAATAGCAGAGACCTCCACGGACTGTGTCTCGCACATACACAATTGCAGCTGACAAGTAGAGCAATGCTAATACCAAGTTTATCACACCCTCTGTGATTGGCCACCAGCTGGAGTCTAGTAGAATGGTACGATAATACATGGTCACTCCTAACACTACTAGAATGACAGTCACTATCCAGGCCACTCCAGCCACCACGATAACAAAAGGAGTCAAGGGTCCGGAGTAGGAAATGCCACTTCCTCCATACATCCCACCCATTGCTGTTCCCCCATACCCTCCCCCATACATCTGATGCATGGAGTAACCAAACATATTAAACCACTCATTATCTTTGTGCACGTATGCACAGACACAAGCAAAAACAGCAGCCCCCAAAAGCAACTCTGCACATCCTAAAATGCGCAAAAGTCCAGCCCAGGACTTCATATATGCGTAGCGCTGATTGTACTCCTCCACCTTCTCACTGTAAGTCATAGCCGTCTGCAAAGAGCGACCAGAAACCGATTCCAGCGGCTCCCCTAATAACGTTGCCTGCTCCTTCCTTGAATTGTAGCTGCCTCCAGACCCTCCATAAGGGTCTAGGTAAGAGCTGGGGGCTGTAGGTGACGGTGCACGTGAATGTGGAGGAGAGCACGGGATGCCTTCGGTGGTGGTGTTCACATCAGGTGGTGGTGGAAAGGTCCATTTCTTGCTGCCTTGGTTGCCACTGGCTCTGAAGAAGTTCTTCACAGAGTCAGGAATGAAGCGTCGGATGGGTTTGATATCCATGGCGTCATCCACCTGGTCTTCAACATCACTCGGGTAGAAATCTGGGCCAACAGGAGGGTTTCCAGGGAGCGGTGGTGGTGGTAAACTGTCATAGCTGGATGCTGCTACTTCACCACCAAGTGGGTAAGGAGCCTGCTGACCCCACGGCAGTGAGCCGATGGGCACCTCATCGTAGTGAGGCATATCGCGGACCCGATCAAAGCGGGACGCTGACCCGTTTCCAAAAGACATGGGGATGGTTCTTAGCAGCTGAGTGAACTAAGGATCAAAAAGTTTATCCACATTATTATAAGGCCTTATGTCACATACATACTGACATCCCGTCATTTGCACATCTTTTACAAACATAAAAGTAAGGATTCATTGACATTTAAATTCTATCTGATAGTAATAAGACAATAATTATTGTTATGCCATGGTTTATAACCAATAAATGATTAATATTATTTAATAAGTACATGTACATATTAAAAACAAATGTTTTAAATGGTTTAGTCGATGTAGGCATTACAACGTTATGATCTACACTATGAATAATGCACAATTAAAATACGTAGGTCTACATGTAAAAGTACAATTATATCGTCCATCTCTACATAGAAAAAAACCCACTGCATACTACAAAACTCTGAAGTCAATGACCGTCTTACCTGGGTACAGTAGTTACATTGCCTCACAGGGTGAATTTTAACAGTGTTTTCCCCTTACAAAGCTCCCTGAAATAAAAATAAACAAGTGAGTTAACATACACAATGATCAAACGAGTTTAGAAAGCGAGTTAAAAAATCTAGCAAAAATGTGACTTTATAAAAAACGATGGCTCAACATCTTCGTTGCATGACATGATCTTAACGCGGTTTGAAACCTGCCTGTCAACAAAGAACAGGTAAGAAATAAAACGGAACTAATGCACGCACGCTCTGAAATCATCCAAAATGAATAATCGCACTAATTTAGCACTGTGAGAGCGTTTTCAGTATCTACACTAAAGATGTGAGAGTGTAGACTACATATTTTAGCCTAATATATATATTTTATTTAAAAACATCGCTCTCTTACCTGGTACCGATAGCTTCACCTGTCTTCCGCCACTGGTGCTGCAGGTGAAGGGGAATCGGTCACGTGACTTGTCCTGCCCCAGTATGTGTGATGTCACGATACAAACCAGTTTCACAAGAAAACATTAGATGAAACACATATGAAAAATCAGTTGATCTATCAAAACAAATTGTGTGGGTTTTTTAGAGGATGACACTGTTTGTACTGTGCATGTAAAAAAAAGAACATTGATGACAACATAAACGGTTATTTACTACTCCTAAAACGTTATCCTTTGTTTACACTGCCAGAGGGACTGGATGATCCAGGAATTTTAGAAGTAGATATGATGGTTTGATTGTTGACAAAGCATTAATGGGGAGAATAAGAGGAAAAATAAAATTAAAAAGCAAAAATAGAAATGGCAAATTTAAATGAAAGTGAATAAAACTGACTCTCCAACATTGATGACTTTGCTAGAAATAAGACTTAGTGTAGCTAAGTTTAAGAGCTGCCAAATTAATCTAATTATGTTAAGTATAAACTAATTATGTACTTGTGAACCTTATGATCCATCTTTTGAGGAGAAACACCCATGTAATTTACCATTATTTCTGTGAATTAGATTTGATCCTAAATTTCAATTACTAACAGACGTTTCTGGTATTTGGTGGCAGCTAAACAACAATATCCCATTTAATCAAAGAATTTTAATTTATCTTTGATAATTTAATCAACGAATAACAAGACAAATAAAACAAGTCAACAGAAAGAGGCTCTTTTAAATACACTATAAAAATAGTTATTTCTTCCATTCATTTTAGAAGCAAGATCAACTTATTTCAAATCGAGTCATTTTTAACAGCCCCACACATTTTAAGTCCTTAGCTCAATGGTAGTGAAAAGAACAATACTCTGTCTGGGGCAACAATAACTATGAAATGTGATGTCTGTCTACTTTGACATAACTTCAAATAGTGATTGAGCCTTTCACGTATAATGAAGCCATAAAGACATATAATATGATAAAGTCAATTGTTGTCTTTCATCCATTGTTCAATCCACTGAACAATTTGTTCCAGATTCCTCTCCAGGTCCTCAGGAGTGTTACTGGGGAGCTGGTGGACTATCTCCTCCTTGTAGGCTTCCATGGCTTCCTCATAGATAGTCTGGAAAATCTCACACTGCACATTGTCCTGGAGTTTCTTTCCCGTGTATCCTCTGAATATGAAAGATATCAAATTAAATCACTGCAACAGGAAGCATACAGCCACATAGCATGTAAATGACTGCTGAACTGTACATTAGGCCTTACTAAGACTGTATAAATATGCTTTATGGGTGATTCTCCAATAAGGTTTTTTTTTTTTGGTCTTCCTTAGGATGATTTAAAATGTTTTTTTTCCCTTAAATGTTCCCTGTTTTGCTCATCCCGGATCTATATTAAGATTTCAAGTAGTCAAAAAAGGCTCAAACTGAAACATCACATTTGTAATGAACATACTGTTAACTGTTATGAACACAAACCTGCTTTCAAGACGATTGTAGAGACTGGTGTTATCTGTGCGGAGGACAAAAACTATGTGAAACCAGCGTTCAGGAAAGAAATCACAGCCATGGTAATCAATAATGACGCCTCCATCTCCCATTTTGTCCTCCAGCTCATCCACAACCTAAAAAAATGAAATTGTCTTTAACATGTTTTAACATTATGTGCAGCCTGTTATACCCTACCCCGATCTAATAAAACACAATAAAATGTATTTTGTTCAAGAGTGCACTGTAAAATTCTGTGACTATACAACGGGACATTAAAGGGGGAACAATTAAGTAAAACATGGCAGTTAGATCCATTACAATAGTACATACCCTGTCCTCATCCAAAATAGGACACTGGTATTCTTCATCAAATCCATCGAACAACTGACCTGTAGAGAAAATACTAATTTTAAAACTACTAATATATATATATATATATATAAAAACTTTTATTTCACAGAAGAATAACTTACCCTCCTGTGCCAAATCACCAACATTCACATAGTTTAGTCCTGTTCTTTGAGCCAGCTCTTTGCCTAGAGTGGTCTTTC
Source organism: Sinocyclocheilus anshuiensis (assembly GCF_001515605.1). NCBI lineage: Eukaryota > Metazoa > Chordata > Actinopteri > Cypriniformes > Cyprinidae > Sinocyclocheilus > Sinocyclocheilus anshuiensis. Next base: position 530,530 of record NW_015555728.1, read on the forward strand.
CTACACCAGGGGTTCCTGCCATTTCATGAGCAAGTATATCAATGTTTAGCAATCATGAAAAAACTATTTTATTATTATTACTACTACGTAATTTTTGATTATTGCTATACCTACTAAATACATTCAAACTACATTTGTATGACAGGGAACAACCTAATACAACACCAACATTTATTGTTGTAATTATTTGAAAAGAAAAATACAAAAAAATACAATAATATGTATTGAAAAATACAAAACTCGTTGTGTCAAAACAGGACTAACGTACCTGTAAGAAGAATGTTTGGTCTCTTCATGATTCTCATTGCAAGATATCACACGTGGAAATAGAGCAATTAATAACACACTCGATTTACACTAATCTCAGCTGGATACTCAGTATCAGTAAGCATACAAAAACATATGATATGTAAATAATCCGTTGGTCATATCTTCTTATGTGGTTGTCACAGCACTGATCAACGTAAAAACGTGTTGAAAATTGTGGCGTGTGGTTGATGACGCCATCAGCATGCGCCAGCAGAGGGGCGGTCCGCGACAGCTTTAAAGGGATAGTTAGCGCAATGTTACTTGCAGCCGGAAGATGGCGGCAGGATCACGAGGAACGGAGTGGGGCGTCATGGCGAAGGAAAGACGCCGTGGCGGGTTTGGCGATGACTGTGGTGTGAATGAAGAGAATGACGGAAGTAGCATAGAAGAAGAAGATGGGTTCGCAACCCGCCATAAAACCAAAAGAAGAAGAAGAAGAAGAATGTTACTTGCAATCACAAATAGTCGGCATTGTTGTTCTACAAACGTCATCTGTAGAAATGACTAGGGTAAGTTTATATTGTACTGCCTTAACGGTGTGGTAGCCATGTTTTTATTTATGCGGCCTGATAAATTGTGACTGCTAGCTTTCGTTATGTCGAGCCAAATTAACGTTCAGTAGCGAACTTGTAGAACTCTGACTTATATATTTGGCCAAAATGCCGGATAATGCTTTTATTAAATTAAGGGATTACTGGTATGAGAGTTCTCCTAAAACTTGTTTTATAGTAAAGTTAGCTCTGGTAGCATGCAGCGGATATTACTTTCTGTTTGTTCACTTGTGTCTAATTATACTAACCTTTACTACTGTCCACCTCTTGTAAGCTTGCAGTGGTGAATCCCAACTTTGCCGTTTTATAAATGATTTTGTTTTCATCCCAGCACAGTTTTGCATGGAGTAACTGAATGGGATGTCAGAATCGATGATGTCAAAGCTGTCTTTGGGAAGAAAGCAGTCCTCTGGAAAAGTATGTAACATCTTTGAAAGTACTTTTGATTATTCTTTCTTTTTTCATATCGTATATTTTTTTCATCAGTTTTTTTTTTGTCCTTTACACACTGAGAATGGATGTGGATGCTCTGAATTTACTGATGCTGATGTGTATCATATGTGTTCTGCTTGTATTTCCTGTTAAGATAAACAGCTGGGTGGAACCATCATTTGGTGAACTTTTGGGAGGAGCGAACAGGTCCCTGAAAAAGGGGCCACTCTCAGGGGAAAGCAAAACTACCCGGTGGCCATCTACTGGGGACCAAGCAGAGAAAAAATCCAGGAAGAGGAAAGTAGATCCTCATGTGTCCAGCAACCAGATCAGTGTGTCAAGTGAAGCATATAAACCAGACCAGGATGAGCCCTGGGTGGATATGTATGCTCCCCAATCACAGGTACAGAAATTGTATTGCTCGGGTTCTTCGTATAGTTCTTGGAAAATCGACCTTCCTGCAGTTTAGTTCCACCGTCTCTCTAACAGTTTTAGGTGGGTGGTTGAAGCAAAGCTAACTTATGACTATTTCAAGAGTGTTTTGATTAATTTGATTTAAAAACTACAGTAAATTAGATTTCATAAAGTAGGGCTGAGTACTCCAGTCTTGGTCATACAAACTATTTCACTCTGAGATAGATTGTGCCCCTAAAAACACATTTGTCTGTTACTTAACATTTTCATATTGCTTTTGTTATTTCAATCTACAAGCATTGTTGCTTAAATGCTTTTTTTCTCTCTGACAGGCTGAATTGGCAGTCCACAAAAAGAAAGTTGAAGAAGTTGAAAGCTGGTTGACAGTTCATTTGGACAAATCAAAAAAGGTCTGACAAGTATGACATGTATGTTGGGTGATGTATGTTTATTTAATCATTTGGGAATAGTTTTACACTCTTGGTTTTATTTGTGGTCATCTCTCCACAGGGTGGCACCATTCTGTTGCTCACTGGCCCCTCAGGATGTGGGAAGACAGCAACTGTTCAAGTCCTTGCCAAGGATTTGGGTTTTCAGATCCAAGAGTGGTCAAATCCCTCCACCACCTCTCAGTACAAAACGGAGGATTTGTTCACACAAAGCTTTGATCCAGGTCAGGAGTCTTCTTCTTACCAGTCACCAGCGACACTTCTTCTTCTTACCAGCGACACAGTGCAATGCATAATATCTAGTGAATGATAATTATTCAGCACCCATATTTTTACCACATATCAGAATGATTCATGGATGAAATTATATCTCGGTGTCTGTGTATATTATGAAATGTTTTTGTTAGCTTGTTTATCTGCCCTTTTTATTCAAACAGATTCAAGGTTTAACCGTTTCCATGGCAGCTCACAAACAGGGTTATTCCAAGAGTACCTGCTACGAGCCAACAAATACAACCGTCTACAAATGAGCGGAGAGAAAGTGACTGAAGACAGGAAAATAATTCTTATAGAGGTGCTGCACAGAACTACTCTTCAAACATATTACTGATGTTGAAAAATACACAAACTTTATATAAATCTGAAATAAATTGTGCAAAAGAGAAAGTGTTGGGCAAGAAAAAAAGCAATTGACGAAAAAGGCAACGAGAAGAGAAACTGAACATAAATAATGTTAAATTAAAATTGAGATGCTGAGTGACACTTTCCCATTATTTTTTGTCTTATCTAAGGAATTTCCAAACCAGTTCTATAGGCAACCAGGGTGCTTGCATGATATACTCAGGTGAGCATTAGCACTATATTTTGAAGTATTGTTGATAATTAGTTGTCACTTGTATCTTGTATACCAATGTCCTTATTTTTGCTTTTTCCATTTAGGCAATTTATTAAGACGGGCCGGTGCCCACTGGTCCTGATTGTGTCTGATAGTCTCAGCGGGGACAAGAACTCCAGACTTCTCTTTAAAGATGTTCTGCATGAACTTGAAATTCACAACATTAGGTACAAAAAAATTTATTTTTCCGAAATCTTTAGTTAAAAATATCCGAGCCCAAGGTCATCACAGGTAAAACATCTCTGTTTCAGTTTTAACCCTGTGGCCCCCACCAGTATGATGAAGGTCCTAAGCCGCATTGTAACTATTGAGGCAGGAAAGGTAGGTTGTGTTGTTTGTTTTTCCTGCGTCTTCTGAGCAGATAGTTTTGACTCTGAGATCCATAATACTTCACTCAGCACATCTATATCTTTAAATGGTCTTTGCAGAGTTCTGGCAGGATCTCTGTTCCTGATAAAGGTTCTTTAGATCTTCTTTGCTCAGGAAGTTCAGGAGATATTCGCTGTGCCATCAACAACTTGCAGTTTTCTTCATTTACTGGTGAGAAAATAGTTACTGAACACGTTTATATAGTATGTTTTTTTTCTGGTAATAGAACTAGAAAATATAGAATTATTTTCTTCTGTTTTTCTGTAAAGTATGTCAACTGTAATTATGCAATCATTCTCTTCAATTCTCAGACAATTGTCTAGAGAGAAGACTCTGGGCTTCCAAGAAGGGCAAATCTGCAGCAAAACCCACCATAAGAGCAAAGGGGAGGAGCAAGTCTTCAAAATCAACAGACATGCTGGATGAAAGCCCAGCTATTGGAGGGAAAGATGCTTCACTTTTCCTGTTCAGAGCTTTAGGGAAAATCCTCTACTGCAAACGTTAGTCGTTTTCAACTCCCTTTTTCTTTTTTTTTTTATCTTTCTTGCCAAAATGTTTTTCTCTGATTACTATGATGTATTGTACATCATGAACTGTGTGTAAATTCATTCATATTTATTTTATACCAATGGATGACGTGATTTTTAGGTGAAAGCTATGAAAGCACTCAAGCACCCAAGCTGCCTCCACATTTAACAGATCATCAAAGGGACAAACTACTTGTTGATCCAGAAGTAAATATTAATTTATGTTGTAAATTACACTATAAAAAGTTTAAGCTGCTTTAATGTTCTAACAATCTTTTGATTATAATATTTTCCTCAGCTTGTCATTGAACGTTCCCATATGTCTGGTGAATTCTTCAACCTCTACTTGCACCAGAACTACCCTGACTTCTTTTCGGATGTAGAGGATATAGCACAAGCCAGCGAGTACCTCTCTGATGCAGACTTTCTGACAGCAGAGTGGAGCGTGAGTGCAAATGCTGGTGGACTTCCATAATAACATACATGGAGATATGCAGGGTTACTCTGATTGTACTGCAGACATAACATTTGATTCCTGAGGACTATCATCATGTAGTATCTTAGCAACAACTTTGTTTTGTTGTCATGGCGTTCATCTTTTCACAGTCAAGGTCGACCATGTTGGAATATGGCTCATCAGTGGCCACTAGAGGCCTCCTGCACTCAAACTCCTCTCGAGCACAAGCCAGCAGCCAGTCCACTGCCGGATTCAGGCCTCTTCATAAACCACATTGGCTACACATAAACAAGATGGTATATTTAGTTTTTACTTTATCTACATCTTTGTGTTGTACTTGTAAATGTATTATATGAATGTATTTTAACTCTGTTTTTGTGATAGTATCGAGAGAATTACCTGACTGCACAGTCACTCTTCTTAAATTTCTGCCTTACTCCTGTGAGCCTCCTGACAGAACTGGTGCCTTATCTTGCAAAGCTCACCAACCCAATGAGAAATAAAGGTGAACATGTGACCTTAGTATCCGCAAAACATACACAAACATCATTTAACCAAACTGCATACTATTATCTTTCAAGTGAAATTATTTTCCTGCCTCCCACACAAGTATGCAAGACTCAAAATATGGTCAAAAATGAATGGTGCATTTCTTCTAATACATAATTCAGCTTTTTTTGTTCTATTTAATATATTTTTCATCTTTCTCATATCAGCTCAAATAGCCTTCATCCAGAATGTTGGCCAGCTTTCTCAAAAGAGGGTTCCTGGAAGGTGAGATATACAAAACTTTGAAGTGTTATTGCATTTGAAAGATTTCTGAAATGGTTTAATAAATGTCTTTATTTTCAGGCTGAGACTTGAAGCACTTAATGACAAAGACCCTGGCATTCTGGATACTGACAGTGAAAATGAAGATTCTTCTGCTGCTCAGTCCCTTGACCCAGAATCCGCACCAGGAAATGCCACAACTGAGCCCAACTTGCCAAACAGCCAGGATCCTTCTGGGGAACTTTCTGCCAGCCAGCCTCAGCCCACAAGCACTGAAGCCCTTTATAATGAAGACCTGTTAATTGAGGAATATGACAGTGATTGACTGATCACATGCCATGGACATATTTAATATCACTTGCCCTGATGCAATTGTTGTACCTTTAGGTCATAGTTTTTTTAAAGATGGTAATTATTAGTAGATATTTATGTGCTTCGACACAGTATGCTGCTGTAGAGAATTGTTCATATGTTCTTACTTGTGTTGAAATGTACGTGTTCTGTACACAGTTTCAGTGAGGATATTAATGAAAGTATTTCTAAAAAACCGAACAAAGTATGACAATTTACAACCACGATTAAAGTTGTATGTTGTCACGGTGAAACATAATGCTCTGGGACTGAGAAGTAGACAACCTACACTTCAGTCAAGGTCGTGATTGCAATAAATCAATGTTTGCAACTTTGATGGCTGTTTTGTTATTTATTTATCGAGGAAAAATCTCTGAATCCATATTTGTTACTGTCGCTGGGGGACTGAAGATACAACAGGGAGTCTGTGGAAAGGTATATATCATATATTTGTTATTGTATGTTTTAAAATAGTATATATTTTAGATGTATAAATGTGGTTACAGTTGTACACAATGTATAGCTATTTTTTTTTTACATTTCATATATTGTTCATCTGTCCTATTTCTATTTTATTTCTTGGGTTAGACTAGACAATCGTCCAGGTGGAAACTCAAAATGGCAAAGGAAAATACTAGTAGCTTTTATGATTGATTTGAATGAATAGTTATTATTGCTAGTACCTCACTGGGGATCCCTGGGACTGTAACGCTCGAAAACCTCCGCTATATAGCGATATTTCATGATCTATATAGTATGTTCTTCTGTAATAAAGCACCTGTTGGGTCAGACACGCCCCTTTGAGAAGTTTCAATTCGTCAAAGTGAGCGGAAAGTCTTGAAGTGGAATTTCGCCCTGGTTCTTGTTAGCGAAATACAAATGCACCCCTCACGGACAGGTTTTCGTAAAGGTATGTAATGGTTATATTTTGTAGTGACTAACCTTATTATTCTAACCTCTACTCTCAAGGAAAGATCAAAGTTTCGTTTTGCGTTGACCAGTAGGCTAAAGTATCGCGCTCGATTTAACATTTCCATGTCTTCTGTTTTGACTGTCAAACATGAGATTTACATAGATTTCAGTTTTAATGTCTTTACATATGTTTAGTACTTAATATGAATGATGTACTTTTTTTGTCTAAATGCACTCAGACTGTACTTTTTTTAGTTTATTGTGATGCAAGGTGAGGGTTCATGCCCTCAGTGCCCCACAGAAGATGACATGAGAGAGGGGGATCTAGGTGATGGCATGGGGGCCAGATCCAGAGGACATCATGACCATCTCCCACAAATGAAGAGCAGGGGGAAGTTTCTGGGCTCCCTGTCTCAGTCACTACCAGTGAAAGGTGGCAGCGAGAGAAGCAATGAACCCTTCTCTTGGACATCATGCAGAGCCATGTATGCTGTTTTTAGGGAAGAACTGGAAGCTGAACGAGTTGCACTGTGGGAGAAAAGACAGTCGGGTTAGTCTTCTGGACTGGCATCTAAAGTCATTTAAAACATTCAAACCTCTTTGATTCTTTCACGGACACAGAGCAGACTAAGCTACTGTATCTAGCTTATGAAAAAAGTGAGTTAAGTTTTAAAGCTATCACAAAGAGGATAACTTCCTGGTATACGTCCTACTCCAAACACTTTATGCTCTGTTGATTTGCAGTGTTTGGTGAAGTCAACACCTGCTATTTCTTATCAGGGAGGGAACTTTGTGTACTCCCTTGAGCAATTCTGTACTTAAACAAATATTCAACAATAGTCATTTGAGAACCACACTACTACCAGGATATGACGTGTTGGCAATCCTAGAAAACCATGTGCTAACACTGCTTTTTAAATGTAACTGCATTCTTTTGTAGAAAGCTCTTCTGAGGACACAAGTGAAGAGCTGCAGAGAAGACTACAGGAGGTCACAGAGGTAAACTTACTAATGATCAAATGTGATAAAAGATCAAACAAAATATATCTCACACAATAGAGCTCTAGAAAAGTAGCACCCCTGTGAGTTTTTGAATGGAGTAAAGAAAAGATATACATCTTCACGTATGAACATGTCTCAGGTGTATGTAAATCTTCGCTCTATATCAGGAAGTGGAGCTGTTACGCACAGAACTGGAGGTCACTCATCGCCACCTGGAGGGAAAACATGAGGCTCTTAGGATCTTGCAAGGACAAGTATTTCAAAATATTATGATAATTAATATCAGTATTAGGTCTAATTAGGTCATTTATGAAGTGGTTTAAAGCCCTGTGTTACATTTGTCCCTGAAGGCAATCTTGGACAAAGCAACTTGTCATACTAAAATATTGCTTCAGAAGAGTGAAGAGAGGAACAAAGCCATAGAAAAGGTGTCCTACTCAAACAACAACTAAACAACTGTTCATCTTTTTTTTTTAATTCAAGCCTATTCCTGAAAATATGATCTCATTCCTGTGAATTCTTTTCCACACAGGAGGTTAATGCATTGCAATGGGAGATCACCTTTAACCAGGTGCAGTTCAAGAATGTGGAAAACTCATGGAGTTTAAAGTATGAGAGGTATACCCATGCAAAAAGACACTTTTAAAGTTGGCATGAAGTGAGAACTGGTGACAGAGAGAAGACTTCTCTTGATACGGAAGAAAAGATTTGCCACTACTTCAGTTTCATTGCGACTTCAATGTGAAATGCTATCCGCAACCATTTTGCTTTGCACATTTGCAGAGCTTTTTGATCAAAAATTAGTATTTTTTAAAGGGTCATATGACGTTGCTAAAAAGAACATTATTTTGTGTATTTGGTGTAATGCAATGTGTTTATGCGGTTTAAGGAAAAATTGAAATCGCATCATATGACCCCTTTAAATAACAAACCCAGTAAGACTCAAGCTATCTATTGAGGAAGTAAATAAGAGTCCGTTTTAAATTCATGTCACTTTAAAAATGCCCACATCTCACTGATTCCTGTCAATACCACTTCAGGGTGTTGGCAGAAAATGAAGGCCTAATGAGAGCACTAGAGGAGAAAATGAGAGAACATCAGGAGCAAAGGACAGAGAATGCCTGTAAGTCACATCATATTTCTTACTTTTATCTCAGGACCCAATTGCTGGTTTGTTTCCAGTGTGTATTTATGCATTTTGTGTCTTAGCTCTGAGCCAAAAATGTCTGGAGCTTTTGTCCATGCTCAGTGCTAAGGAAAGAAGGGACTACCAGAGGACCCAGCCTCCCTGCAGCCTGAGAACAGACGGTTCAGCACTAGAGGTAATGTTGGTGAATTGCAGTCTGTTTTAAATAGCTTTGTTCTGTAGTAAACAGCTCTCTGTCCTCTTATCTCTCAGTTAGCGGTGTATGGGGCATGTCAGTGTAACTCTAATGGGGGCGAGCCGTGCTCTTGTGCTAGAAGTGCTGCTGCAAGTCGCAAACAGGTTCTCCAGCTGAAGCAAGAGGTGCTTGTCTTAATTTATCAATACTTCTGTTCCATTACCTTGAAAATTAACCCTCCTATTTAGCCAATACATGTATTAAATCCATTACAGTGCTGGATTTGCTCATTTGTCCTTGAGGGTCTTGTAACACAATGCATTTGTCTGCATTAGCTGGAGGAACAGCAGAAGAGGAAGGAGGAGGCTTACGTCATGATGGATGCTTTCCGCATCGCCTTTGAGCAGCAGTTAAGGAGAGTCGGTGAGAACGTGCTCCGGCAGGCTGAGACCGACAGACACCAGGCACACTACCAAAGGCATGAGAGAGGTAAAGTGCTGCTAAGCTGTATAGCTAAAACAGAGAAAAAAATCATGCAGTGTAATATATGTCACTTTCATTAAAAATGTCCACAGAAATCTCCAAAACTAGTGTAAAAATTAGTTTAAAAAGAATGTAAAATCAGCAATAAAATCGGACAACAATGGTATCGTAAATTGTGCATTTTTTTTTGGCTCAAGTTAGGGTCTTGTGTTATTTTAGTATTCTTTATATACCATTATAATTATAGTTTTTATTAATTGTTTTATTTTTTTTATATTACTTATATATGCATTATCAGTTTTCATTTTAATTTTAGTTTAACATTTAGTAATTGTGCTTATGTTATTTTTTAATTATTTTTTAATTTCTTTAGGTTTAATTTATTTTTATTTCAGTTTTAGTTATAGTTCAATATTTTACTGCTTCAAACTATTTTAGTTTTTCATCTACTGATATATTTATGTATTATCATAAGCTTTATTTACATTTAATAAAAATGTTTGAATAGTTTTAGTTTAAGTTAATGATACCTGACTCATGCAAAAAATAATAATAATAAAATTAAAATAATAATAATAATAGTAATAATAAATAAATAAATAAATCATTTATTCATTCATTCATTCACATGGTCCAACAAATATGCATGCACATTCTGGACCAAAAAAAAAAGCAGTGCACTAACCAATAAGACTGGTCCGTCTTTTCCTTGTACTCTCTCTACTAGACATTATTACTTTAGTTTCATGTGGCACAATGCTGTAATTTTACAGTGCTACTCTCTTTGTTTCAAGTAATTCATTTTATTAATTACTTATTATTTAATTTATTTTATTTTAAAGGGAAGCAGGGGTCTCTCAGTGTAGGTGAAAGGCTGAAAAAAATTCTGCCCACAACAAGTGAAGCAAAGATATCAGCCAATTCAAATGAAACACTGCATATGCTGCTTGACCGGGTCAGTATACTTTGAATTATATGTTGATTTTTTTTAATATACTTTTCTATATACTTTAACATTACATTTGGCTTGATGTTTTGATTGTCTTCCCTCTTCAGTTAAATGACAAAGAGGAGGCCTTGGCACATCAGAGGAAGGTGAGCTACATGTTGGCGCGAAACACTGAGGATTTGGAAAAACGTCTCCATATGCAGCTAGAGGAGCTGGGCCTCTCACACATAGACAGTAAAACAAAACCAGAGGCTTCTGAGGAGAGTGAATGGAGCAGAGGAAGAGACTGTAGATGCTCTGCAGACAGCTGTGGATCACAGCATCTCACTGTACCTGACAGCCCTGCAGCTGATGATGAGCAGACCTCCAAACCAAATCAACCCTCCACCGAAATTAGAGAAACTAAACCTGACAATAAAGATGTTTAAAAGAACGCGACAAGAATGAAGTTTCACATTGATTGTATTATTTCAAAAGACAAATACCTGCAATATTTTCATATTATGTGCCATTACCTAGGAAACCAGAACATAGGGTAACCCAGAATAACTGAACTGAAAATACCCACAATTCTAACCACAAACGCTCAATGAAGAGAGTTGATAGAATCTAATATGCATAATGCACAGCTAAATGGATTATAAAATTAAATCCTCCCCCGTCTATGCATCAAAAGCCAACAAATAAAAAAATCTAAGCTGAATGACATTGCTAATGAAAACTATGCGTCATCAGTCTCCATTTCATTTTTATCTCTGCAACTTCAGAAGAGTTATATATTGCTAAATACATAGATACTGAAAATTTTGTAGTCAAATGTTTGGACAAACATTATATACCATTTGATCCAACAGCTTATGCTTGCAAATTTGTTTTTTTTATAAATTAAAAGTGCCTATGAAATGAATACATTTCTACAAAATGAAAAATGTAATTCTAAAATTTGGACCAGCCAACAAATGTCATCGTTCACAGAAGGAATTCTGGGAATGCTCTGTAAGTTATAAGGTTATACTGTTTCTTTATATACATACATACGTGTGTTTTTGTTAAAAAATAAATATAAAAAAATAATGTATATTTTTCTCCATAATATAATAAATACTTTTTTACTTCTAAAATATTTTTGCAACATTTGACATATTGTGTTTTAATAAAACATTTTATTATTATTAATAAAGATAGTAATTAATTAATATTCCTAATAACCAAACCTTTGACTGGTACTGTACATTTCGTAACGTGAAAGCGAGATGCAGAGGACATAGACTGAATAACCATATCCCATAATGCTTCATGCTGCCGGTTTCCGTAATGTTTAAAAGTATTAGCTGTCGTAATGTAAATGTTATTTTCGAAAAAGTATATTACTTATAACAATACATGGGTTTAGTTAAACATAAATGGTATCGTTTTATCTTATGTACAACAGTTATCGCCTCTTTGGTCGTTTGCTACCTCAAACTACAATCACTGTCAAACTCCAAAGGTAAGAAAGCTAACTTGCTAGCTGTCCAATCAGATACTGTCATTGCATTGGTCCAGATGAAAAAGATTCAGTGTAAAGTCACTAGGGCTAAACTAAACATAGTATGTTGCATAGTCGTAGGACCAATGAGTGAACATACCCTGGAATATTTCCTCAACAAGGGGACGATACAAAGAACAGATGCTGCTGATATTGAGTGGTATCATGCAGCAAACAGTAAAAGCAAACTCACAGAGGCTCTACGAGGTGAGTACAAGTATGAAGAAGCGTTTGCTTTGCTCCTACACTACTCTTTCATTGTTCTTATGACCATATCAGGATCGAGTTTAAGATAATGTGTGTTATGATGATTTTTTCTCTTCCTACCTTTTGTTCTTCATTGAGGTTCTGCACAGATGATTGAAGCAGATGTACTTCTCAGGGGTCAAAATTCAAAAGAGCCCATTATGGCTCACCCACCTGACAATGACAATGATATAGCTCTGCAGGACTGGCTTAAAGAAGTTGTGAAATCAGACAAAGGAATAAAATTGGATTTCAAAAGGTGATTTTTTATTTATTTTGAAATTGTAAAAAATTGACACTAGTCATATTGCTTGTTTAGTCTGATTTCTCCCAAACTGTCCTTGCTGCTAATTAATGAGTGGCAGATCAACTTGTCATTTTGATTCACAGTCTTACAGCTGTATCCCCATCCATGATTCTCCTCGAAGAGGTCCGAGATCAGCTGCAGGGACCCGTGTGGATCAATGCTGATATTCTCCCTGGCCCTGGTGGCAAAGCCACCCCTCTGGACCCTCATGTGGTTCTACAGGAAGTGGCTCAAAGATCAGAAAATGATGTTCTCTCTTTGGGTTGGACCACTGGATGGGATGTAGATGCAGACAATCCTGGTAAAAAGACTGTTACTACACTAAGATGACTAAAGTTTAATTTTTAGTTACAATCAGAAGTGTGCTGTATATACTGTGTATATACACTACCTTTTAAAAGTCTGGGTTCCGTAAGATTTTTATTTTATTTTATTTTGTTTAAAGAAAGTAATACTTTTATTCAGAAAGGATGTGTTAAGTTGATCAAAAGTGACAGTAAAAGCATTTATAATGTTACAAATAATTTCTATATGAAATAAATGCTGTCGTTTTAAACTTTCTATTCATCAAAGAATCCTGAAAAAGTATCACATTTTCCACAAAAATATCAAGCATCACAGCTGTTTTCAACATTAATAGTATGAAATGTTTATTGAGCATCAAATCAGCATATATGAATGATTTCTGAAGGATCATGTGACACTGAAGACTGGAGTAACGGCTGCTGAAAATTCAGCTTTGTCATTGCAGGAATAAAATACATTTTAAAATATATTAAAACAGAAAAAATTTTAGAAAACGTAAAAGTTGTAATAATATTTCATATTACATTTTTTTTATATTTTTGATCAAATAAATGCAGTCTTTGTGAGGAAAAGAGACTTCTTTTAAAAACATTAAAAAATCTCTTAACTGTTGAATGGCAATATACATTATATATATATACACACACACACACACACAGATTATTTAGCATTTCAGTCAATATCACAATGGAAAGCAGATCAGCTACATATTGTTGTTATGGCTACCTTCACTGGCAAATTTGTTAATTAGCATCTATTTGGTCTGTCCTTGTAGGAAAAGAAAAGTACTTTTACTTTTTGCCCCTAGCATTTTGCGTTGGCTTCCCTTGGTGCATTCCATTCTTAATAATTAATTAATTATTATTATTATTATTATTATTCAGACCTTGATTAGTATTTGTTGTGTTTGTGTTGTTTTGGGAAATATGTTATAGCTGGGAGATGGTTCATCAGATGGAAGAATTATGCAGACCCCTAAAGCAACCAGTCACATTTCCAGTCCGAGCAGCTCTCCTTCCTGTGTCCTTCCCACAGTTCCAGTGGCTTTTGAAGCAGTCAGACAGGTGAGATTGAGAAATTCGCTATTAATCAGTCTATTAAATGTATGTCCATATTCACTATTATAGAAGCTATTAAGCCATGCATCTGTGTGAAGGAGTCTTTGTATTACCTCAGTGATTGATTTATGTTATATAAGCAAGGACACAATCAAGTTCATTCTAATGCTTAGTAATTTCTTGCTGGATAATTTGGTTCTGGCTCGTCTATAACACTTGTTTGTGACTGGAATAGCAACTCATTGCTTTACTGGAGGACAGTGTTGTGGTATTAGAGGATGTGAAGGGAAGGTTTAAGCCTCTTCTACAAAGATGGTGCTCTTCACCAGTCTTCTCCCTCTCTTAAGATGTTTTTTTTTTTGACGGCGATTGTCCAAGTAAATTTTTTCAGTCACTCAGACAAATGAAGGAAAAGTATGGTCTTTACTTGTACCATAAAAAAGCTTAGATAAAAAGAATTCCTTAATGACAATGTTATTTGTGCTTTGGATTGACACTTTAATTTTAAGATGCCAAATTTAAAGCACTATTCATACGTTTTTATTCACTGGTGAAGTGAATAAAAAAGATAAAAAAGATTCTGTTTAACATCTCACCTTCTCTCTCAGGTACAGCCTGACTGTTTGGACAGGCAAACATGATGTTCTTAAAGTGGAGGATCTGTTGCTCTACAGGCAAAACTTCAGCAAAACTAGGATCTACTATGATCTGTTGGAATCTCAGATCAAACAGTTTAAAGGACTACCTGGCTACTCCTAAAAAAGCAATTACACTTATTGATATTGTCTTTGAGAGGTAAAACAGTAATAAAACAATATACAAGTACTGTAACACAAGTTGCGTCCCAAATGACGCACTATACACTCTGCACTTGTACACTATGTACTTATGCATTATTTACTAAATTATGTAGTGTATGAAGTTTATAAGCTTATTTTGTCATTCAACATCGGAGTCTGATAGCCACTCCCTCTCCGCTATGTAATTAAAGCTGCGACAGTTGAGTGCATGAAGTGTCCAACATTCCACACTTCATTTTTTCAGTTAATGAAGTGCATCATCCGGGAATTTGAAGTCTACTTTTTCTTTTTGGAATTTTCAGTGTGAACACTATTCACACTATTTATACTAAAAAAAATGGTTTAGAATAGTGCATAAGTACATGAACTGGGACGCACCTATAGACGTACTCTGTATTTGGGTCAGAGATTTATGATGAAATTTATGAAATCGCATATGATGCGATTTCAATTTTTCCTTTCTCTTTGGAGTGTTACAAGCTCTTGGTGCATAAAGAAGATCTGTAAA
>NW_015555728.1:545491-593472 GCF_001515605.1 Sinocyclocheilus anshuiensis
GGGGTCGTCACATGTGGTTGCCGCAAGCCCACCGGCCGCGCCGCTCTCAAGCCCGCCCGCCTCCGCTCACTCAAGCCCGCCGCCACTCACTCAAGCCGGCCTCCGCTCACTCTAGGCCTTCGGCTTCCGCTCACTCTAGCCCGCCGTGTGTTTCGTTGTGAAAGCGAAACTACTTTGTTTGGCCTTCCAAAAGAGGACGATATCCGCTTCCTCATGCCTAGAGCTGATCCATGCTGGTCGCTGAGGAAATACATCAACTTCGCGCTGTGGATTGTTTTTTAACCTTAAACCGCATAAACACATTTCATTACACAAATACACAAAATAATGTTCTTTTTAGCAACATCATATGACCCCTTTAAGGTTTAAACATGCATTTCTTTGGTTCTTATGCTTAAATAACCCAATAATGTACAAATGTTCAAACACAAATTTCAGAGAAATGCTATATTTTTGTAATTTACATTTGCATTTGTAACATTTTGTATATTTGCATTTTGGGTAACACTTTACAATAAGGTGCCATTTGTTAACATTAGTTAATGTATTAACTAACATGAACTAACAATGAACAATACATTTATTGAAAAGAAAGTTCAGAAGAACAGAATTAATTTGAAAGAAAATATTTTGTAACAATGTAATTTTAATCAATTTACTGTATCCTTGCTGAATAATAGTATTAATTTCTATATGCATATGTATAAATGTATATACACACATGCGCACACACACACATTACTGACCCCAAACCTTTGAATAGTAATGTATAACCACTATATAGAAGAAAGCAAAAGTGTTATCTGTTAAATTATTTCGGTTTCATTTATTTTTGCAGAAAATATCAAAAACACATGTAATTACATGCAGTATCATTGGACAACACTTCTATCTATATATATATATATATATTCAAGAAAGTGAAAGTAATGTTTTATGCTGCATTTATTTACAGTCAATGGGTAAATACAAGGTCACAATATATTCTGTTTTTTAAATACAAAGACATTGCAGACATGAATCAGGTTTAAAAAGAAAGCAGTGCCTTAAACAGCAACAAAGTGTCAGTATTCTGATTCAGTGCACAAATGAGTGAGAGCACAAAGAACAGAAGTAAAGTGCAGTCAAGTTTATAATGTTCAAAATAGACATACTCCCATTGTCCAATCTGGAAAGTGCATTTTAGGGAGGTGGTTGAGATGTTTAGGTTAATTCGTATTTAAATCTAATCTTTATTCTCTTCAGATTTCAGACTTAGTGTAGATTGACAAATGACATTAAATCTCTATATTTACCACAACCTTCCATTGTGATGGATTACTGACCAAAAATCTCCTCAAAATTGACCAGCTGCTTGATCTGCTCGGTTTGCATGGAGTGTCGTCTTAGCAGACTCTTCTTATTCTTGTGATCTCTGGGATGGCTTGGGGCACAGGGCACAAAATGCCTCGATCCAGAAACAACAGGTGTAGTTCCTGCCACAGGCTTGCTTCCACTGTTGAGGCCAACACTGGTATTGACTTTGATATCTGGAATGGGTGCATGCGGATTGAGAGGTGGTAGATAACCAGGCCGGGTCTGTGAGATGTGGTCTAGGAGTAGGGCTCCGGATCCCCTCCGCTCCAGCATCGCTGGGCTCCTCCTCTGGACGAGACACTCCAGAGACTCTCTGGATCCTGAGAGAGTGGAGGAGCGGCTAGTAACAAGCTTGCGTTTCTCCGTCCCTCCAGTTCCTCCTCCTCCAGTCTTCCCGAGGTCTTCAGAAGGTTGACTCCCAAACTGAGGCAACTGAGAGTCAGAACTGTAATGGTCCATTCCGATGTTGCGCCGGCGAAACACGTTGCGCAGGCTTGAAACGGCCAGGTTGGGAAGACAGTCTGTGTCCCGGTCCACAGGTGCTGAGATGGATGCCTGTTTGAGGTTCTGATGTGAGGAAGAGTGTGGTAGCAACTCACCATCATAGGACATTTTTCTACTGAGCCATTTCTGTTCTTTTGCTAGTTCTCTTTCAGCATCAGATGATGTCTCAAAGGCTCTAAGCAGACCAGTAGAGTCCTTGACGTCAATGCTTTGGTGCCGAGCTACTGTCGCTTTCAGTGGAGGTCTGCAACCATTGTACCCAAAGGAGAGCTCCTCTTCAGGGGTGATATCTAGAAGCTCCTCGGTCAAGGATGAGGACTTACATTGCTGTAGGAGCAGAGATGGAGGGATCTTCAGCCAGGGCTCTGAGTGAAGCCTTTGTAGATGCAACAGCTTCGCCACACTACCTGCTTGCAGAGGGCTTGAATCTTGAGTCGGTGATCCTGGCTTGGATGTGGGAAGTGTTGGAGTGGATCCCAGGGTCTCCGATTGGTTATTGGTGGATGGTGTGATAAGAGGGGTACAGAGTTTAATTTCAGAAGGGCACATACAAGATGCAGGGGCACAGTGCAACCGGTCCTCAAGATTTGGAGGAGGTGGTACGTTCAGATACTGCTTGGTCATTTGTCTTCCAGAGGGTAGTTTGTCTGTTGTTATGATGATGACTTCTTTGCCCTTGGCCTTGCAGGCATCCAGTAGTACTCTTAGTGCATCCTTGTCTCCATCGTTAACTGCATAGACCAGAGCGGAGGAACCCGTGTGGTCCTCTAAACTAGGGTCAGCTCCACTGGAGAGCAGAAGCGACAGCACCTCATCGCCTGCCCGCTCTATGCAGGCATGCATTAGGGCAGTCTTACCAGACTTGTCCTGAATGTTGGGGTCCGCACCATTTTCAAGAAGATACCTGTTGAGAAGAGATTCGTTAGAGTGAGTTCATAAAGGAATGGCTCAATGGCATACCAGAGTGCCCATGATAAAGAAAAATAATTAAAAAAATCTTGTAAATAGAAGAAAAAAAGTAGTGTGCCAAGAAATACACTCTTGGTATTCATGCTTGTTTCAAATGATTTTTAAAAACTTTTATTTTCAAGAATAGTTTCAGCTGTTACCATCAAGTAATTCAAAATACAACTGAGCTATTTTCTTTACCCCTTGAATACATGAGTGTATATAAAACATTTTATATTACACTATGGTTCTAAAGTTTGGGGTCTCTTATGGATTCATTTAATCAAAAATAAATTAAAACAGTAATATTGTAAAATGTTATTATTATTTTAAAAAACTGTTTTCTATTTTAATATCTTTTAAAATGTAAATAATCCTGTGATGGCAAAGCTGAATTTTCAGCAGCCATTACTCTATTCTTCAGTGTCACATGATCCTTCAGAAATAATGCTGATATGCTGATCTGGCGCTCAAGAAACAATTATTATTATCAGTGTTGAAAACAGTTGTGTTGCTTTTTGTTGTGGAAACCCTGACACAGTTATATATCTGTAATGGCAAAACTTTTTTCTAAATATTGAGTTTTTGGGGAGTCATTCTATCATAAAATAGTCAAATATTTATGTAGTTTAAGAAAATTAGTGGCCTTGACACACATTCATGAGGGTCTGTAGTGAAGCATTTTTGTTAAAATATTTATTTAAGAAATTAAAATAAGTTTATGCCAAACTACTTAAGTGTTAACCCCCCCCAATATTTTTTAAAATAAGACTTTTTAGATTACATTTTAGGACATACATCTCACCCTGACTATTTTGTACTCTATTAAAAATATTTAAATTAATTTCATTTCAGAAATTAAAACATGCTCATCATACAAGAGTTATTGTACTGATGTCTGAATTGCATTTTAAATGTACTTTTTAATAAACTAATATCTGAGTTTGGCACAATTGGCTAGTATAATTAACTTCTAGGAGACCCACCTGATGATCTTGGGTTTGGGCACACTCTGAGCATCGGCATGGTGGCTTTTGCAGGCCACCATCAGTGGGGTTTCTCCTCTCTCATTGCTCTCATTAATGTAAGCCCCTCCTTCCAGCAACAGACGCGTCAACCTCAGGCGACACAGATATACTGCTTTAAGTAAAGAGTTTCCGTCCGTTCGCACCTCTGTTGAGTCCTCCATGATTGTGTGGTGAGACCGTTGAGAGGCTAATATCGCGTTGGCTCAGTGGATCATAGGAGCTGATTTCTTCTTTGACTTCTGTCAGGCAAGAGAAGGAGAGCGCACTGCATCAGAATCACAGTTTCTCAAGGTTTTCAATTAAGTGTCTGCCTTTTTATCCGATTCATTCGCATCAAAGCAAACCTGACAACTCTTTGACATTGAAATGTTCTCTCCTTCTTTGCCTTAGAATAATGCTAGAGAGGCTTCCTGCTCTAATCTAGTGTCTCTCGCCATTCACCGGGTAGACAATATGAAGATGTTTGTTATGATGACTAGGTGGCATGTCTCGGTGGTACTTGACAAGAAGACATAAGAAAACTGAATTAGTTATCTAATCCCCTTTACATAAGATGAATTACTCCCCTTTTATATTCTTTTAATTTTGCAGAATATTTCTGTTCCCAACATGTTATTAGGCAACATATGTAAAGCAATATTCTGGGTTTAATACAAGTTATGCTAAACCAACAGCACTTTTGGCATAAAGTTCAAATAAATTTCAACCTGTGCCTCCTTTTCTTTAAATAAGCAAAAAAATCTGGTTTATAGTGAGACACAATGGAGGAAAATGAGGCCAATTTGGCAACAATATGTGTTTTGAGTGAAAAAAATGACAATTTTTGTGTAAAATTACATCGTTTTATTTAATTGCCATGAAAACGTAACATTTAAAACCCTAAAATTACCATAAAATGGAGGGAACAACAAGCAGCCAAAATAATACATAAAATGTCTTAACAGAAGAATTAATGTAAGTGTTTTTATTAAAAAAAAAACAGCCCCATTTACTTCCATTGTAAGTGCATTGCTGTGACCTTGATTTTTGCTTTGTAAAAGAAACGCATGGAAATTATGCTGTCTATTAAGCTTAACTTCCACTGTACTTTCAAATTAGCGGATGCAGTATAAGTGCCGTCTTTAGCGTGTTAGCGTGCACCAGACATGCACAGTCTGTTTTTATAAGAGCAATAGCAGTGTTTTTCAGCAGGCTGAAATTCAATAGCTTGAGGCAATCTGTATTTGCCTCATTGAACGATGGCATTCCTTTATACAGTCTATTGTGCATGTGGCCTTGTTCTCTCAACTCAGAGCGCAGTCGCGGTGCACTCTTTTTTTAACAAAGAGTGAGTGTGAGACTGCCTCAGTCAGGAATATAAATGTGATTTCACTGGAGTTGAGGAAAGATGAGTAAGAGAAGGAATCTTTTTGTGTCCTCCAACAAAAATAAAAAGGATGACAACCTGGGCTGACACTCGGTAACTGTAGCTTTTCTTAGAAGTGGAGGCTGCATGTGAGCTGCGTCAGCACCTTGGTTAAATGTTAAAACTTTGTGGATTATAATACCTTTATCTACCTATTAGAAACGTATGCCTTTCCTGAACAAAAACATCCTCGTCTTTCTTTCTCCACATGTTATGTTTTGTATGCTAATAAACCACTCTGTCCTAACGGATTGCCTTTTTAAATCAAGTTGTACAGACAGACTAAAGTCCTGATTGGCCTGGTACAAGCACACGGCCTGATGCCTGCAGGACATCTCGGTTCAAGCTGCTAATTCCTAGAGCTCCCTGGGCTGGCATTTAAAACCACAGCTTTGTGTACCATACTGCTAGTCTTCAATCGCCCTTGGGAACAGAGAGAATTTTTAATGACAGGCCTCTCTCTCTCTCTGTCACTGCCTCGTGCTAAAAAGCATGGAGCAAATGAGGACCAAAACAGACGAGGGTGGCGATTGTTGCAGCAGCAGCGCTGAAGTGGAACACCAAACAGACCACTTCACGCACCTGTATGCATCTGTGATTCATGCCAGATCACGCAATACTTAATTTTCCTCGCAAATGGTGGGCTGATTTTGTCCCTCTCAAAACACCTGCAGGGAAAATGAAAACCCACTCTGTGACATCAACTGATAACTGAATAAGAGTAGTTTTTTGTGTGTCTTGATTAATGAGGGTAATGAAAGCTTCCTCACTGTGCTTTCGAGGTTTGCCAGGATCAGGAGAATAAATTATAAGGCTCCTCAGCTGATACGATGATACATTTCCACGTCCATACATAAATTTATATGCTAAACAGTGAAAGCAGCATATAGAAGTTCCTTTACTTTGCATAAGGATGTCTTTTTCAATTAATTTGGAAAATTATTATTTACATGGAGTACTAGGTATTTAAAGTTGATTATTTTATGTCATTTAAACTCAATTTCTACTGTATATCAAATGTTTAAAATATATTTTTATACTCAATCATTTGACTTAATATTATTTCACATGTGAATTTTTATACTTAATCATTTTATACTAAACAAATAAATGTTGTTTTAATTACCTATGGACCTTACTTAAATTCCTTTTACATATATATATATATATATATATACACACACACACATATATATACACATACAGTTTAAGTTTTAAAAAGTCACATGCATTGTAAAATCCTCACTGAAGATGCTATTTTGTGTGAACTACTTATACTTATTTGTACAGATTAATGGAGCCAAGGTCAAAACTAACGAAAAAGCTCTATCAACTATCATCATATAAAGTCTCGCAAGATTTGCATCAAAAAACCAAGACCAACAGCTTCACAAATCTAAAATAAAATTTAAAAAATCTGCAAGAAATCTTTAACACAAAAAGTTGTAAATTATACAGCATAAAAATGTAGAGTATTTCATTAAAAAAAAGTATTCATACTTATAAAGGAGATGAGATTAGTTCCTTACCTCTTTTAAACCAGTTGCAGCTCTAGTTTTCCAATAGCTTGTCCCTGTGGCATGTCATCTTTGTAATAGACAAGTAATCCAGCGGTGAGACTAAAGCTGGAGCTTGAAGTGGGAGATGAACGTGTGGGGATGTACGCTCACTGAGGGTGAATGAAAGAGTGGCACAGATAGAGGAGAGATACAGAGAGAACAAGTGACACAGACCAAGTCCCTGTGCATCAGGAGGGCAGTCAAGCTTAATAGAGCAAGGTGACGCCAGTCCCTACACATCCAACGTCAGTAAGTGATCGCTCCATTATTCTCATTTGTTTCTAACTCTGATGTCAACATGATCACATGATCATGACTCCTATGGTGCAGTTACATCATTATGACACAACAGTCTCACCTTTGAGGCAGCAGTTCAGCTCCTGAGGGATGTGGGGGGTGTGTATTGAACAATTTGAGTAATGCAGTCATGATATATAAGCCTGCAATGATGGCACTGATAAAAAGGACAATAATAAGACTCCTAATGGAATAATAACAGAAAATAAGTTGTATTTAATAGCAAACACCAGGCAAACTAGATAAAAAAATAAACAGAAAAATGGCAAGTTTACTGCTCATGTGCATAAAATAGTGAAGCACAAACACTTCTCAAGGCTCTAGATACTGTTTGTACCCTGAAAATAAATCTACAGGTGCATCTCAATAAATTAAAATGTCGTGGAAAAGTTCATTTATTTCAGTAATTCAACTCAAATTGTGAAACTCGTGTATTAAATAAATTCAATGCACACAGACTGAAGTAGTTTAAGTCTTTGGTTCTTTTAATTGTGATGATTTTGGCTCACATTTAACAAAAACCCACCAATTCACTATCTCAACAAATTAGAATACTTCATAAGAGCAATAAAAAAAAAAACATTTTTAGTGAATTGTTGGCCTTCTGGAAAGTATGTTCATTTACTGTACATGTACTCAATACTTGGTAGGGGCTCCTTTTGCTTTAATTACTGCCTCAATTCGGCGTGGCATGGAGGTGATTTCTCATTTTCCTCTTGACAATACCCCATAGATTCTCTCATAGAGTCTGTGTGTGGTGGCTCTTGATGCCTTGACCCCAGCCTCAGTCCATTCCTTGTGAAGTTCACTCAAATTCTTGAATCGATTTTGCTTGACAATCCTCATAAGGCAGCGGTTCTCTCGATTGGTTGTGCGTCTTTTTCTTCCACACTTTTTCCTTCCAATCAACTTTCTGTTAACATGCTTGGATACAGCACTCTGTGAACAGCCAGCTTCTTTGGCAATGAATGTTTGTGGCTTACCCTCCTTGTGAAGGGTGTCAATGATTGTCTTCTGGACAACTGTCAGATCAGCAGTCTTCCCCATGATTGTGTAGCCTAGTGAACCAAACTGAGAGACCATTTTGAAGGCTCAGGAAACCTTTGCAGGTGTTTTGAGTTGATTAGCTGATTGGCATGTCACCATATTCTAATTTGTTGAGATAGTGAATTGGTGGGTTTTTGTTAAATGTGAGCCAAAATCATCACAATTAAAAGAACCAAAGACTTAAACTACTTCAGTCTGTGTGCATTGAATTTATTTAATACACGAGTTTCACAATTTGAGTTGAATTACTGAAATAAATGAACTTTTCCACGACATTCTAATTTATTGAGATGCACCTGTAAGTGCCACTTAAGGTGTGTACAAGGTGCAAGCGCTGGGTAATTGGAATTCCAGTCAGGTTTATTTCAGCCCAGTCGTAAACATTCATAGCACATTAGGCTGACATACCCGAAACCAATCAGATTAAAAAGGTTTTGCCTGATTGCAGCATTTGGCTTTTTAAAATAGAGGTCGTGAAGGAAGTGAAGGAGTCTGTGTAGGTGAGACTGAAAGTGCTAGTATTGTGACATTTCTCTAAACTATATGACAACCTTTGTCAATCAGCCAGCCTGAAGACGAACCAGCTTGCATATTCATTGAGAGCAGCCAGATCTTAAGGCTGGCTTAACAGCAGACACTTCAGGTGCTATTGGATATGGAGATGAGCAGGTTGTCTTTTGCAGTTGGCAAGATGAAGAATAATTAAGTGGATAGCAGATGTGGAAAAGAAAATTGATTATCAAAATTAGATATGCTTTCTGAATATTTGAAATGATAATCCAGGAATTAAACCTGACACTAATTTAAAAAAAAAATGATGGCAGTGCCACTGGAAAAACAACAGTTTTTGCATATTTGAAAAAATTATTGAGAAAAGGCTGCAAATCACCAGAGACCTAGTGGTTAGCACCCATGCAACAAGCTGAGCTGTTGTGCTCGTGTGATTGAATCCTGTCGATTTTACCCCTTTTTACTCACTCTCTGTCTTATGATTTTCTGTCTACTTTCCACTTTGTATATAAAATTGCAAAAGGCCACACACAAAATGTTATCATAAAATCATAGTTTTCAACTGTCCTAGAATCGCAACATATTTTTGGGCATTTCATTTTTATTACTAAGAAGAGTTGACAGGAAATGTGACCAACATAAATGAGAAGGAGAAAAAGGGGTGATGGGGTCAGGCAATTACAGAAGTCTGATTTAAAAACAGGTCTCCCATAAAAACTGCACCACGCAACATGTCAGAGCACTCGCAATACCAGCCAGGCCACTTCTCCAACCTTAACATCATGCTTAAAGGATCTTCTTAGTCTTTGGTGCTCTCATACACTTCAAACACATACTGAACACCATTCTCCTCCTGCAAGCCCGTGGGTACACCTGGGAATCTGACCAGAAGGAAACAAGGAAGAGAAACAGAAGGAACAACAAGACATTACCCACAAGTTTCTATGGTCAGGGCTGATTTCACAAGCACGCATTTCAACTAAGAACATAAGAAAAGATAACCTGTAGTACAAAACATAATACAGACACACACAAACAATTACATGCATAAGCTTGTACTTTCATCCGCTTTAGACTGGTATAGATTGTTGTTAATTGTGCCAATTAACTGTTGAAACTAATCAAATGAATTTGAGAACACAACTAACAAAAGATCCATTTTACTCTTTGACAGATGAAGTGGCAGTGATTAACCTGTATCAACATTCTGTGTGCATTTAACTTCTCTTTAAATGCTTATTGTGTGCCTGAGAGATGTGACATTTGGTGCGGCCCACTTTTGATGCTAGATGCCATTTTTACATAACAAGAGAGCTTTTTCTCCTCATTGATGTAACTCTCTTCACTATTCTCTCTGGATACACAATACAGCATATGTCTGTTCCAGTGCCAATATATCCATTAATGCCACTTTATTCAAGGATTCGACCTGACAAATATTCCTAAATATATGTATAAAAAAGGTTGTACTTTAAAGAAAGAAAGTGTTTCAAAACAGTGAAGAGTTTTAGCCTTGGAAAATGGTCTTTTGAAGTTTAACACTTTACTGGAATAATAATATCGTTCCTACAAATCATGTTATGAAACATTTTTTGCAGGCAATATGCAAATTGTTTTATTCTGTAGGGCTCTGAAAAACTTGACATGGACTTGCAATACCATTTAAAAGTTTGGGGTCAGTACCCTTTTTTAAAGGTTTTTGAAAGATGTATCTTATGCTCACCAAGGCTGCATTTATTTGATCAAAAATACAGTAATATTGTGAAATAATATTACAATTTAAAATAACAGATTTCTATTTTAATACATTTTAAAATGTAATTTATTCCTGTGATGGCAAAGCTGAATTTTCAGCAGCCATTACTCCAAGCCTTCAGTGTCACATGATCCTTCAGAATTAATTCTAATATGATGATTTGGTGCTCAAGAAACATTTATTATTATCAATGTTAAAAATCAAGTGCGGCTTGTCTGTAAGGGCAGGTGGGGCAGAGCCCCACCAAAATATTCACCCAAAACATAGACCTCTATATAAACTACATAAATAATAATCTGTAAATGTATTCAGCATTCTGCAACAAATATTTTTTCAGATTTTCTTCACAATTTTACGTCATAAAGTGTGCAGGATATATTAAAGGGGTCATATGATGCTTTTTTAAAGATCATTATTTTGTGGTTTCACGCTCTCTCTCTTTCTCTCTCTCTCTCGCTCACACACACACACAGGATGCGCAAAACTCCGCATTTGAACAGTCAATAGCAAATACTTAAACTAATAACAAAACAGTTGCAACTTCAGGGATCTTATCTATGCACAATCAGCTTGTAACACTCCAAAGAGAAAGGAAAACTTGAAATCGCATCATATGACCCCTTTAAAATTCATCGCAAGCTTCGGCAGGCACGTAAAATGATGGGGCAGTTGTGCTGGTGTCCTTCCGAACTCAACAGCGCCCCGCAAATTTTACAATGTAAATCTGTGGTAAAAAGTGGAACTGCAGCACGTTCTAACTGAGAGCCATTTGGGCAGTTTTGAGACTGCCCTGCTTATTTTCACGTTACCTTATCTCGCTCCAGACCAAGACGATATCAGTCAGCTTCTGCTATATGTGTCTGCATCAGGTCAGTATGTAGCTGGCATGTCTGTTTTTTCCATGTGGAGTAGTGTTTTAAATGAATGAAAGTGTTAATCCTTTAGTTTAAATGTGCTCACGTAAAAAGCCTTTATATAGTTCTGTTGTGTTTGTTTTATGTTCGCTTTAAGATGAGACATGATATTCGTTTCCTCACTTAAATTCCACTACAACTTGTAATATTCTAAATTAACATTCGGAGACAAAATTAAGGCAATAATTCTATAGCATTCTGTGTGTGTGTACTTCGAGTCTGTCAATCAACACTAGCGTACCGCCCACTGGCTGAATAACGCAAGGACATTAGATCTCTGCCAAAAGTGTGTGTGCATGTGTTAGACTATAAAGTCTATAAGCTTTCTTGAGTTTATTATAAACTAGCACCATGACCCAGAATCTGCCCCACCTAAATTTACAGTCAGGAACCGCTACTGTTAAAGACAGTTGCTTAATATTTTGTAGTAACTGCAATACTTTTTTAGAAGAACAGTATTTATTTGAGAGAGAAATCATTTGTAACATTATAAATGTCTTCACTGTCACTTTTGATCAATTTAATGCAGATGAGCAGCTGCCTTCATTATAAACTGCAATGCTAACCTCTCTCCAGGAAATATAGACCTTCATGTAAATGTACAAGCAACTGTATGAGCACTCACTCGGGCAGGAGCTTGTACTTGTCCATATTAATGTCAGGTATAAATGTGTCGCAGTCAAACTGTTTGAGAACCCGTGTCACAAAAAGATGCCTGGGGCCAGAGCTCTCCATCACCTCCTGAAGAACACAGCACAAACATTCACAAAGTACATTGTACAAGATATAACAGAATGAGGAGGAAGGAGTATGAAGGGAGTATTTTGTACATTTTGCCTTGAGGCAGTTTCCATAACAACTGATAATACAAAGATCTGGACTACACTGCGCTATAACCGAGATACAACTGATATATAGGTGGCTGTATAATGTATATCGTTGCACGCATGTAACTGGTGAAACAGCCCATTTTACCCTCAAATTAGGAACCATCAAACCACATTAAAAAAAAACAATAAAATTAATTTTATAATTTGGTTGTATGATGGGTGAAGTCAGACTTACATTTTAAAACCTAGATTGAAAAAATATATATATTTTAATGTATTCAGAAAGAAAGAAAGAAATGAAAAATGAGCATACAAAAACATGGAACTGATCAAAAGCCATACAATTATCTCTCAACACTACACAAAATTCCATATATAATCCCACAATACTTCCATGTTTATACACAAGTTTACCATTGTTAATTAGTAAGAATGGAAACACAAGACCATTGTAAAAATCATTTAAGGCTATAAGAGATTTGATACATATTCAGCATATGTTTATACTTCTATTACATTTTTCTGAATTTCTCAATAGATATGAGTGATTTACATAATTTTACCAACCTTGTAGAGAGCGCTTCCCCCAATTATCCAAACCTGGTCCACTTGTTTTTCGAGCTCACTGCTGTCTAACAGATGGAGAGCTGAACTGAAGTCTGAAGCAAGGTAGTGAGCTCCCTCTGGGACTGTCCTGTGTAGCCAGCGATAGAAACAGGCACTTTACTTATATACAGCATAGTGATTTATTACAAGATGAAATAAACTGTAAACATTAAAAAAGGATTACTTGAGCTCTCTGCTGAGAACAATGTTGATCCTGTTCTTTAGGGGCCTGTTTGCTGCAGGAATAGAGAACCATGTCTTTCTGCCCATCACAACCACATTCTTTTTACCTGTCAAATGACACACGGAATGTATGATTTGGTTTAAGATTTTACTAATTTCTGAACAAACAAATAAAACATGACAAAACTAAGACAATGTAAGCATATTACCCTCAGCTGAAGGGGTCATTGTCATCTTCTGAAAGTGTTTGAATTCATTACTAAAAAGATCAGAAAGGTAAGAATTAAAGCGATCGATTGGGATAAATTTTGAGGCTGGCTTTGTGTTATAGTTCAGGAATATGTCAGGGGTTTTTCTGTAGTACAGTAGTGTGGGTGGGTTTAGCTTCGCTGGCATGGGGGAAATGTGCTGAATGTCGTTATTTACGTTCCCAGTGGACTCCAGGATAAAGGTCAAGCTTTTAACTAAAGCTCTGTGCAATCATAAAATGTTCTCTCTTCAGGTACATCTTCAGCTAATATTCTTCCTTCTACCATTCTTTCTTAATATGTTTTGTAAGATGCTTTAACTTTATTCATTTGTAAATAGTCATTCAGTTTATATAACTTTAAACGTATAGCTGGTGAGAAATTCAAAACTCTTTACACAGGGCACTAAATAACTACAAACTCCTCTTATAATATTGAATCAATATATCAGAACATTAGCTTGAGATTTAGCAACAAATACGTGCTCACCTTAGTCTTATTGGATGCCATGGCAGATTTCCATTTTTCCCTATTCCCATGTCTGGACAAACAGCTACAATACAGTTGAGTATTCGAGACATAACTATTCTGAATGTAATAAACAAATCACACTTTAGCTAGTACGTACTGCCTCGTCTTCCTCCCGCCAGCGAATTTACGAACGAGTACGTCAAACGCCAGGCTCATGAATATGAATTACGTTATGTGACGCTCATGAACTGATTTGCTATAGGAATAAGTTCGCGCTATTAAACTGGCCAATGAGCGTATTCTATTAATATGAAGGCTTCGCGCTCCTCCCGCCAAATGTGAAAGGAGCCAATGGCCATGAAGAGTGTAGTACACAGACAGAAAGCGTTTATGCACCCTTAGATCAAATTTAAAGGTACAAGTATAAAATCAGTAGTGGATATAGAAAACATATAAATACAACACAACTGTGTAGAGTACACGATTTTATTGATACACGTGTTGTTGTTATTATTATTATTATTTGATAAATAATATTTTAACAAATCAGCAGATGGTTTTAACAATAAAAAAATGTACAAGATTATTTACTTGCTCTTATCCTGGGACTTGTGCATAAAAACAGAAGTATTCTAATATAACAAAGTGCATGACAAAAAAAAAAACTTAAAGTGTGCAATGAACAGTATGGTTCATCTTTTTAAAAAGGTGTTTTTTAAAAAACAAAACATTAATACAGGTCCAAAAATATAGATGGGTTTTAGTAAACATAATTCTAAATCTCGAAAGCCATGTGTATATTTGGATAGAAAATTAGAAAAGGACAATTTATAAATCTGATCATGAGCAGTGCTTTGTAATTTGGGTTAATTGTATTACTTTTATTTTTGTATCAGTAATAAATTATATACATTAATATATTTTCCTAGAATATTTCCGTTTCATAGAATATGTACAATTTTAGGTGCCTGTTAAAGACAAAATATAAATCAACAAAATTACAGTGATAGTACAACCCATTTTCAATCTGAGCATGGCCTTTTCTTTCCCTAGCTCATGTCCATGTTATTTGCAGTGTATGGCGCCTCCTTTTGGCTTTGCATTGTAACTTTGTGATACTGCTCAAAGTCAATGCCCAGCAGCCACTCAAATCCAAACGAGACAAGCGCCAACAAGTGTTTACAATATGAACTACAGTCTCCATAGTGATATCTGAGCGGTTAAGGCTAACAGATCTAAGGCAGTGCAGTGGGGGACTGTCTAGGGCTCCGAGGGGTTTGGCTGGATGATTCAGGACAAGACTGAACACAGGGTCAAGTCGACAGGGAACAGCGATTAGCGAGAGCTTCTGAAGGAGTGAAGCGCCCCTAAGTAGTGCCCACAGCGCTCCCTTCAGAGACCTCCAACACAATGCAGGCTTCATTTGTCGTTCATCCAGGGAAAAACTGTTGGGAAAAAAGGGACACAGAACAGAAAACAGTACAATCGACTGTAATGGGAAAGTGCATCAGCATAAAGTTTAGAATGACAACATTTGACTTACTTTAGTGTTAAAGAGCGGAGGTGTGGAATGCATGGCAGATTAGAAAGAAGGCCTTCATCTTCACCCTCCTCTTCCTCATCATCGTCTCCATCCCAATTATTCCTGGGTGGGTCTAAATTAATAGTGAGAGAAGTGAGTCTGGGACAGGCATGAATGAGCTCCAGAAGAGGAGTATGTCCATCAGCTTTGATGCCTTCCAAGGTGAGTGAGAGCAGATGTGAGCCTGCGGCTTTAAGTGCTGGAACCAGTTCAGACAGAAGACCAGCAAACTGTAGAGAAAGACAGTGTAGCTGTCCAGAAAACCTACCAAGACCTCTGGCTAAAACTGTTGCCTGTTCAAAGCTGTCAACATTATCATGTACACAGCTCTGGAGACAGTCCAAAGACAGCACACGCAGTTCAGGGCAGACCTTCCCCACTGCCTCTAAGGTATCCAGAGACAGTCCTTGTACATCCCTGAGAGATGCTGTCACACTATCCCTTCCATTACAAGCTCTACGTCTACATCCATCTTTTTCACAACCCTCTCCAGAAGCCCTTGTCCATTCATTTATATCGGTACTATCACTAGTATCTGTCTGACTCTCCTCTAATGATAAATATTCATCTATGTTTCCTTCCAAAGTAAAACTTTCCTCTCCATCTGTGCTCAGTAAACTGCTTTCTTTCAAGTGGTCTTCCTGTGTCCGTTTGGCCCACAGGTCTTTAAGAAGTGGCACACCCTCTCGACTAGTGAACTCCTCAGTCAGCTCAAACTGCTTGTTTTGTATGAGAACACAAGCCTGTCCCAGTCCCTCCACTGCCAACCTCTGAAGACCAGGTAAGCTGAGCAGGAGGAATGCAACTGCAGCAACCGCATCTCTCTCATTTTCTGCTAAACCAATATCCAAAGCTAGCAGGCTGCTGAAGATGTTTGCGTTCTTGACAAGGGGTTCATGGTAGGCCAGAGGGAGCAGGGCTTCAGGGGTGAGGTGAAGACACCGCGACACATCCAGGTGTTTCAGCTTGGGACATTGGTGGCAAACCACCGATACCACTCTCTGATCACACAGGGTTCCAGCTAAGGAGAGGAAACGGAGACGATGTTGGCTCCCCAGGAGCTCACACAACACTGATGCAGATATATTCAGTGAGCCACTAAGATCCAGAGACTGAAGATTCTGTTTAAGACAGACACAAGTGAGTGAACATAAAAATGATAAAAGTTTTGCATGTACTGACAACAGGCAAGACAGGCAAAACATTATGGTTAGGGTAATAAGAATTTGTTACTTAGTTTTATTTATTTAATTAATTACAATAATACATCACCATTCAAAAGTTTTTTTTTTTAATTAAGCAAGGATGCATTAAATCGATCAAAAGTGACTGTTACAAAAACTATTTCAAATAAATCCTGTTCTTTTGAACTTTATTCATCAAAAAATTCTTAAAAAATTAAAAGAAAAAAAAAAAGCATGGTTTCTGCAAAAATATTAAGCATCACAACTATTTTCAAAATAGATAATTATAATAAGAAAAAATTTTCTTAAGCACCAAATCAGCAAATTAGAATGGTTTCTGAAGGATCAAGTGACAATGAAGACTGGAGTAATATTTTTAACTGTAATATTTCACAATATTACTGTTTTTCTATATTTTTCATCAGTTAGTTAGAAGTGGTGTGTGTGTTTAACCTGGCAGCGTATCTGGATAAGAGAGCAAAGGTTGGCATTGACGAGGCTGCATGCTGATGTGAGGGACAGCCAGCTCAGCTGCGGGAGGAGAAGGAGATGCAGGGCAGCACGTGTCAACAAATTACGCGAGGACAGGGTGCACAACAGCTCATCCAGCAAATCACCAGCTGAAAGAGAAACACACAGATAAGATAAATATTTTAATAAACACTCACACA
Organism: Sinocyclocheilus anshuiensis; assembly: GCF_001515605.1. Classification (NCBI taxonomy): domain Eukaryota; kingdom Metazoa; phylum Chordata; class Actinopteri; order Cypriniformes; family Cyprinidae; genus Sinocyclocheilus; species Sinocyclocheilus anshuiensis. The sequence continues at coordinate 562,591 of NW_015555728.1, forward strand.
TCTACACATGAACAAGTCTTTGCAATACTCACGCAATGAGCTGAAGGGACCCATGACGTATCTGAAGAAATACTGGTCCATGTATTTTTGGGCATAATCTTTCGCCCACATCTCCTTCATGTTCTCGGCTAGGCTTTGAAGACAAAGGCCAGTCAGTGTGGATGGTTTGTCCTCATCCTCAGTCAATTCACTCTTGCAATTTTTCTTCCTCTGACATTCCCTTTCCAGTGTGTGCTCCAGTTGCCAGAACAAGGGCATATTTCACCCTGAAAATTACTGACATAGATAAAGACAATAAATGCATTTGTCATGACATGAAGCTTAATGGCCTTACGGAGCCACACCTTATCTGTAAAGGTCCGTGCTCAAGGTATAGTTCATTTTAAAAGAGTTTAATATTTATAGGATAAAATCTATTTGAAAATACATAATATAGCAAAATACAAACTGAGTAAATAGTTAAAACACTGAGTGTACAGAATATCAGGTCAGGTTACATAGTAAATTAAGTTTACTGAAAAATAGGTCTTACCAACAGTTTGAAGATCCGTTTTGTGCTTCTTTGAAAAGACATTAACGTTACCTTATTTTCAGTCTAAACACGTTCCTACGTTTGAATGTCCATAAATATATTATTGATGAATTACTGTCAACACGACAGACCTTTGCTCTCACCGTCAAACCGTCGCTGCAGCAACAACGTGTATTTTTACAGATTTGACAAATTCAGCAATTTTATATGCGGAAACAGTCAATTGTTTGCAGAAATTGAGCAACTTAGTCCTTTCCCCGTTGAGTCAAACACAAGCCTTGTCCAAATACCCACACTTGCGGTCTTTGCACTTGACCACTTGACTACTTATATGACGTATTTCCTGTATTTGGCCGAAGTCTTCAAGTGGGTGTGAAGACCAAAAGTGTAGCCTTGTCCAAATACCCACACTTGCGGTCTTTGCACTTGACCACTTGACTACTTATATGACGTATTTCCTGTATTTGGCCGAAGTCTTCAAGTGGGTGTGAAGACCAAAAGTGTAGCCTTGTCCAAATACCCACACTTGTGGTCTTGGCCACTTGAGAGCGCGTGAGCGCGACAGGAAGCAAGTGCGCAAGACTGTCCCAGCTCTTAAAAACGCCAAAGCGCAGTGCCCTTAACGCACACTAAACCCACACTATCTCGAATACCGCTCCGGAGCGCTATTCGAGGCTTAGTGTATCTCATCATGCATCATGTTCTGGAAATAAATCGTGAGACTTTTTGCTATGATCTCGCGAGAGGTCACGGAAGCCTTTCCAGTGCAAGTTAAATATTAATATAATAATTATATATTACATATAATTTGGTAGAAAAACAGTGTTTTTACGTTTTATTGGTGCAAAGATGAATAGTGGTGATACTTATTTTGTACAACAGAAGTGTTCAAGTGGTCACGTGCAAAGACCGCAAGTGTGGGTATTTGGACAAGGCTTGTGTGTCGAACTTTTCATTACCTGATGGGACACACTTGTAGTGTTGTAAAAATGCAAGTGTTTACATAGCTTTATTTAAATATAAATTTTAAATACTTTGCATTTTAAAATCAATGATGATTGATGATGCACTCAACTGTCGCAGCTTTAATTACGTAGTGAATGGGGAGGGGCTACCAGACTCCGATTATGAATGATAAAATAACCTTATATAATTCATACACTACATGATTGACTGCATAGTGCATAAGTACATAGTGTATAAGTGCATAGTATATAGTGTGTCATTTGGGACGCAGCTAAAGAAATTAAAGGGATAGTTCACTCAAAAATGAAAATTTGATGTTTATCTGCTTACCCCCAGGGCACCCAAGATGTAGGTGACTTTGTTTCTTCAGTAGAACACAAACAAAGATTTTTAACTCAAACCGTTGTAGTCTGTCAGTCATATAATGCAAGTGAATGGGAATCACGGCTTTGAGAGTCAAAAAAACATACACAAACAAAACCAAATTAAACTCTGCGGCTCGTGGCGATAATTGATGTGTAAAGACACGAAACGATTGGTCTGTGCAAGAAACTGAACAGTATTTATATAGTTTTTTACCTCTGATTCACGCAATGTCCGAACTGTCCTGAGCACGTTCGCGTCTTCTTCTTCAGCTGGCGCGTGACGCGTCTTCTTCTTGCTTTACGGCAGATCACAGACTTATAAGTGCATTACTGCCACCTATCTCTCAAATGGACCATTGACACTCTATCTACAATCTCAATTAGGAGTGTCAATGGTCCATTTGCACAGACCGATCGTTTCGTGTCTTTACACATCGATGTATTGTTACGAGCCGCAGGGTTTAATTTGGTTTTGTTTGTGTATGTTTTTTTGACTCTCAAAACCTTGATTCACGTTCACTTGTGATTATATGAATGACAGACTGCAATGGTTTGAGTTAAAAATCTTCGTTTGTGTTCTACTGAAGAAACAAAGTCACCTACATCTTGGATGCCCTGGGGGTAAGCAGATAAACATCAAATTTTCATTTTTGGGTGAACTATCCCTTTAAGTATTTGGATCATGCTTGGACACAGTATTTATTTTCCCTTCAGTTATTTCTTCATGTTATTATTATCATTATCATTATTATTATTATTATTATTATTATTAGTATGTTATGTTTTCTAAATATATATGTAATGTTTTCTAAATGTTTTCTAAATATAGTCTCTCTCTAGATACTTTATTATTTCAAAATAGCAGGGATATATGGGAAAATTATACTGTGTACAAAATAAGGGTAGTTGATGCATAAAATGTTCTTGAGCTTTTTTCTGTCAATATTATGATTCAAATTTAATGTATTAAAATGAATGCAAAATGTATAACTTTAACTTATAACTGGTTACCACTTCTGTTTTTACTTGTTTTAAAACATATTAATGCCTTTACTAGTTCCACAGCATAAAGTAAAAATTGCATTGATTTTTGAACTTTATAACCTACTTGAATTGTGCACCAAGCACTAGGAAAATACAAGTACTTGGTATGGGTAGATACTCAATAGGCTATTCAATGACACGGCAAAAAAAAAAAACTGATCGGGACATCCCTACATAATATAACAGAAAACATTAGCTTTCCTGTTATGTCGGTGTTGCTAATAAATGTCACAGCAATGTGTCTTGAATATAGCCTATACATATTTAATCGAACCATCTGATGGCCAACAGATGTGCGTGTTCACATCTACTGAATCGCCACTGAATCAAACCATCTGATGGTCACCAGACGTGCCATGCAGAGGTGGTGCTTGGGGGTTCGGACTGCCCCCACTGCAGAGACATGAGCCTCAGGACTCAGGATTCTCCTCCCGCTCTCACTCATTCTCACGCTCATGTGGTATCAAACTCCTCGTTTCCCAGCAGTGAGTTACTTCTCACAGCGTGCAGCCCACCTCGCCTGTTGTCACAATTCACAGAAGTGTAGCAAGCACTTCCAGGGGTATCAGAGTGGGTTATGAAAACAATAAAGAACGGCTACACACTTTAGTTCCTTTGCAGGCTGCCCCGTTTTAACAGCGTGTTAATGTCCACTGTACGGGAGCAGAATACCTCAGTTCTGTGAGAGGAAATACACAGCCTCCTTGCAAAATGCTCTGTGGAGAGAGTGCCCCTCGCAGATCGCGAGAGTGGCTTCTACAGTCATTATTTCTTGGTACCAAAGAAAGATGGCAGAATCTGCCCAATCTTGGATTTGAGACCATTGAATTGCGCAGTGAGCGTCCATTCAAAATGAATATGCTGAGGCAAATTCTCTCGCACTTCAGGCCGGGAGATTGATTTCTCTCTGTGGATATAAAGGATGCTTATTTTCACATTTAGGTGGCCCCTCATTACAGGTGCTTCCTGAGATTTGCATTCGAGGGGATGGCATACCAGTTCACGGTCCTACCCTTCGGGTTATCACTGGGCCCGCGAACGTTCAAACGCATACATGGGGCTCTCTCCCCTCTGAAACGTGAAGCGTGGAATGTGCATCCTGAAATACCTAGACGATTGTCTGATTTTAGCCCAATCAGAGAGCATGACAAGCTCAGACTCTTCGCTCCCCTTCAGAGCTTTGGGCTGACTGTGAATTTGCAAAGAGCATGCTGACGGTGAAATAGAACATCTCTTTTTTGGGAGTAGAGCTGGATTCAATCACTATGCAAGCGGGTCCCTCAGAGGAGCGCTCACAGAAAGTGGCCAGCTCTCTTGCAGTTTTCAAGCTAGGGCGAGATCCTGCGCTAAAATGTTTTCAGAGGACGCTCAGACTGATGGCTGCCAACTCAGTAGTGTGCAGATTAGGGCTCCTGCATATGCGTCCACTACAGCTCTGGCTAAAAAGGCCGTGTGCCACAGAGCACGTGGCGCGCAGGCACCCTGCCTGTCAAAGTGCCCCATGGCGTGATATGACACTGTGTCGCCAGGGTGTTCCTATTGGCCAGGTGATCAGGAGAAAGACTGTTACCACAGACACATTGGGCACAGGCTAGGGAGCCATATGCAATGGCAAACCGGCCTTTGGGATGTGGTCAGAAACAGATAAGTCCTGGCACACAAACTGCCTAGAGCAGGGGTGGCGAACGTCGGTCCTGGAGAGCTGCAGCCCTGCAGAGTTTTGCTTCAACCCTAATCAAACACACCTGAACAAGCTAATCAAGGTCTGAAGGGTTACGAGGAAGCTACAGGCAGGTGAGTTTTAATTAGGGTTGGAGCTGAACTCTGCAGGGCTGCGGCTCTCCAGGACCGGAGTTCGCCACCCCAGGCCTAGAGCTTCATGCTGTTCATCTAGCTCTCGAGTACTTTCTCCCGGATATTCTCCACCAACATGTTCTTATCAGGTCGGACAACACGACAGTGGTAGCATTTATAAATCACCAGGGAGGTGTGAGCTTGTGACCTCTGCTTTGGCAAGCTAAAGACCTCCTTCTATAGGCAGATCAGCATCTCCTCTCCATTCGAGCAGTCCATGTCCCTGGACATCTGAATTGCGCTGCGGACATGCTATCAAGGGGCAGGGTGATCCATGGGGAGTGGAGTTTACACCCTTTAACTGTTAATATGATTTGGGGCATATTCGGTAGAGCAGAAGCAGATATCTTAATATCTGTGGAGAACACTCACTGCCCGCTGTTCTATTCACTGTCTGCCCTGGGGGTGGATACACTGGCACACAGCTGGCCGAAAGCGCACAAGTATGCCTCTCCACTAGTGAAACTTCTGCATCGCATGCTTTGCAAAATCAGGGAGGAGAGGAAACCAGTTCTGCTGGTGGCATCGAAATGGCCCAACCAGCCATGGCTCCCAGAGCTGGTAGAGATACTCCGTAGGCTATCCCACTGAGGAAAGACCTCCTCTCTCAAGCACAGGGAACAATATGGCATCCCAACCCAGAGTTTTGGAATCTTCATGTCTGGCTGCTAAACGGGGCTTTGTCAGCGGCATAAGCTTTCTCAGCTTATGTTAAACACCATCACCGAGCCCAGGGCTCCTTCCACACGGCATCTTTACATGCACAAATGGAGAGTTTTTACAAATTGGGGCAGATTGTGAGGTGAAGACCCATCTAACTGCCCAATACTAATAATGCTTTCCCTTCTAAAAAAAACATTTTGAAAGTGGATGTACGCCATCCACATTGAAAGTGTATGTGGCCACAATTACGGCATTCAACGCTCACATGGATCATTGCCCAGTGGGTAGAAATGACCTAGTGGTGAGATTCTTAAAGGGAGCAAGGAGACTGAACCCCCCTCGCCCTTGCACTTTACTCGTTTGGGACTTGCCACTCATGCTGGATGTTCTCCCGGGCCCCCCTTCGAGCCGTTGAAATCTGCCTGCTTGCGTGTGCTCTCTCTCAAGACAGTGCTCCTGCTTGTATTAGCCTCTGTTAAGCGAGTTGGGGACCTGCAGGCACTGTCAATAGGGGTTATGCGCAACAGACTTCCGTATTCTGTTAACCTGGTCTCGCCACTTCCGGTTCAAGCGTTTTGCATATGCTTAGTTAAATATGAAGCAGTTTTACTCAAGATGCCTTCAAAGTAGATACCAAAGATTATCATAACCAATGTCCATCACATATGCGGAATGATATCTAAAAGTTTTTTATTGTTAGTCTTTTCGCTAACATTTATATAAAAAATTGAATAAAACATCAACAATAAAAACAGCTAGCTAGTTTAACTGATTATCTTAAAAGTCTATATATAAAATAGATTTCACTATTGTTTATTACGGCTGTTAGCACGTTCTCCGACAAGCGGAAGCGATGAGACCTGTTTTCCGGGTTTTGTCAGGTGACATATACCCTATTGATAGCTCGTGCATTGAGTTTGGGCTTGGTGATTGCAGAGTCACTTTAAAGACTAGGAAGGGTTATGTACCTAATGTGCTTTTGACACCACTTAAACCGCAAGTCATAACACTATCAGCTTTTCGTCCCGAGGATGGTTAATATGCTCTTGTGCCCTGTACGTGCATTGTACATATATATCGAGCACTCTAGACAGTTCAGGCTCTCAGAGCAGCTATTTGTATTCTTTGGTGGATGCATGAAAGGCCTGCCTGTGTCTAAGCAATGGCTGTCACACTGGATTGTCGATACAATTGCTTTGGCTTATGTCTCTAGGAATGTGGAATGTCCTATTGGGGTAGGAGCCCACTCCACAAGGGGGAGTATCATCACCCAACACTTTCATACGGTTTTATAACTTAGATGTGTTGTCACTCACCTCATATGTACTATCTGTGCAAGCAGCGCAACCGCTCACCCAACCTCAGTCATGATCTGAACAATATGCCTGGTTTCAACTATGTTGTGTACACCCCTACGCTGATGTTCTGCCCTCAATGCTGTCCCTGCCAGCTCATAACATTTATTATGATACAGTGGCAATGTGATCGACATAACAGCATGAGCCTCATACTCGTTAGAGCACCAGCTGCATTGCCCCATTACACATAATTTCGAATGAAGTAAATTTTTTTCAGTAATTTGCATGTGATGTCCCGGCGCTGATGACTGCCACCATTCATGTTCTCTTGTGTCTGAACAGTGTCAGCTCAGCCCCGCCCTTGGTGTGGATGAGACGCAGGTAGAGCCACCACTGCCTGGGCTTACGTGGGTCCAACCAGGTCCTGTCGGTCGGACGATATGCTTACAAAGAGTGTCAGTATTCTTGCCGTCCTCATATATGACACGATTCATAGCGTATCTGGATAAGAGAGCAGAGGTTGGCACTGACAAGGCTGCATGCTGATGTGAGGGACAGCCAGCTCAGATGCAGGAGCACGTGCCAACAAATTACGCGAGGACAGGATGCACAACAGCTCTTCCAGCAACTCACCAGCCGAAAGAGAATCACACATATAAGATAAATACTTTAATATACAAGTCTTTGCAATACTCACGTAATGAGCTGAAGGGACCCATAACGTATCTGAAGAAATACTGGTCCCTGTATTTTGGGGCATAATCTTTCGGCCACATCTCCTTCATGTTCTCGGCTAGGCTTTGAAGACAAAGGCCAGGCAGTCTGGATCATCCTCGCATGTAAAGGTCCGTGCTCAAGGAATAGTTCTAGTTTAATACTTACAGGTGAAAACCTATTTGAAAATACATACAGTAATTGACCAAAATACAAACTAAGTAAATAGTTAAAACACCAAGTGTACCGAATGTCAGGTCAGGTTGCATAATAGTACATTTAAATTAAGTGTACTAAAATAGGTCTTACCAACAGTTTGAAGATACGTTTTGTGCTTCTTTGCAAAGACATTACTTTATTTCCAGTCTAAACACGTTCATATGTTTGAATAGTCTTTAATGTACCGTTGAGATTGTTGTAATGAGAAATCACTGAATTTGCAATGTCAGTTACAAATGAACTACTGAATGTTAGCACAACACACCTTTGCTCTAAACATCTAAAACACTTCCTTCGCTACAGCGATGTGTATTTTTTACAGGTTTGTCAAATTCAGCAGTTTTGTATAAGCCTTCAGAGTTCTTTGCAAAAAGTAAATTTTTTGAATTTTATTTATTAAAAAAGTTTTTAAAAAGTCAAAAACAGAAGTGTAAGCCAGCGCTTCCGTATACCACGAGTGCCACGTAGTGATTTGGAGCACACTTGTGTTGAAATACACAAAAGTAGAAGATAAAGCAAGCTATTTGGATCATGCTTGGACACGTATTTATTTCCTCTTCAGTGTTGTGTCGATATTATGTTGTTGTTGTTTTTTCCCTCTCTAGATCCTCTACCGATGTCTGTTGCACTTTATTTTGATATTTAAAAACCGCAAGGATATATACAAAATAAGGGTAAAATTACACTGTATACAAAATAAGGGTAGTCGATGCATAAAATGTTCTTTTACAACATTAACTTGTAACTGGATGGTCCTACAGCATTAAGTACAAATATTCCATTTCATCTCTCAGTTAATGAGGTCCTAGAAATGCATGCATAATAATTATAAATATCAAAATGCTGTTTAAAATACAGCAAATATAGTTAATCACAAAACAGGTATGTCAGTTTTTTCCAAAAATGTTTAATGTCACTTAGCCATATACAAAATATGCAGAGTAAAAAGAAAACTTTTACCACAACACACAATAAAGATTATTCTAATGATTACTGGTTTCACTTTTATGAGTTTATCCGAGTTGGTGATTTTCTAATTTAGCTCATCTCATTGAAGAGTCCATGAGTGCCATACGGGATGTCCACTGGAACTTCTGCTCGCCCAAGCTCTGTGAAAGTCTTGGCATCAAGCACAAGGAGGAAACTGCTCTTTTTCTAAACAAAGTTACACAACATTATCACACCTGTCCAGACTGAGTTCTTAGATTAAACTTTGACCAAATTAAGAATATATTATATATGACTTATATAATATGTTAACATGTCATAAAAGGAAGCCAATGGAGCTTTAATGACACTAAGAAACTCACCTCTCTTGGTGTAATGACCACAGACATGACCACACCATCATCCTCATCCTTAGCATCAGGTGCTGGAACAAACACTGGTTCTGATGGGAACAAACCAGCATGGCGCCACACCTACAGACAACAAGACAGATCAAATATTATATTCTCAATTGAAGTGAACTCTCAAACTCATCTCATATAATTCTATTTTAATTTAAGTTGGTACCTTAAGCTTCTTTCCATTTAGATCCATCTTAAGCAGAGAGTCACCAAATATGTGTCCAAAGCCACAGGCGTAGAAAGTACCGATAAGGACGAGCATTGTAATACGTGTAGTTAATCTGCGGGAACTCAAGACCACCATACTGCAACAGGTTATCATTGTAAAGATCTTCATGGAACAGGAATACCTATTATTACCAAAGAGAAATGACTGTTATTGATGTTCATAAATATTATTGTTTTCAGTCCCCCTCTCTCTCCACCTCTTGCTCACATACCACAGTTATAGTCTTCACAGCAGTGGCAGTGGTGTATGGCAAATTGATGAGGTTGTGGTCATTAGGCTCATCTTCCTTTATGTCCAGAGGCAGTACATATCGCTGTGGTAAGTTTGTACACAATTAATTGAAGAACTGGAAAAGCCAATAGATAAAAAAGTTAAATTCATATGAAACTGAAAGAGAGGTCAGTATTATCGACATTTGACATGTTTTGGATTGTGAAGGTATTACCTTGTCAAGTTCTTCTCCAGATGTCCGAAGGTTCTCCATTGTGAAGTCAACAATCACATTGCCATCATCTCCACAGCACATGTCCATAATCAAATATCCATTATCCTCATATGCATTAATCTGGTGCAGCGTGAACATGGCACTGCTGTAGTATTTTGTTTTGATGAGCTGCAGGGATGAAAACATGGATGTCAGAGGTGAAGCGACAGAAATACACAGTGCCCACAATTAGAAGTCAGTCAGTATGATGTTGGGATAGACTCTGCCGTGCCTGGCCAGTGCGTCTGTCTGCCACATGGAAGATGGTTTCTAGTTCAGGGTTCCAGGACATGACTTTATGAAAGCTTTTTCCAGCAACTCTGTACAGCATGAATTTCAGCAGGTCTAACTTGATCGGCTGCTCAATGAAGACTATGTAATTCTCCGACATGACTGCAAACATAAGGTAAAAAAAAAAATGAACACTTTCAAATAAAAACAGAAATAATGCATTATTTTCCATTGGTGAAGATTACAATATACTGGAGAATCTACATGAACAAAAGTGTGGCCCACATTTCCAACCATGTTAAATTCTATGTAAATAAATGCAAAATAATTCTTATAATATTACAGATAGATAAAGAACCAGAAGGGCAGATCAGATGATCTAAAAATGCAAACATGGCAGGCAAATTTACCAAAACTGTGGTAGTATGATGGTTTCCTGGGGTCAGAAGCAGGAATAGAGCAAAGAATCTCTGCACCTGACAGATCAGCAGCATCGTTCTTTCCTGCACCTGGCGGAACTCAGAGGATATGGTAAAAGAAGCCTTTGAGAATCAGAATAGAAGGTGAAGTGTGGCGATTCTATATTGATTTTCCCAAAAAGTGTGGCTCTGTGGTGCTTTTAAAACATTGGCTTAAGTGTTTCTGGGTGGGAACATGTGTTTGTTTGACCAGTGGCAGATGGGTGGAGTGCTTTGGTTTAGAACAGTCATTATTTTTGCAGTTCTGTTTGGTTTGAAAGCATTAACAAAAAGAAGCCATTAGAGTTTGTTATATAAAAAGCAGAAGTGAGGCATCCCACCTCTTCGGCCATATGAGTTTCCCAAGTTGTAAGTCGCTCCTTCACGGTCATGATGTGGATGAGCTGTTGCTGCATTAATTGCAATATTTTTTGACCAATCCACCTTTCAAAAACAAAATCACATAGAGATAACTGTTTTAGGAAAACATTGTGTGTTATATAATTTAATTGTTCATCTGTGAAACACTCATATATACCTTTTCTTTGGTTTTCAGACTCACAGGGTCGATTCTGCGCATGAAGTTGGTCTCTGTGCTAGCTTAGGCTATAGGCAATGCATTTGGCTGATTAAAAAAAAAACAATCTAAAACTGATTGTTGATTTTCATTGATATCTAATCATACAGTAGATCAGACAATAGATGGTGTAAACTTTAAGCTATCAGTTCAAATTTGCTAATTTTATTGTAGTTTGTAACAACAGAAGTTATGGCTTGACAAAATACTACGCTCATCCATGTCGCAAAACATAAAGGCCTAAGAGATGATTGCATAACACTGAGATGAGGCTATAGTAATAGAGCACAGAAATGCTTACCTGGCACTTTATACATTGAATCCTGTGTAGGTTTAGACATGACTTTGGTTGTTAAGATTCTTGATCTTAATAACATATGAAACACTAAACAAAAAAGGTAGAACAGACAGGCAATAAGATACTGACAATATAAGACCGTCCCATAAACACATGACATGGTGGGATGGGCTAAATCTAAAGCAAAATGGACTTTGTACAGAGCCAAAGCAATACAGTGGGCCACTGAGAGTGAACACATTAAATATTTAACTGCTTCATTATTTAGTTAGAGAGATTGTTAATCTCTAAAATCAAGCTTTTCATGCATCTTGATGAAGTAAGATGAGAGATTATTTTTGTTTCATTTTATGAACATCACTGTTAAAAGTGACTGTAACGACAGACTTTAATTCTTTTCTGCCATCTATAGAGAGGCTTATATATAGTCATACATTTGTAGAATATTAATGTATTCCTTGTAAAACGTTATAAAACATCAACAACTATTTAATCACTGGAATAGAAAGAAAAAATACCTTTCTACATGTACAAATGTATATCTAATGTTTATAAGTTCAAATTATTATAGTAATATTCTGAATGTGAACATTCTGACATTTAGGGAAAACAGACGGAAACGACAACATCATGAAAACATATAGCATTAAGTTACAGATTTACATTTTAGTCATTTTTACACAAGATATTTTATTTGAGATGACAAAAGCCTTAAACTTATCAGCAGCAGGGTGACACAACAACAGCATGACAATCTTATCCTCTCTTTGACAGACTTCAGGATACACTGTTATCTAGATGAGATTAAAGCATCTCCACGCAGGCTAATGAGTTTTCTGCAGGGCTTTTAGGGTGAACATTCAAAACATTATCCTTTGAATAAGAAGAGGGCATCTAATGCAGTAGGTTCTGTGAGGTTGAATCCTGACTTTGATGTTTAGAAGTAAACACTATAAGTACACTTGTGTTCACTTTTTTAATCCTCGTGTCAAAGTGCAAACTATACATGACCAAACTGCTGTTTGGACAACAGATAAACTCAGTGTTTGTATATTCAGGTGTCTTTGTTCAAAATACATTTTCAGCTGTAATTAGCTGTGTACTACATCCAAATGTAAAACAAACTTGTTGACAATGGTAATGTGTTTAAAGACTAAAATGCTTGCTTTAATGCATTTTTACATTCAAATATTCAAAGGGAAAACATGCTCAATTTAATTATATGATTCAACAGGGAGTTGTCATAAAACACAAGCTGGGGCCAAAATGTGTTTTTATGATATCATGACTTAATAGTGCAATATTCTTTGGCTGAATTTTCTGACCCCAAAATGCAAAAAGTTAATGCAGACATAGGTCACTCCTGATGTTAAACTCATTTCCCTGAGAACTTACCATCTGCTGACCTCATTCAAACTTGACCACAGGTTACAGTACATTCAAATGTAACATAGTTCACAGTGACTATGAGAAAAAAAATCACTAACAACATATGTTATAACTTGATTCAAAATATGATTCATTTACACTACCGATCAAAAAAAAAAAAAAGACATTTATAATGTTACAAAACATTTAATCCTGACCAAATATATCTTAGTTTCCACAAAAATATTAAGCAGCAGAACTGTTTTCAACACTGATAACAAGAAATGTTTCTTGAGCACCAAATCAGCATTATAATGATTTCTGAAGGATCATGTGACACTGAGGATGGGAGTAATTCCACCACAGGAATAAATGACATTTTAAAATATATTAAAAGAGAACATTTTAAATTGTAATAATATTTGACAATATTATTGTTTCTACTTTATTTTTGATCAAATAAATGCAGCCTTGGTGAGCATAAATGTCTTTCTTTAAAAACATTAACTCTTACAAACCAAAACTCCTACCAACTCCAAACTACTGAACAGTAGTGTATATTCTAGCTAGCTAGTTGTTATTTATTCCATTTTCTTACATCTTTATTAACCATTTCAAATATTATTTCCCTGAAAATAAAAAAAAAGTTGATCAAATTTCATGGCAAATATAAACTGAAAACCTGTTTCCCTTCAAAGGATGATTTCTTTTTTATGTGAATGCTAAATTGTTAAGGACTGTATGTTAATATGTATAAATTATTTGAACTTAGTCAGTCTTAGTCAGAGGTTTGTGCATGAAGGCTGTGTGAATGGATTCAAGGAAAGCAGCTGCTCAAAAGGTGATCATTTTTTCCAGGCAAAACAGGTGGAACGCTTCATGCAGCACGTATTTCATAATTTTGTGTTGCCAGTGTGACATCACTAATAGAGAAGGTTTAAAAGTGGGCAAGTGTTCGGCAGCTGACCCCGAGTCAACATGTTCGCCCTCATCCTAGCATCAGTGCTCATCGCTAGCGGTAAGAAGTCTGCACACCTGAACAGAAGTGCTCAGGAGACTTAGACTCAGTAGCCTGCAACATAATGAATACAGATATTGTTCTATTATATATGTAAATGATGTAAAGTTTTTATTCTGAATTTCTACTGCAGCCTTTGGGTGTGGAAAACCACCCATTGAGCCTCTCAGCTCTCGTGTGGTCAATGGAGAGGAGGCCAGGCCCCACAGCTGGCCCTGGCAGGTATGTAATGTAGCACCATTTTGTCTGCCTTTATTTCTCATTCCCTCTTGTTACCTCTGTCTCATTAATAGTCACCCTTTCTGCCACAGTTTTACTTTACACATTTTGTCATTACATCCTCTCCCTCTCTTCATTACATTTATGCCATTGGCAAACACTTATCATTCAAGGTTTATATTTCACGAGTTCATGCATTCCCTGGGAATCAAACCCATCATCAAATCCATGATCATGGTGTTGCTAGCGCAATACTCTACTGTTTGAGCAGTCTCTAAATTGAGCATGTATTTGTATGTTTAATGAGCTCTTCATGTTTCCCATGATTAGATCTCTCTGCAGTATCAGAGCGGTAGCTCGTGGTATCACACTTGTGGAGGATCTATCATTGCTGAAAACTGGGTGATGACTGCTGCTCACTGCATCAGGTATAAGTGTCCAGTATATTAGTTGAATATATTGTTCATATGTCAAATGAACATATCATTTTCAATTGTGTTCAATGTTGTGAATTTGAGGACATCAATAGATTTCAACTGGACTTTAATCTTTAACCATCATGCATTTTCTCTCCTGTAGTTCTGGGCGCAACTACATGGTGCATGTTGGTAAACATGACCTGTCAGTATTTGAGGATGGCTCAAAGACCATCAGTGCACAGAAGATCATTGTGCATGAGAAATGGAACTCCTTGTTTGTGGCTCTTGGGTAAGTATTGTACTTAGTAGATCTGTACATAAATTGTGTCATATTTCATTTTAAGCATAACTAACACTTAATAGGAAGGAAAACATGTCTTGTCAATATACATTGATTAAATTCATATATTTAAAATTTTCTGAAATAAGTAATTAGGCTATAATGGCATTCTGTGGTCAAAATTTTTTTATAAGGCCCACTATACTGTAAAATTTTCCAATTTCTATACAGTCAATTTTTACAGACCAATTACTGTAAAACTGACTATTGACAGGCAACCAGTTTCCATAATAAAATCTTTTTTTTCCACCAATGTTTTAACATAAATGTTGGCACAACCATTTTTAACTTGAATGTTCAAAGCTTTCACAGTGTCAGTTGTTTCCAGTTATTTTAGCTGGACACATTTTCATTTATTATAATAATCATAAACACAATGGTTTGTTGAGCAAACGTTGAGCATTTTCGTTGTCTTTTTTCCCTATTTTAGTGATCATTTGATCATCATAAATTATATATCAAGCTTAAAACCTCAAAATTCATCCTGTGAAAACTATTTTGAAATCGGATATTGCGTTACCATGGAAACGATACTTTAAATCTTTTGGCGGTCTCCTCCCCCTAAGTGGGCAGTGTCAAGTGTCATATTCCAAAAAGTATTACGGTCTTTTAGAATCAGAATTTTTAAAATCTTGACAAAACACATATCATTGGAAAGGTCTGAGTTTTATGATTCCATATTTTATTTTGTGATAGAAGTAATATTGACAGAAAATTTAGACATTTATGACAGAAAGATGCATCAAAAAATTCAATGGAGTTTGTATGGCACCCGGTGGCTGTTTGTGGTATAACGTCTTAAAGGGGTCATATGATGCTTTTTTAAAGATCATTATTTTGTGTATTTGGTGTAACAGAATATGTTGACATGCTTTAATGTTCAAAAAACACATTATTTTTCAAATACTGTACATTATTGTAGGTCCTATATGCCCCGCCTCTCTCAAACGCTTCGTTTTCTACAAAGTCCCTCCTTCCGACAAGTGCAGTCTGCTCTGATTGGCCAGCTGACCCAGTGCATTGTGATTGGCCGAACACCGCAAGCACTCGTCGGAAATGTAACGCCCCTTACCATAATCGCGAGCTTCATCTTTCAAAATAAATGTAAAGACAGTAAATAAAGTCATTTAAACACTCCAAAGAGAAAGGAAAACTTGAAATCGCATCATATGACCCCTTTAAATAAAATCTCACAGGAACCTCAATTTTTTTATATCAACTTCAAATTTGGAACATAACTTATTTAGACATAAAGCCTTTCATTTTTGAAGCACGTTTAGAGTAAAACCTGTTATGAGAAATATTTATTTTATATAAAATTAAAAAAAATTTGTACAGTGCATTTTCTTCACAGTAAATGTAAATTTCTATAACTTTTTGATACTTTCATATTTTGAAATAATTCCACTTCTGCAGTAATTTGCTGATTGTCTTCTTTAAAAAGAATAACTTAAAAAGACCTTAGGTCTTTATTCAACAGCTTTCATGATTTATAACAATTTAAGTTTGGATAGTGCACTTTCAAGTATGTTCAGAAATGGGGGGTGACAGTTAAAGAGTTAATATACCTGTAGCACTAATGAATTGGAAGTCTAGCTCATTCACAGGAAATAGTTTGAAAAATAAGGTGGATTATAAAATCATGTGATTATCTAATAACTCAAATCAAAGTTTTCATTTTTTTTATATATATATTGTACAGTCAGTCTGTCATTATTACTTCACATCCAGGTCTTTATCACCCTGTCAGGTTTAATTTGTGTCAGACTAGACATAAACAAAGTAAGTGTAAACAACAGCTCTCACTTGTGATTCTTGTGCTCATTCAGAAACGACATTGCCCTGATCAAGTTGTCAGAGCCTGTGACACTGAGTGATACTGTTCAGCTGGGCTGCATTCCTCCTGCTGGCTCCATCCTCGAAAACAACTACCCCTGCTATATTACAGGCTGGGGAAGACTCTCCAGTAAGTGCTTGTGCACAAGACCTGATTTAAGAAACCTGATTTTTCTCCATGTTTTAGTGTTTATGTGAGGTAATCTGTACAGAAGTTTGTATAAACCAACATAATGTGGTTGTGTCCCAGCTGGAGGCCCTCTTCCTGATAGACTGCAGCAAGCACTGATGCCCGCTGCGGATCACGCCACCTGCTCCAGGTCTGACTGGTGGGGTTCCACCGTCAAAGAAACCATGGTCTGCGCTGGTGGAGACGGCGTTGTCGCTGGCTGCAATGTGAGTGATGTTATTCTGTCTGTGTTCATTTATATATTATCTTGTGCCACATCATTTGTTAAACATCTATAAGCTGACATTTACAGAGTAACTTTAACACATGCATTATCACTCGAGCAAGAGTGTTTTTGTTCTGAATTTTCAGACGATTGTGAGTGTAATATTGATTTCATACAGCAGCGCCAGTGCAATAAATGAACAGTTAATATTGCGTAACTTACATTTTAGACACAATTTTGCCAGTAACCTTTCTGTTTCGGCTCTGCCAACAAATATCATTCCAAACGAAGCCACAAAAGCAACTGCATATTGTTTTGCTCCTGAATGAATATGTTTTGAACGAATCGCTTGAAAGAGTGACACGTCTCACTCGAATAAAATATAATCACTTGTCGCCACCTATTGGGGCGTAACCATGTAAACTGCGGAGAGAGTTACTAAAAATAGTTTTTGAACGCCGCGCACAGAGCCAGTCAAATTCAAACACTGAAACGAATTTTTGTAGCCTATGAAAAAAAAAATATATATATATATGAACATCCTACAGGGTGACTCTGGCGGTCCCCTGAACTGTAAGAACTCCGGCGGCGTCTGGGAAGTGCATGGTATTGCCAGCTTCGTTTCTGGTTTGGGCTGTAACACTGAGAAGAAGCCTACTGTTTTCACCCGTGTGTCCGCTTTCAATGACTGGATCGACAAGGTATACCATGATGCTTTAACAGAAATAATGTATTCAAAACACTGTGTAGCATTTAATGCATAGAGTGCTTGTATGCATGCAGTAAATACTAAAGATTAGATACTAATACAGATCTTTAAGTTCTGTCTCAGGCCATTCTGTTTAACAAATGCTATTAGCCTATTTCCTATACAGAATATGTTGTTCATTCCTTTTTCTCTCTGCTTATTTAAGGTCATGATGAACAATTAAGATGAACCAAGGATGCCAGCCTTATTTTCATACCAGCAAACCAACCCACCAAGAAAAATAGTAAATAAATACATACTGTCTCAACAAGGGATCTACTTCTTCCATCATTTTTTCCTTTCCCACTCTCCCACACTGATGCAATACAAACTGCCAAATGTTTGTCAGAATATTAATCTAAACCTAAACTTCACTTAACTGAATGAAAGCATCTCCAGATTAAGCACCTGAGAGTTTCTATGTTGCATCTATGTTGAACTTGATGAATGCAGCTGATCTGAATGTCAGATACGGTGTTTTAAAGATTGCATTACCTCAGAGAACGATAGATCATTTGGCCAAAGGAGGTGAGGCTATCTATGATCGCTTCCTACTCAAGTGTAGGAGGAAGGGATGATAATCATGACCTGCTGACATGCAACAATATCATGTGAAAACAGCACATGGATGATCAGGGATCTGTGGGTTTAAATAAAGAAGTGTGTTTATCATTGCCAAATTCTCAAACATAATTTAAAGATGATGTTAAATGACCGTCAGTAGTACCGCAGATGTTGATGGAAAATGATCAGATTATAGCTTTTGAGAGTGTTATACTCATTAATATGGTTCGAAAATTTTTGCACGAATGCTTCTCTATCCTACCTGGTTTTGCTCAACATGAGACTTGTGGGAAATTCTGAAATTCAAAAAGTGTTTATGTGTGCATGAATGTTTTTGGTAAGAAGAGTAAGGGGAACAAGGATTGCCAGTTGGCTGTTTTGTGACATGGGGTGTGAAAATAAATCTTTACAATTATTTCTCAATCCTAGTTTTTCTACAAGGCATACACAATTCAAATGAGAGATAGGAAACTCTTTGCTTCTATATATCAAAGAGTCTGACATTCTGAGAGTGAAGTATCTCTCTCTCTCTCTCTCTCTCTTTGCTGTTTTCCCTACTAATGGCTTAATGGGGACTTCTGATGGCTCCTGATTTGTTAGTGGTAAACCATAAAGGAAACATTTATTAGCTTCTTCAGCACAAATGTGTTTAATACTGTATTATATATTTGAAGGAGCACACAAAGATATTGATGGTTCTTGTTCATGTTATAATAAATAAAATATATGTATTTATATAAAATCTTAATACACACACAGGGCTGTAACCACCATACATTCCCAAAAATTCAGATTAGTTCTCCATCAAAATGGGTTTTTCAGTGTCTGATCCCTCAGTTTACATTTACATAGTCCTACATATAGCCCATGGTTCTAAACATGGCCTGGACCCACTACGAGACCTAAAAAAACTTTCAAGGGGGCCATTGAATGTCTTAAAATTATATAAAATAAAGCTTTTTAAATCAATACTTTTCCAATAATTTTTAGCAGAATATCACTATTTGCACTGTACTGTATTAACTCATCTGGAACAACTCATTCAAGACATCAAGAAAACAGCTTTTGTTTTGTATGTATTTTGGCTGTTTTCTTTCTTTTAAAACAATCACTGTATAAATGCATTTTTTTTTTTACTTTAACCATGCATAATTATTTAAATCAACAACCCTAGTAGCTACATACTGTAAGGAAAGATAATAACCTGTGTATGGAGACTTTGAATAGATTGGTTTAGCATCTCCCAAAATCTGGTTACATCTTTGAATATTCAATTGCACATTTGTAAAGCTGACAAAAATGTATTATCTTTAAACACGAAGCAGTTGTCTACCAGACATACTGTGGCACAGTCTGAGTCTATAATCTCCAGTCAGTGCAGGTACATTCACGTCGCCTGGGACGCTCGCGTTGCTATTGGATTAGAGTTTAACGTTTGTTTTCGTTCTCAGGATAACACAACTGACAACCACGCCTACAGGCTGTGACTGCAGGGACACCGAGCTACATGTTATGAATAACGCCACAACATCTGCATATTAGCTACACTCGAAAAGTAAATATTACGTAAGTAAATGACACTGGTGAGATCTCCGAGTCGCTGACGCTTCAAATCAACCCGATTCATTGGATGCTGAACGCGGGCAGACACGGACCCGTCTGCATCTACGTCTATGTTTAGCGAAAACTTTTTGATCCGATTGCACAGTAGGACCTCAACTCATTTTGCCTGATTCATATAATGGGGTCGGCACCAGAAGTGCTTGACAATATGTAAACGATGCGGGTAAGTTCACTTTGCAAAAGCGGCATCGCCACAACAGAGTTTACGCTCGGGATGAAATGAGAAACTGCAGTTTGGCGGCTCGCATCGTATTATTTTGAATGGAGCACCATCGTCACATCTTATAAACAGGCAAGTTCATCGCCTCATAGTGTTTATTGCTGAAGTATGATGTAAAGACTTGGATAACCATTTTCTCAATCAGTTGAATGGGTCTTATCTGCTGTATTTCGTATTCAGCAGCAGTCAGCCGTGGTGCTTCCACACAGTAGTGTGGGACAGACAAGTGTTTTATTGTGTGACTGGGGTGGTTTCCTCAGTCGAACTACTAGTAGACTACTTCATCTAGTTGTTTTGAACGTCCTATTTCTGAGAAGAAAAACATCAGTGGAAACTACCTTAATGACCATATTCTATCACAATTTCAGTAGACCTAATAGATGTATAATACAATTACATTATCATAAGGTGTCTCATATACTGCATTGTTGCAACTTGTCACTAAACAGCTATTTTGTTTCCTCATGATTACAGTAATGCTATGAACACTTGGCAACAACTTTGCATTTTCCCTCCAAATAGCTGTAGATCGGATGCTCAACGATATCTTGGCCATGTGAACATATGAATGTTGTTTCATCTGGAACAGAAGCACAGAAGCATATATAAATACTAACCACAATAAGGTCGTCAAAATATAATATGTTCTGGAGTATCTTTCTTTCTTTGCATTTCAAAGCAAACTGACAAAACAAACTCCTATTTGTGGGTGGTTTTATTGTAGCTGTTTATGTTAACTTTTAACCTCTCTCATAACTGTCATCAATAAAATAATCAATAAAACTTAGCATCCATCTATTCTCCAAACTGCTTTTTCTATGTAGGGTTGCAGGGAAAATTAGCATTTTACTTTGTTATGCTTTATTTATAGACCTATATTTAAACAAAGTAAAATAAGAAACAAGTAAATATTAAACAAACAAATACAATTATGCACCAGTATTGTTTGTAAAAATATTCCATGGATCCATGGATGGAATGCACAGATGCCTAATGTTCATGTTGGACTGTGGCTCATCAATTTCCACTCAGCTCATTATTGATTAGAAAGTCGCTGATTGTGACTAGCTTGGCTTAACTACAGTATACGTAAGTCATAGAGCAGTTTGTAAAGAGTTTTTATAGAAGCACTGCTATAGTATTAGGTCTGCATTATTCAACAGCACATAGAGCTGTGATAATAGGACTGATGCAGGGAGGGTGTTTGTATCTGGAGAGGCACTCAAAGCATATTGTTAGTAAAATGATATTGAACGCTTAGTGCCCTCGATACTCCAAACCCTCATAGACTGTGTGAGGAACATGAAGTTCACACCATTTAAAGTGCAATAAGATGGGGTCATTTTTCCATTTAGCTTAATAGAGTAACATTGTCTTAAACTTGTGGTCTAATGTCTAATGTTGAGCAGAATCTTTCTTTCTCAGCCAAAGAAATAGAAAGAATTTCACAAAGAGTGAGCAAGAGGCATAATTTGTTTTCAAATTTTCTGTGCAATCTTTAGGCTTCGGTTCATTTGTTTTTCTCATAATTCGAAGCCTGAGCTCCCTACTGTGGCAGTGAAAGAGAGAGAAAGAGAGAGAGAGATTGATGCTCATCAGTCTTGCCCGTGTGTTGTCTCACTTCAAGCTTGGTAATAACTGCTGTCTGCCGGGTCTCTTAACGTGAGGATGATGAGAGTAGAATTGCTCTGGATTGGCCCCCCAACAGTAGTTTGAGCTCTGAAAAGAGAACTGACCTTGTGGTAGAGAAAACAACTGGAGATGAGGTTAGAAACTGGAGGAAATTTTATTCTATATTCATATTATTAGTAGTTTTATTTGCTTTACTCTACTAAAGAGTGTTTTTTTTTTCTTTTTTAAATGCCTCCTTAATGTGCTTAAGTTTGTCATGAGATGAGAGATAACAGGAAATCTAAGTGCAAGACAAGTGTGAGACAGGAAATGTTATTTTAGCTTCTTAGACTTCCTGGCTTCTTAGAAACCCACCTGGAGGACATAGTTGGACACCTTAAATGGACATATATGTTGAATATGCATTATGATTGGATGAGATCAAAGCATCCGCATTTGATGAAGGTATAAGTTGGGGTGTATCCTCTTTGTCACACGCTTGCGAGAAAATACCTTTATTGAAATAGAAAATTCCCACGACAGAAACAGATTTGACATGATGAACAATCTTGCTGTAGATACATGAACTTTAAGTAGAGGACAAACTCTCAAAATTTGTAAATCACTCTGGGTGCCAAACTTTATCTTCTCCCAAAACGTGTCTGTGAGAGGAAGTGGGTTTGAGGTCATTTGTGAGCTGCACAGCATTCATCTTGCCCATTTTTATTTAAAATGCTTGGCATCACTGCAAAATGTCAACGTTTTGTCTAAATACTAAGACACTTTGAAACTACCTTTTCAATCAAACTGCAATGCTGACAATATTATTTGTAATAAAAGTGTTGTATTCATTTAGAAAAGAATGCAAACATTTTCACTAATGGTCTCATGACCTTTGGATCCCACTGCTTGTGTATGTTTTTTTTAAGAAGTAAGTAAATATTGGACCTTTAAATGTAAATATACATTGTCGCTTTAAGAAAATATTGTTGTCTTTGTTTTTCAGGACTCATTCAGATGCTGAGGGCATTTCCCTTTGGATCTGGCTACATAAACAAGACAGTCAGCATTTGTAGAGATGCAAACCTTTGATCAGTAGATCACTGTACTCACTGAAGGACCAGATGGTGTTGCTGTCTCTTATAAGAATCATGAGAAATGGCAGCAGAAATTGAAGCACGGTAACCTATTGTGATGAACTGTGATTTCATGTGTCGTCCCTATACTTGAACATCAGATTCTTGAGGTCAACTCACCATGGAGACAGAACTAGGAGCTGGACTGTCCGCAGCTGCCATAGTGGCCATTGTGTGTAACTCAATAGTAGCTGTGCTTATTCTCATTCTCTTTGTCATACTCTACAAGGCCTGCAAAATTCCCTCCTCTCTGGAGAGGGCCCCAGTGCTGGCAGAGACTCAAGAGCCACAGAGAACTGAACAAAAATACTTATTAACTGCAGCTTGAAATTTTAAAAAATGTGAATATATTCACAGGGGCTTGAGGAATATTTTAATAGTCACCCTTGATGATGGCCCTGTGTAAATGTGAAATGAACATGCAACATACAAGTTCTTACATGAATTTTTGGAAAACAACGGCATTGGCAGGACTAGGAAATTTACCTATTTAAAAAAAGAAAAAGAAAACAGGATCACAGAAATATCCAGTTAAAACACATTTAGTTGCCTGTGAGGACAGAATGTTTGTTCAGCATTAAAAGTTGTCCATGAAACATCTAAAATGTTTGATTCACTTTTTACATCTTTTGCATTTTTAATTGTTAGAATTCTCTTACCTGACTCTATGGCAAATCTGTGATTAATCACGCTATTGTCATTTGGTGCTAGACTCAAATGTTTTTATTAATGCAGAGCCTGTGTTGAGATGAATGCAATGCATCTCACTATTTTAACATTTTATACTAATATAAAATAAATAGGAAAAAAATAGATACTAATTCGTAATATATTTTTGTGTGTGTTTGAGTTTTGAATTATTACCAGAGTTGGCTGGGTAACAAGGATGAAACAAAGTTATAGATCATGCACATTGAAATAAATGGATGATTTATGAGCTATATTAAAAATGAAGTTCATTTAGCACCAACTTTTCTTTATATAGATGTTTTGTGTGTGTTTCAGTGTATCTTGCACTAGTCTTGCACTTGTGTGTTTGTTGGTGATTTGCAACTGGAGGATCATTACGTAAAGACAACAAAGCTTCTTATCCATTTTACTGTGCTTGGACACAGTCCATCTGTTAGTCTATTTATTGCTCTTCATTGGACATCTAGTCACTTTTTGCTGGTCTTGGATCGGTGCCCTGTTCTCTTGCCCAACCTTAACTAACAAAAAGTTCAATTTTTTTTTCCAGCAAAGGGCCATGTGTACTGCTGATCTCCAGTTCAAGTTATATCTCTCATCAAAAATACATAATTGACCAAGCAAACAAGGAAATGTTTGTGCGAAGAAATTTTGTATTGTGTGAAGAAATAGAGCAGCAAAAGTAGGAGATGTGAGGAAAGGGAAAATAAAAATATTAAAGTGTAATTTGAGCATGTTTACTGTATGTTGCCTGAAACCCCACACGGCATCAATACTGAGAACTGACATTGGGTTTACGCTATTGTTTATAGGTCAGTACGGTGAAAATAATGAACTGTACAAACAGGTTTCGGCATGCAGGTGTCAAGGAAGGTTTTCTATCTGCTATAACTCTGCAGCATTACATCTCAGTCCTGATAGGATTATGAGACACTTCAGGAGGGCATAAGTGCCATGTGAAAGGTTACTGGTAATTTACCATGATTATAACAAGTACGGCACACCAAGTGGTTTTTACTCTATCATAATGTCAGAATAAAAATGCTTCTCAGCTTAGCAGTGGGGCAATACCCTTAAAAGTGTTCTTTTGTGTTTTATCTATTAATATTAATATGCACTTTTAAGAGGTATCAAATAGTGTCCATTTAACTGAAAAAGATTTGTCTATAGACATAATGTCAAATATTGTCTGTTAAGATCTACATAGTGTTAGTCAGCAACAGCCTATCTATGCTAAGTGATAATCAAAAGTTACCAAATGGTTTTTGATATCAAGATTTTTGCCTTTGGAAATCTTCACTGTAAATAGTTCGACATGACTGCAGCTTCTATATATAAGTACAAGCATAAATGCTATCATTTAAAAGCAAACTTGAATGTTGCAACTAATGTAATATGTAATGTAGAATAACTGTTCATTACAATGCATTACAATATTTGCAATACAAATTTACTTCACAAGTCATTTGACTGGACCCTCAGAAATAGACATATAATAAATTTTAAAGGGGTCATATGATGCGATTTCAATTTTTCCTTTCTCTTTGAAGTGTTACAAGCTCTTGGTGCATAAAGAAGATCTGTAAAGTTGCAAAGACTAAAGTCTCAAATCCAAAGAGATATTCTTTATAAAAGTTACAAAAACGGCTAGTTCTAACACGCCCCCACATGTCTACATCATGATGTGGGAAGATTTGCATAACGCCGCCCAAATGTTCACGCAAAGAAAGAAGGCTTATCTTTTATTCTCGCTGTAGTATTGTTGCTGCCGCCATGTCCTGAACAGTGTTGGGCAGTAACGCATTACTTAGTAACTCGTTACTGTAATTTGATTACTTTTTAGTAACGGAGTAATTTAACGCGCTATAACTTTCAAAATAGTAATTAGAGTATAGTTACAAGCCGAGGTGTCTATATGTTACTGCCGCGTTACATTGCTGACAGAATGCAGTTTTATAATCTGGAGACTGTAAAATAGATGTAGCACACGCACTGTGGAGTCAAGTGCCAGTGGATTAGAGACCTGCTCTCCCGCTAGACCCTTTAGAAATATCTAAACATAAAATATCTAAAACAAATAAATTGTTATTCATCTATTGCACAAAAAGCTACATGAACTAATATAAAATATAAACGATTAACGTGCAAGCGTATGCAGAGTTTCTGTTCTTTTTAGCAACATCATATGACCCCTTTAATATAATCAAAACTACACAATTTATTTTTGTTATGATTTCAACATGAAATGGAGTTGTTTTCTAACTGCAATTTGTCCTTCTTTTTTGTTGTAACAGAATCTGATTATTTTTGTGATTTGTTTGAGGGAAAAGACTGCAGTAATGACACATAGTAGCTTCAGAACTGTTTTGCCCTGAGGTGGAGTACAGAAAACAAAGTGAAGAATTACATAACAGCATTATGGCCACTGGAATAAAATCCAGATTACTAATAAACTGTAATCTGCATTCCCATCTGTGAGGATGTCATGGTTGCATAACCTATATGTTTTGCTGAGGATGAGTGACACAAACATAGATTCCCCTTTGAATTAGATAGTCTTTTTGTGTCCATTTACATGTATGAAAGCAAGCATCTATGTGTTTATTTGTACATCTGACTGCAAAAGGTACATAGCTATGATTGAAGCAAACACTCAGGCTGAGATTTTTTCATACAGAGAGTCTTATCACAGGTGTTCATATGGGGTTTCACATGGACTATTAGTATGGGTAACCTCCTAACCCCTTAGAGATGTTCTCAAAGAGATTATAAAATCGGAATATGAACTTTCACAATAGCAACCATTACTCATTTTCTTTTTCCAGTATTATGTGTAATGTTCTTATCTCAGTTATTGCATAATTTCCCCAACTTATAATATTTCTACAGCTAGCTCAACAATTGCAATCAATTATGTCATTTTGTATACTCAATAACCATCAGGGAATTCCTGTTCTGGGAATAGTCACATTTATTATAATTTTAATTTAGCCGATCTAAGCAATGCCTCTATTATTATATTAAACTGAAATATGAAACATTTGATAACTCTGTTTTTATATTCAGGAATGCATTTAAAACATACATTTAATTCTTCTGCACGAAGATGCAACATTTATTGTAATTTTGACCTTACATGACTCAATGTTAGTCACTAACATTTCAATATATAATGCTCAGAGTCCGACATTAATGCCAAAGCAGAATGATCCTTTTCTTATAGCTCATAACCTTTGCCAGGTTGTTAATGTGACTAATTTCTGAAATAACCTTCAGAAAGATTATGTTTTTTTAATGCTTTGTTGCTTAGCGCCATCTACTGGCCAACACGTTTCCACTACTATAGGCAAGAATATAATGGGAAAATACTAACAGTTCAGCATTAAAATAGAAAAGAATATAAAGAATGCAGTTTATGGACTCTTTTATTTTGTGCTAGGTTTGTTAACATTTAGATTGATTTAATTTATAGACAGTGCTCAATTAAAAGAAGCCAGTTGAGATTAAAAAAAAATGTATGGTTAGAAAAAGAGAAAAAAAATAATTAATTTGGGAGTGTCTTTGTCATTGGAAATTTTTATGTACCTTGTTCTGAGAAAAAATAAAGAGGAGAACGAACCCAGTCTAAGCAAGGTAGCGTCCTGACCTGAGAAACCTAGGGGGTTTAAACAGGGCAGGACAACATAAAATTTCCACAAAAAACAAACAAACAAACAAAAAAAACGTCAAATATTAGACTAGCCAACATTGCCTATTTATATTCCAACATTGACTATTTTACAGCTTGCTCCCATACAAGCAGTTTTATTAAGGTTACTGTCCAGACGCTGTCCAAGGTCCTGAAGTCATTTGCGCTGTGCTTGGTATTGGACAGGTGCATAAAGCACGGCCCACCTCGTTCAACCCTGTAAACTCGCAAATGGAGAAAATGTTAATCAAATCCCGTAAATAAGGGACCAACATCTTTGTTTGCGTTCATTAGATTCCAATCCCTATCCGCCATCCCTGATCACAGGTTCGACATGGACTGCAAAACAACGTCCAACACAAAATCTTGCCATCTCGAGGTTATATAGTACACACACACAGATAACCCTGCACGATGTCTGTGTCTAATGCTAGTCTTGGGTGGAGCAGGCATCGCTCGATGGCGTTGAGTGGGGCGGGATCCGTGGTGCTGCTCGCGTCTCGAGACTCGTTTCTCCCGGAAGTGGGTGGTTAAGTCGCCACTCGGTCACTGCTGGCTAACTAGCGATCGCTGGGATGAAGGAGAATCGGGGACATTCTTGGGGCTGACACATATCCGACAGTTGTGAAATTTCAGTTTTAACCAATTTGTTGCGGTATATCCGCAGAAATCCACCACAAACGCTCACAAAAAGGCTCAGACACCCCGCCGCCAAGATGATGGAAGAAATTGACAGATTTCAAGTGCCGACTGAGGCAGAGATGCAGCCTTTTGTAAGTTAAACCAGATTGACTCTTTAACAACCGATTAAAGCACAAATGTTGTCAGTATGCGGTTTTAATAACGTTTTGATGAGCGATTGGTAGCTCAATATGAACAAACGACGCATGGTGTATTTCATTAGTCTCGTGTTGTCATCATAGACCGTTATTTTTTTTTTATAAAAATGGCAAGTATCTTATATTACGAGATCTGTGATGTCGCTTCTATGTCTGATATGCATTTTGCTAGCTAATGTAAGGATGCTAACGTTACTATGATGCTGCGCACTGAGACTGTGTGTCTCCCTGCATCGAAAACAACATCTGCTTCATTTTATTTTATAACTTCAGCTCAACTTGTTCTTATAGCTCTTCGTACTTCCATCGTAACGCAGTTTGTAACGTTCATTTGAAATAACGTTAATATTGTGTGTTTCGTCAATCTAGTAGAGGCCTTTATCGCCGTAGATTGCTTCATCATGCAGAATACGTGCTAAGGTACCTGAATGTCCATACCCCTCCCACCCATGACAAATTCATCAATAATTCTTAGGAAAACCAGCTCTGTTCGAAGAGACATCTTGATGGCCCACATTTAACCCATGACCCGTACGTACAGCAGATGTTAGTGTACCTTTGGGTTCGTTCTAGATCAGTGGTTCTCATCTGTTATTGCTTCAGGACCCAGATTTTACATGGGTCATCAAGTGGACCCAACAGGATACCCGAACTGTTTATAATACAGTTGTACAAAATTGTCCTTCAGATCAGGAAGGGGAAATTATTCATATTAACTGCATAAGTCTAATAAATATGCATAAGTATTAATGTGACAGACTGAACAGAACAATTGACAATATTATCAATTGACTAAATGTCTGTTCAAATTCAATCGTTTACGCTTTCTGTATTCACCACACAAAATAAATTATGGTTGGGAAAAAAAATGTTTTCAAGTTGGAGTATGCAGATTTTTACTTACCTGTTGAGAAGTAACTCTGCAAGTTCAGCGTCTCGATTGCAACTCAAACATAGTATCAAATTCCTCATTCTCATAAAAGAACCACGAGTGTTTACCGTTGTTTTTCCCCTTTGTCTTTGTATTTTGGCTTGCACTTTCTGTAACCGAATCTTAAAGGGGTCATATGATGCGATTTCAATTTTTCCTTTCTCTTTGGAGTGTTACAAGCACTTGGTGCATAAAGAAGATCTGTAAAGTTGCAAAGACTAAAGTCTCAAATCCAAAGAGATATTCTTTATAAAAGTTCAGAGTCAGCCAAACCTACCTAAAACGGCTCGTTCTAACACGCCCCCACATGTCTATATCACTATGTGGGAAGATTTGCATAACGCCGCCCAAATGTTCACGCAAAGAAAGAAGGCGTAACTTTTATTCTCGCTGTAGTATTGTTGTTGCCGCCGCCATGTCGTGAAGGCGCTGTGTTTCGTTGTGAAAGCGAAACTACTTTGTTTGGCCTTCCAAAAGAGGACGATATCTGCTTCGTCATGCCTGGAGCTGATCCGTGCTGGTTGCCGAGGAAATACAACAACTTCGCGCTGTGGATCACCGGATTGGCTTTCACCGTGGACGAAGCGGAGTCCAGCCCGGGGTCGTCACATGTGGTTTCCGCAAGCCCTCCGGACGTTCCTTCATCGAATCCGCCGGCCGCGCCTTTCTTAAGCCCGCCGCCTCTGCTCACTCTAGCCCTCCGGCCGTTCCTCACTCTAGCCCCCGGACACTATTCCAGTATATATAATACTATTCCACTATATATAATGGGCTTTCATGTTTTTGAATCATCGCTCCGGCCTGACAGGGCGTCATCACAGTATGGTAGGGGCGTAACATTTCCATCACACGCTTGAGGTATTCAGCCAATCATAACGCACTAGATAGCTGGCCAATCACAGCACACCTCGCTTTTCAGACCGATGAGCTTTGTAAAAATCGACGCTTTTCAGAAAGGCGGGGCATAGAGGAGAAACAATAATGTACAGTATGTGGAAAATAATGTGTTTTTTGAACCTTAAACTGCATAAACACATTTCATTACACCAAATACACAAAATAATGTTCTTTTTAGCAACATCATATGACCCCCTTAATATCTTAACACACACATGGCGTCAGTCATCATGGTCTCACACCGGCTAACCCCCCCCCACACACACACACAGTAGTTACGCCCCAAACTCCTGCTATTGGTTGAGTTTTTTTGAGCAATTTTTACACTTTTTTTTGACGCTAAACCCATGAATGAACAATACACTGGTTTAACAAAATTTAGTTTGATTAGGGGTGTGAAATAATGGCAAAAAAATTATATCTCGATATTTTCTGGAATTTTGTCGATAACAATAATTAGACAATATTTTGCTGAGTGTGCTATTGTGCTGGTAATGGCACCCTGAACCCTCGCGGTCTTCCTCTGAGTCCACACTTTCGTGACGTAATGCCGCTTTGACTGTCGGGTAGAAGTCTGCTGCGGAGCTTGCCCCAGTGCGGGCTCGGCAGAAGTGCGGATCGAGGGCGCTCGCAAGCACCCTTCTGAACGCTAAAATGACAAATGGGACACCCTACGGTCTCGTGGACTTAACGGACACGCGCACGCGGCGGCCATTGTAAGTCCATAAGATTGCAAGTGCACATAAAGTGTTCCATTTGGGACAGGGCCTTTGACAGGTTTAGGACTGTCGTGGACAGCTGACTTCTAAAGATTTTGATATTCTTCATATGCTGTGCGGTGGTTAATTTGCAGGAGTAACAGAAATGTACTTTTCCAATAAGTTTAAATTGATTTTTACATTTTATGGGCATTTTTAACTTTTTACCTTTTCTAAAAGTGTCCATTATCTTTTGAGTCAAATTCTTACATTTAATCAGGGAATTGGAATAATAAGACATTTGGGCTGTTACCAAGCAAATGAAATCAACACAGAAGCTGCATCTGAAGTGGCATTTAGATGT
>NW_015555728.1:593482-610408 GCF_001515605.1 Sinocyclocheilus anshuiensis
AGCACCCTTCTGAACGCTAAAATGACAAATGGGACACCCTACGGTCTCGTGGACTTAACGGACACGCGCACGCGGCGGCCATTGTAAGTCCATAAGATTGCAAGTGCACATAAAGTGTTCCATTTGGGACAGGGCCTTTGACAGGTTTAGGACTGTCGTGGACAGCTGACTTCTAAAGATTTTGATATTCTTCATATGCTGTGCGGTGGTTAATTTGCAGGAGTAACAGAAATGTACTTTTCCAATAAGTTTAAATTGATTTTTACATTTTATGGGCATTTTTACCTTTATAAGGCCATTTTTTTTCTAACCTAATTAAATGTATGCATTATCTTTTGTGTCAAATTCTTACATTTAATCAATAAATTCAAATAGTAGGACACTATAGGGCTGTTAACAATCAAATGAAATCAGTATCAACAAAATTTGTGTTTGCTATGCAGAGGTGGCACAGAATCCGCATCTGAAGTGGCATTTAGATGCATTCTGTTTAATGCAGAACATAAATGTATTTAACCTGCAGTTACAAATGCATAAATAATATTTTGATGTTTGAAAAACAAAATGTTGAATACTGATATTTGAAATGATTTGGGAAAATAGACTTTAAATATAAACCTAAAATCGCCAGTAGGTGGCGGCAAATCACTGCATGAGTGAGTCATTGAGACATTCATTCAAACGATTCATTCAAACGGCTGATTGATTCAGTAACGAAACACCGTCCTGTGTTGCTCAGAGACACAAAACATTTCTGCTTTGTTTGGAACTATTTTCATTGTTGAAATACAGCAAAAACAAGAACTGTTGTGTCTAAAATGTAAGTCACTTAATATTAACTTTTTGTTTATTGAGCTGTTCATCTAATCAATATCACATTTGCTGTCGTGCTGATATTTGGAGAATACGTCACTCGTCGTGTGATAATAACTATATCAGATGATATAAATATTGTAGTAAACCTTACTACATTTCGAATTACAACTGGTTGAGGCGGCCAAATATGGACCAGATTCCAGTCAGAGAATCAGGAGAGCAGGAGAAGTCTTTAGATTGAGACATTTATTTTACTCCAATATATGCATCTGCATATGCCTCTGGTATGAAATGAGATGTTTTGTATTATATGAACACATTACAGAAAACATAGCAGCAGCATAAACAAAGACAGACAGCTGTCTTCACTGACAGACAGGTAACACTAATAATCGTCCCTCTAGGAAACATGAAATGAACTTTAGTTCCTAAAATAGGCTTTTTGACAAATATCTTAAAGGGGTTAGCCTTTTCATCTTAAAGGGGTCCTATTATGCTCTTTTACAATGTCTTGAATTTGTTTTGGGGGTGTACTAGAACATGCTCTCATGCTCTGTGGTTCGAAAAACGCATTATTTTTTTACATAATTTACATTATTACAATACCTTTCTCCCATTGCGAAAACTTGAGGCTACAGCAGCACTTCTTCTTCGTCTTCTTGTCTGAGGCACTCAACCAAGCGTTCTAACCACGACCTCGCCCCAACCATTCGAATTTCCGTAGGCGGGAATTATTTTAATGATATTCTAATGGGCCGATTTGTGATTTTGTGTGATATGTGTGACACAAAACCCCGAAAACAAACGCTGTAGTCCAAACGAGCCGTTCGTTGTAGTTTTTGAAAAGGGATTTTTTTTTTTAAATCTAGCTTAGCTTCAGTTCTGGCAGGTCACGTTAGTCAAGCTCGCATAACATACACACTACACACTGACTAAAATTCAAAAAGTGAAAAAGCATAATAGGACCCCTTTAAAATGTTAACCTTTTTGGGTCTGCAATCCATTTTTTGGTTGTGACCCACTGATTTGGTGTAATATTATTATATTATATTATATTATATTATATGGACAATACAATATGTACAGTTTTTTTGTGCTCGGCATATCAAAATGTGTTGCGCTGCACCTATATTTTTTCATCCTTTTTCCAGTTTTATTAGATTTAGGCTTTTGAAATTTTAAAATGATTTGTCACGATTCTTTACCTGATCCTTATTTGAAGTTGGCAAATTGCACCCTTTGCTTCTGAAAATGTTGTGTTTCCTTTCGCATCAATCCCAGGGTATCATAATGAGCTGGCAGAAATCAAACAGTAGAAATAAAGTAAAGCTTTGCTCATCTACATTGATAAAAATGGATTGTCAAGGCTCTTGTCAAGAAGAACGACCAACTAGACTGCCCTGACACTTCTCTTTTTTCCCTCTTTTCCACCAGGATCCAGCATCATCGACCACATCAGAGGCAGACTCAGATACCAGGGAGAGTGAGCCTGCCACCCTTAACTATAAACCTTCCCCTCTCCACATGAAGATAGGTTAGTTGTGGGATTGTTTATACTGCCAAATGCTAATGCTATGCTTTTATTTAAAGCAATTTTTGCAATTATGTGTTGTTTCATTTGACATGATTAAAATATAAATATGTCTAATATTTTTCTCTCTCACAGACAAAAAGAGAGAGTTGGTTAGGAAAGGATCACTGAAAAATGGCAATGCTGGAAGCCCTGTCAATCAACAACCCAAGAAAAATAACGTGATGGCCAGAACAAGGTAAATACAAGAGAAAATGATCATAGTTTTCAATATGTACATAGACTCTTTTATTTCACATTAATTAAAAAACCTGTCTCTATTTCTCTTTCCATCCAGGCTAGTGGTTCCCAATAAAGGCTACTCTTCTTTAGACCAAAGTCCAGATGAGAAACCTTTAGTTGCTCTTGACACAGACAGGT
Source organism: Sinocyclocheilus anshuiensis (assembly GCF_001515605.1). Taxonomy (NCBI): domain Eukaryota; kingdom Metazoa; phylum Chordata; class Actinopteri; order Cypriniformes; family Cyprinidae; genus Sinocyclocheilus; species Sinocyclocheilus anshuiensis. The sequence continues at coordinate 596,250 of NW_015555728.1, forward strand.
AAGCTCTTCACTCATCCTTCACTGATTTATTTATGCCTCCATTGGCCACAGGCCTCAAAGTCACTGTATTCACTTGCCTTGCAGCGATGACGACTTTGACATGTCTAGATATTCTTCGTCAGGATACTCGTCAGCCGAGGTGAGGTCTCTAAGGGAACAGGTACCTATGATCTCTGGTTAATGTCCTAAGCCCCGTACCCCAAGCATCTTGACAGTGGATTTCCTTCTCAGATGTCACTCACAATCTTTTATGCACTAAATTCCCTTTTGTTCTAAAAACCTCAGGCAACCCAAGACGTGGATGAGTTTGTTTCTTCGTCTGAACATATTTGGAGAAATTTAGCATTACATTACTTGCTTACTTATGGATCCTCTGCAGTGAATGGGTGTTAAAACAGCTGATGCAAACATCACAATAATATACAAGTAATCAATTAAGATCTTGTGAAAAGCTGCATGTGTTTAATACACAAACTCATCATTAAAAGATGTTTTTAATGTCAAACCATTGCTTCCAGCTAAAATACATGTCCTCTATCCATATTATTGCTTTCTCTAGTGAAAAGTCGTCTTGTCTGAAGCAGGAAAAAATATGCACAGATCAAGCACCATTTACAAGCGAAAACAGTCCAAAATAATGTTATTATGGATTATGGACCCGTATACTGTAACAGGACGTTATTCGGTGGACTGCATGTGATTGTAATGTTTTTATTAGTTATTTGGACTCTCATTCTGACGGCACCCATTCACTGCAGAGCTGGTGAGCAAGTGATGTAATGCTAAATTTCTCCAAATCTGTTCCAAGAAAGAAACAAACTCATCTACACCTTGGATGGCCTAAGGGTGACTAAATTTTTAGCAAATTTTAATTTTGGGGTGAATTATTCCTTTAAAGGTCACCATTGCTCATTTGTTGTTGTTAATCATATACATGTTGTTGTTCATGTCATTGATTCATTAAACCAATAAATGTCCCAATCAAGCTATTGAACCTGTAGTCTTATTAATCTATTAAATAACTGCTGCCAGGAAAATTGAACTAATTTATATAATTTAATTAGTGGCGGTTATGCAGCTTGGCCTGACATGCTGTTCGTTGCTTCCTGCAGCAGATAAACCAGGATCTGAACATCCAACTACTGAAAGATGGATACAGGCTGGATGAGATCCCCGACGATGAAGACCTGGACCTCATACCACCCAAATCCGTTAACTCCACCTGCATCTGCTGCCAAGCCACCTCCTCCACTGCTTGTCAAATCCAGTAAACCTGTCACCTTTTCCCCTCCCTGTGCTCCCTCTCTCTCTTCCCCTCCCTCTTTCCCTTTCATAACCTCAGATAAGACATCTAATCAATATTACAGAGGGAAATGTACAGTAAACGTTATGATGAACATGGTGTACAGGAAAATGTGAACACACAGACACACAAAACACATTACATGTGCTAATACACACACATACACACATTTACTCTTACTTATAATTCTAAACATGACTATTATTGGTTGCTTCCTCCTATGGCAGGATATGCACAGGTTTGCTAATACGTTAGGAGAGTCTGCTCACTTTCACCTCCTAGCTGGCATTGTGTTATACTGTACAAGTGAACGTAGAACAAATAAAGCATTAAAATGACTTTAATTGTGAATTTAAAAACAACTTGATGTTACAGAGAGTTTGAAATAGCTTATCCACTGAATTCTCTGCTTTCCTGTTGCACTCATTGCATTAACATTGTCGTTATGGTAAGACTTGATTTCCGTACGGATCTGGTTGGATGTTTATTGTTCGTGGCTGCTATTGAGGCTATACTTGGATTCGTTTCTGTTGAACATTTTGCATGTTGGTGCATTCGTACTGCAGCACTAACAGTAGCCTTGACTGGCATGTACCTGGGCATCACACTTTTTGTTTACTCTTGATATCTCACACAAGTATTTAATTGAATCGTGTTTGAAACTACACTGGATTTGAGATCCGAATGAGTCATGAACGAAAAGGAAATACAGTAACCCTTCTTTATTTGATTGGTCATTTCTGAACAGTTGTTATTTTCACAGTAACCTCTCACTACAGACCGAAGATGATAAAATGATTACATGAAGACCTTTCTGTCTCTCAAAGCAGTTTTTCAAAGGTCAGAAATCACTGGGTATGATTGAATAGCCTTTATGACATTTTGAAAATCCTTAGACAGAATGTCCAAACATGTTAGATGTAGAACGCCTGTAAGCTTTCTTACAGTGAGTACTGTTTTAGTCTGGAAGATGTTCAGATTTCACAGACTTGAAGGCACCAAAGAATGTTTATGCTCCTTGTTGGAATCACTTTACCTTGTGTCCATTTTAATTTAGCATTTTATATGCATACCACCAATCAGAATATATCGCTTCATTTCATGGAAATCAGTTACTTTCTCAGACATTGTGGGCTATTTAAAAGCACTGTTTTCTGCAGGTCTTTGGAACTAACCGTAGAATGTTAATGTTACTAAACTGATCAAATCCCTGGCCTCATTATTGTTATTATTAAAACGATTCAAGCTATCAATGATGAAACTGCGCTGTTCATCTACACATGAAATCCTTTTACAGATTTTACCCTTCCATTCAGCTTTGAAAGCCAAACACATTTTATGTGTTATCTTTACACTCTTCATATTGTCTTGATCAAGTTGTATCTCAAAATGCAAACTGTTTTCATTCGAACTGCTCATATTCACTTTTTAGGCTGTTTTAATTATGACTAAAATAGTGTAATGACCTGATGTATCAAAATTCAAAGTGTAATCAAAGGTGAGCATTTGTTGGACAAAAGCTGTGTTTTCATGTTATAAATATGTTAATTATGTGAGAAAGTCCATTTATGTAATAACAATGTTGTTATTGGTTTCAGTGATATCAATAAAAGCAGACCTGAATTACACTTTTCTTTTTTTAATTAGTCCTTTATTTACATAATTTACAGGTACAGGAAAGCCAAAATATGAATGTTGCACAAATGATACCTATGTAAAAGTACAGAATATGTATGTACACCGGTAGTGGCTCAAAGTCTGTAAGACAGATATACACATCACAACACTGGCATTCACAACACAACTGAGAAGACTTTTGTAAATTACATCAATGTACTTCTCAATAACTTGCTAATTACATTCTGCAGTCTAAGATAAGAGTTCTTAAACTCAAAGTTCTAAAGTTCTTCTTAAACTCAAAACAAGGCACAGGTTGAGCATTTTTACAATGACAGTATGTTTTAAATGACCTGCTTGAATTCAGGCTCACAACCTACTGAACATATGGAACATCTGAACAATAAATTAGCACAGATACTATGTGACAATAAAAGCCAAATATTTGTTGATCAGTTATCATAACATAAAATATAAAAATCTATACAATTGTTATTGAATAAAGCTCCAACAGATACATTGATCGTTGATTCACATGTAAAATTCAGTTTGTGTCTTTTAAAGCACAATGGCTGATCATTATGGTAGATTTAAACTAAATCTATATTCAAATAACATTCATTATTTCAAGTAAACAGCTGAACAGTGGAAAGACTTCTGAAGTCAAGAGGAACTTGTATGAAAATGAAAAACCCATTAATAAAACTAATAAAAGATATTGTTATTCATGTTCATTGATTGATTGTAAATACTATAGGCTGCTAATAAAATCATAGGTACTGGGAGAAATATACAGTCTTTGTTCTGTCTTTTTCAGCTGTGCAGTGTACAGAGATGTAAGGCACAACTCTTACCTTGTGTTTTCCCATAACACACCTATAGATGGCGGTGGTAAACTATTAATCAGTGAACTTCTCTTATTTTCACTACATCACTTGAGAAGGCTGACCAAAAAAACAAAAAACAAAAGTTTCAAAAAGAAGTTATAAAACTGTTCTGAATAGAGTATTTTCAATGCTGTACATTCAATAAGTTACATTCTTTAGCATAACTGATTAGAATATGCAAATAATTACTTAGATTGCTTAAAAAACACCAAAGCTTGTTTATGTGCGTAAAACCTCACACGATGCGAAGTTAATCTCATAAGTAACCATCTGTTTTAATATCATACAAATACCATCTTCAACACTTAAGTCAACTGCTGTCCCTGTAAATAACACAAAATAACTGAAAACATTCATAGTGATTATTTTAAAACCAATCCACTTCTGCCAACTGGACCACTGCAAAATTGGACACTTTAAAGTGATCATTAAAATGTGTCTCCGTTTCACCACACACTATATATTTTTCACTTCCCTTTGTCACAGTGGGTGTGTAATAAATCCCCTGGCTCTGTATTGAACAATCTTATATTCATGATATGTGACAAGTTATAAATACCCCTATAATTTTTAAATAACCCTTGGACTAAATGTGCATTATTGTTTCTGCCTAAAGCTGATGATTTCTGTCCATTCCATTGAGTAGTCCCATTTTCAGGCTTTGTCATGGAGAACTCCAGCACAAAATATTTTGTATGTCTCCATTATGTAACACACCTGATATCTCATATCATCACCTCAATATCAGAGGCTCCAAGATCTGAGCCTCAAGAAAGACACATCCAAAATGTGCAGTGAGGGGTCACATGGTTGCTCAAACATCAGCAGACATGTGATCGCTGGAGCCAGAGGACGATGTAGACGTTGAAGAGTGTCGTCTCCGCCCGGCAGGACCCTGAAGCATACTGGGGTGGAAGTTGACGTGTCTGCGGGCGTGTTTGGTGAGGTGATCGCTTCTCATGAAGCATTTGTCGCAGAGCGGGCACGTGAAACGCTTCTCCCCGGTGTGCGTACGAAAATGTCGCGTCAGTTCATCCGACCGTGAGAATTTCTTTGCGCAGCCTGGCCAGGTACACTGAAAGGGCCTCTCACCTAAGAACACACACATGGGAGAGAGAAATTTAAAACTGTTTTTATTTCAGCCCTTACTGACAAAAACAGACAGCAGCAGCAGCAAAAAAAAAAAAAAATCGGCACGTCTAGATTTTTTCCATGCATGTACGCACCTTCACCGGCGTTTTGGCAACTTGTTCAGTGTGCGTATGTAAAAATCGGAGAAATCGCTGATTTTGATAGTTACTAGTGATTTGCTCTGAATGTGAACGCATGTGAACGCACTCAATGTAAACATCCGGCACCACGTGTAGAATCACATCACGTCATCGTTGCGTTGTTAGGTTATATGCGGTTATTTTAGTGCGTGTCGCATTGAAGTATGCGGATCATCAAGGACCAGCGGCCACGGCACACACTGAGATTAGACTCGTTATTCGAAGAGAATAGAATAGACATATTAATTCATATGATGCATAAAGCAGAAAACAGAATTTAATTCGCGATATGGGCCCAACCGAATCATTAGCCTGCAAATTAGCCAGTCTGAAATGATAATAGGCTACTTCTAGCATTTTTACCACACGATTACGCAATTTAATGGTCTCACGGTGTCCTGCGTAACAATGTGGACTAAGCAACATGTTTGCTCACACTTTGATTAGTAACAGTGTGTCCTGTTCCACCCTCATGTGTACCCATGAGCGCTCCGCCTGCGGTTACACCCACCGTTACGAGTGGCAGTTCCCGAAACCGAACAGAACACGCGGGCGTGGGGCGTAATAACAGACTGCGGGCCAGATAAACGAACGATCCGAATCGAAATACCGGCGTTGGTTGAGTTACTGTACACTTAAGCACAAAATAATTCAACTGTGCTTATTTCTTACCGGTATGTACTCTGAAGTGCGCCTTAAGATGGGACGACTTGCCGTATATTTTCGCACAGCCAGCATAGGGACAGCAGTGTCTCTTCTCAGCGGATACATGCAGTCTGTCGCGGTTCCGTGTCCTTTTCACCCTTCTCGCGTTCTGTCTGCATTTCTCCCGGTTTTCCTTCACGCCGGGCTGATTATCCACATCACTGTCCACTATACATTTGGCGCTGATGCCGCTCGGGATACACTGATTTAGGTCCAGCAGAATCATTGCGACCATTAACAGAGTCCGACTCTCTTGACTTTCTTCAGATGCCTCCTCGCCGGCTAGTTTGTCTGAGCGGTCACCGTTTGAGACCGGCCCCAATGACCTAGCTGCAGTATTAACGTCCGTCATTGTAGTTACCTAAAATGTCCTGGAAATGGAGGAGTCACCTGCTACAAATAGAAAAACTTAGGGCTCGGGATTCTCATCATATGCGCATCGGGAAACAGATGACTCTGGAAAACGTGGCTTCACGCCTACACGTGTTTTTCCCAATGTGACTGCGATGATTAATGTTCTAAGCGAAGAATAAAAGCGCGTGTCGCTTGCGTCTACACGCACAAGTTATCGAATAGGCATCCAGGTGCCTATTCCCAATATTATTTCAACCACATCAGAAAGCGTGGAACTTTGAGTACTGTCATTCCCTTCTTCCCTCATCCGTGTGCCTCTCTCTGTGCCGCTGTTTGCTGTTCTCATCTGAAAGAAACAGTACTTCGCGGAATCCCACGGTGTCATCATAAAACTCGTCGCTGATTGGACACGGTGGTGCAAGAGCGACGCTTTGAATGCAATACCAGGAATCACCTTGACAGCATGAGATTGAAGGCTCATGGGTCCAATAGTGTTCTGAGTATCGGATGAGGGGCGTGCTAACATAACAGGAACTACGAGTAGTAACATGTGCCCTCATTCAACACTGTAATCACTCAATGCACTGGCCGATATATAGTTGTTTCTAAAAAGAAAAAAGAAAAAAGTAGTAAACGTTTGCATTGATAAGATTTATCATTTGTCTATCTTACATGTATCTCAAGTCACTGGATGTTAAAAAACCCAGTGTGAGCTAGTTTCACATTAACAGGCACCATGCAGTGAAAAATATTAACATAAGCATAAAATATAGAAATCAGTAAATAAACCATATAACAGAGGTAGATATATCAATGTATATGGGATATTGCACTCAATGGAGCTTTTTCACTTGTGACGAGGGGATTTTTAAAGTAAAATTGAACATAGGCCTATATGGACAGCAATAAATATCCATTTCTTCGAAAACCTTCAAGACCTGTCTTCGACGGTCGACCTGAAATACATTCTTTGATCTCTCAGCTTTCAGGGAAAATGGTCGCAGCGAAGTATTGAGCAATTGATCGCTAACACACAAGAGCAACACGTTTCAAACTGAAGTCCATTTCTTTCAACAAAGCATGCGTGCAGAGGATTTGTGCTGCACAGTGCACAAGCATTGCCTATCAGTAGTAGCCTTGAAGTTTTGAGGCGGGCCCTCGCGAAGGGCCGCTGGAGAAGGAGAAATTAGCCAATGAGAGCAAACGTAACACGACTCTTTTCGGAGTAATCTCCGAACTCGCGGAGGTTCACAGTGGGAGACAGTTCTAGGAAAATATGGGAACAACACTTGCGACCCCATTTCAAAAGTGTATCCATTGGCATGAACGGCATGAACGTATTATGATACTGTTAATACCAAAAAGCTTACATTTACAGTAGAGAGGACAACATGAGACTATCAACAATCCTATTAACACTCACTTAAGCAGAATACTCATCTAAATATTTAGCATTTCATATATTTGATATATTTCTAAACATTTCATACCATACAACTTTTTTTTTTTATTAACAACGTTCTTGAAATAGGCCTATTTAGCCTACTTGTCTTGGTAAGTGTTGTCAGTCATAGGAATGAGACTTCATCATCGCAATAAAATGAAATCCAGGTGTTGTTTTTGTTGTACTATTTGAAAGGTGACGCGTGTAAACAACCTTCAGCAAGTTAAACCGTCTAATAAATCATCCCGTTTCTAACAACGCTGTCAATTCGAGATGGGTCACGTTGTTGTTATTGCACTGTAACTAGCCCCACACACACACGTGTCTGTTTTTGTGGAACAGAATGTACCGTGAACTAGAAGTGAACTTGAACGCCTCCCTACGATGCTGAAAGGACAGTGCAAGCAACACTTCCGCTCTAACGCAGAGTCACGCTTATGTTTCAGCTGAACAGTAGCCTACGCATGTCGTTTCCGATCTCAAGAAGGATCTGTTCTTTGGAATTTCGGGATGTACAGTACCAAAGCTTGTAAAAAGCTGTAGTGAAGATGCACGAGGCATAAGACCCTGTAGACAGAGACATGGGACTAAATAGCACAAGTAGCCTAAATAAAAAAATCAAAGACTTATTTTGGAATAATTTGTTCAACATGTTCGCCTATTTTATCCCAAAATTCGTTTTTCCACGCCATCACTCAATATGGGTCCACACTAACAAAATAAAGTGCCAAATTTATATTCTAAATGTTTTTGTAATGCAAATGAGGGAAATAATCTAAAATGGCCACACTCACCAAAGACTGTGACCTTGTTGAACTCAATGAAGGCTGAAATAGACAAGGAGCTGTGAAACCGTATATATGTTTGTATCTTTCAACAATCAACAATCATAAGTAAATAATAAACCAGGTACCATTCTCTGGAAATAATGTGACAAGCTCCTAATAATTACACTGAAACTCCATAAAGCCAACGATCATTTCTCCTAACAAAAAATTAAACACAAAGATTTTTTGAATGATATATATTCTTTTATTTGTTATTACATGCCAAACATCTTATTCACATTGAGGAATACAGTATACACATTTGTATTTGCATCCAAATACTTAGCCTTTTACTATAGGACAAGAGTCCTCGGATCCCGCTGTCTGTTTACTCATCTCTCAACTTGTATCTTTTGGAAGAACAACATGCATTTTAAAGACACTAAGTAAATGAAGACCTTTCCGTTCAAACTACAGCATTATTGCAGAAAAGATGTGCTTGTACTTGTTAGCAGACAAGTGCTCACCAATAAGTTTAAAAAGAAGTGGAGAGGGAAACTTGACTAAAGTGGTATACAATTCACAACCTTTTATGCTACAGTATAGGAAAATATTAAGAAAATACTGTACATAAAGTTATAAGTCGTCATGTCGTTTTGGCACACTGGGTAGGTTGTCATAGTGTAATGTCTTCTATCAGACACAGAAACATTTTCTTAAAATCCTATCATTAATATATTAAACTCATTTTTTACATCCACAGAAAGATTTACAGATCATATACAAAACATTTACATGTGGAAAAACAAGTGTCATAAATATGCTCTGTCTTCTATCCCAAACAAAAACTCGTAACGAGAGCAAAACAGGCGATAGTTAGATAAACTTGCATTCATTAACTTCATAACACCCTCTTCTTTTGCTGGAACCAGTCCAACAAGAGGGTTTGTCAAATGACATTACCCAAAATAATACAACATGGACATATTTTAAGGGCCCATGTATTGTTCATGTATTCATTTTACCCCTTAAAGCTCTTTGCAGTATAATCACCTTGTAGAAGTGGCCCAAAGAGGAAATCAAGTTTGAAATCATATAAAATGAAGCAAATCCGATCGACATAGTGAATGTCATACTAATATTGATATTAAGATCATTGGATATATGAAAACCACAGTGATTAGAATTACTGCTATGCACAAAAAATAAAATCATGTCTTTTATTATTTTGCTTTTGGTTCACATACAAGCTCTAACACCGAGTGTACATTTCAACATCTCAGAACACTGTGACTGTAATAAATGTTTTCAAATCTCTTAGCAGTATTGCACATTGGTAAAGCAAATAAAATACATCCTATGAGTGATATGTGTGGTGGAATCAGAATGGCTGGAGTAATTCATTTACTAAAAAGTGACTATATTGAATAGTATAGTACACTGGATTTATGCCAGAGATACAAATCACATTTCTGTATTGCTTTAAACCCGCACTGTTTCATTTGATTTAAGTTGAAAAACAATTTAAAATAATCTGCTTTAATTAAAAGTGATTGATCGATTTATATGCATTCGTTAAATACAAGTCTGTCCAGATCTCCTTATCCTTCTGAACACCCACTATAATACAATAATTTTTTCCATCATAATCAATAAACCAAACATAAATATATATCTTAATTAACCATAAAATAGGAAGAAAATTGCCAAGGCATATAACTTGCTTAAAATAGAAGAGAATATGTACCAGTGTTCATTAAAGACATATTTAACATTGAATGGGTCCGTCTCAACTGTGCTGATGTGTTTTAATATCTTTCCAAATTAAACACTGCACTATCAGATTGATTAGTGATGAGACTGGTGTGCATAATGAACTCCTGCTTTAAAGTGCATAACGCTTCTTACTGACCGACCAACCAACTCTCTGTGGTGTCTTGCATAGCAAGTTAACATATAGTACCTGTTCTGTGTAAAACAACATACACTCATATAAAGACAACCAGGCTTTTTGCTTTAAAATCCATTTTGGAAAGGTTCTCTAAACATTTTAACCCTTGCAACAGTCTGAAAAGTACGTTTGGAATGGCATACTATCATACTACTATATATTTTTGCCACAGCAGCACTTTTTTTGTATGAATGGAAATACTTAAAAGACCTGCTACCTGTGCAGAATACAATCTGAACACACTGCATAATAGTGTAGCCGACAATTCAGTGTGCTTGACTTTTCATTTGGAGTGTGACATTTTTATACAAAATTGAGATAAATACGTATTTCAAAATTAAACTTGCAATATAGTCATGTTATGTGACAACAATGTAGCATACTACTGTTTGAAACATTTATCATCATATACTCTTTACTTCTACCACATACTATTATTAAATAGTATGCAGTATACAGTATATACAGCGCAGTAAGCAGTAAACTAGCATTCCATACCAAACATGCTGTTAGTGTAGGGTTCAAGCAGTTACTTTTATTTAAATACACTCAAATGGGCACCCTGCTGTGATATATTTGGAACAAAACAGACTGCAAAAGACAAAACATGATCATTTAACACTTTAAAATGTGTTACCTGTTTAATAATGAGAGTGGAAATTCTGCACAAACTTTTGCTGCATTCAGACACCTTATATAACATAACTGACTGCTGTGTGACTATGAAGCTTTTTGAATGCAGATGCATACACCCACATGGGCCAAGAGATATTTCAAGGCTCCAAGAAGGTTAATCCTTTCATAATAAAACGAATTATACTCCACATTCAACATGTTAGGGAAGATATGTGTATGTTTGTCTAATCTGGTTTGCAGGTTTTAACTGACAGAACAAATCTTCGTATACACAACAAACTTTACCATTACATTTTTGTAACTGTCAAAGTCCTGTTTTCATTTAAGTTTAAAATTGTTTTGGAATTAAACCATCACTCTATCTGGCCTGTAGGAGAAGAAATCAGTCAATAAAGAGAGAACATGATTCATGCTGTGACGTGGGTGACTCACCTAAGCTAAAACAGTAATTTGCATTGCAAGGTTATGTGAAGGCCTGTTCACACCAACACAAATGTTCGGCACAAAAATTCAGTTGCAAGTGCAATTTGTCTGTTCAGACCAATGCAGCAAAAAAAAAAAAAAGGTAGGCAGGCTGAATGAAAATACAAAATCTCTCCCTGACAATTGGCCACGTTCACACAGCAGCAGAATACGGTTGTCAGTCCTGTATTTGAGTCCTTAATACGGTTACGTTCACACACAGTTCGGTTATTTATGGGCATGACAACCGCATTCTGAAACCGAACTCACACCTGTAAATTTTCAGGATTCACAACCGCATTCTCGGAGCACACGCGCTGTGTGTTCTGTTCTTGTGAGTCCATTAAATAAAACAGCTTTACAATTGAAAGGCAACGTTGGTATTTATTAGCGGTTACAACTGTGGCGTGCTGCCACCACGCACACTCCCAGGGCATCTGCCCCCATGCTGCACATGATATTGTTTAAACCACACCTGGTTGCCATTACTATTATCATTACATCTTCCTTTTTTTTTATTTTTTATAAATACACAGATAACAATCATAAATCTTAATCACACTTAACACAATTCATAAAGAACATAATTTACACACTACTAATAAATACAATAAATATTTCAGCATGTTTCAATAAATAGTTCAGCAGGTTTTGATAAATCTCTCAGCATGTTTCAATAAGTCTCTCAGGACATTTCCGTACACGAACAGATCTTCTCAAAGGCATTTCAGTCCTTTCAATTTGCTCTGTTTGTTCGGACTCAGCAGATACGTCTTTCAACAAATGTTGACGATTCCTCCTTAACACAGCACCATTTGGCATTTCAACATTGTAAGATCTTGGTTGAATTTGTTCAAGTACAATGCCTTTCTGTTTCCAGATATTGGATTTATCTTTGAATCTAACCTCCTCGCCAACACATTTTCCTTTCACTGGTATATCCGTTCCAGAATATCCAGTTACTTTTATGTTAGCAGAGTGCAGTTTTGGCCTTGGTTTCAACTTATTAAACTCCACTTCAGACATATTAACTTGGGCTCCTGTGTCCAGCTTACATGCAGTTGTGCAGCCATTTATTTGTAGATGTACAATCCACTCTTTCTGGTCACTTTCACATTCGGTTACTGCATCTACATAAAATTCTTCCAATTCGCACTCAGTAACTGCATTTACTTGGTTAAATGATCTCTTGCTTTTACAACAACGTGCATAATGATTATTTTTATCACAATTGTTGCATTTTTTACCATAAGCTGGACATTTTCTGGGCGAATGTTGCATCCCACAACGATCACATATTCTTTGACGCTTCTCATCCACTACTCTGCCCCTTTCCTTGAACGTTGTTTTCCTTACACTTCTGCTAGGTGGTGTCTGACATTTCTTTACAACATCCACAGTACAGCTCTCATTTAACAACTCTTTTGCTTGTGTCTTTACAGTTTCTGCTGCTCTGCAAAGCGAAAGCGCTTTCTCCAGATACAAATTTTGTTCCCTGAGCAGTCGCTCCCTCAATCCATTAAGTGAAATTATTATATACCTCCACTGCTTCATCACCCACCACATGAAGAAACAATGACGCTTTCATCTTTTCCACTTTTCGATCTCCATCAATTGCAGACAAGTACAAGAGATATCGTTGCTTGAATCGTCTCCAATTCTCAGCAACATTACCGGTAAGTTGAAGTTTCGGAGGCGGCTGCAATCCTTCTTTGTCATCCACGTATGCATACACTCTCAACTCTCATACTCCGCTACGTCAGGATTCACAACCGCATTCTCGGAGCACACGCGCTGTGTGTTCTGTTCTTGTGAGTCCATTAAATAAAACAGCTTTACAATTGAAAGGCAACGTTGGTATTTATTAGCGGTTACAACTGTGGCGTGCTGCCACCACGCACACTCCCAGGGCATCTCCCCCCATGCTGCACATGCGCAGATATATATTGTTTAAACCACACCTGGTTGCCATTACTATTATCATTACAACTAGTTGTCTGTCACATCATGAAGCGCGAGAGAGAACCGCTCTGCTGCACAAACATGTCTACCGTGTTTTCATGTGTGGTTTCAGTAACTTACAGTGACAGAGAAATTAGCTGCGTGTCTGTCATCTGAAATTTTTAGATCCCGTCAGTTTTGTGTTCTGCTCGCGACTCAAATACTCCACTCTCCACCCAAATTTAAAGGCTGCTGTCGGTTAATGAAGATTTGACGAAAGAACTCGTGGCTCGATTGGACTTTTGTCGTGTCAGAAAGTGATGTCTTTCAGTTTTATGGACGTCGCCTTCTTTGATTTTACTTTGGTCACTGTCACTATGGTTACTGGTAAGGAATACGGGCTTGACTCCTGTTGCACATTCATACAGACAGTATTCGAAAAGCTACTGTAAGTTGCTGTGTGAACGGGACTCGAGACTCACAACTGTAAGTAAATGCGGTTGTCAATCCCAAAAACTGACAGTGTGAACATAGCCATAGAGAGAGAATATATTGAAATAAATTAGGTTAACTATTTCAAGAGGGTTACCAACGGGTATGTTTAGGGTTAGGAGTTGGTACATTTCGAGACTCACACCTGTAAAGAAAATGTGGTTGTCAATCCCAGAAACTGACAGTGTGAATGTAGCCAGTAGGTGGCGCTTATAGATAAGGAGAAATGCTCTGGTTACCCTGGTACACAAAATACTTTTTTACTTAAAGGGGTCATATGACGTTGCTAAAAAGAACATTATTTTGTGTATTTGGTGTAATGAAATGTG